>NC_138870.1:62026928-62348891 GCF_965194805.1 Balaenoptera borealis | reverse complement strand
GAAGGAAAAGAAGACCAGATTAAAGCAGTATAAGTCCAGATCTCAGTTTCTAAATACCAATCTCTACCTAAAGGAACACAATTTCTTTAGAGGACGGCTGATTTCTACGCTAGGACAGGGGAATAAAAGTTGAGCCAGGGACCCCATGTTGTGTCAAAAAGAAACGAAGTATCAAGAATCATGGAGACTTGTCAGGAATTAGTGTGAGAAGGTTCACAATGGCTAAATCTGGAACAACTTGAGCACCAAAATAAATATTTACTGAATTGCATCTTATTAAATGAAAGAAAAATCACTTAGACCACAATGACATAAAAAAATAAATGAATACATAAATGAATAAATACAGAGAAGGGAAAGCATTTCCTCCCAAAACAATGACCAAAAAAAATCAAATACAAGGAATAAAGGAGTTAGAAAATTATTAGTAGGTACTAAAAATAAAAGGTAAAATTTGAGGAGAATACTTCCAGTTTTACCTCTGACATGTAGAAAGCTTGAAAGTAGTCATTTTCATCTTTACAACAAAAATACTTGGATAAACTGAAAGTCAGTTTTTCTTGGACTTATCAGAAAACAGACATGGCTGGACATACTACTACCCCCAAATCTGGAGAGACAGTCAAGTCCAAAGTGACACAGCTAACTAAGATCTGCTTAATTGTATCAGAAGCCATAAATTGGTAGAAATGGGATTTTTGGTATATTGCTGGAGGCTCAGTGGGCATGAATGTGAGAGTGAGGAATTCCTGGAGGCTGGAGTTTTAAGAGGGACCCATCACATTAATTTGATTTATGTACAGGAACCACACTAGATTCTTACAAAGAGTATCCAAGAAAAATCCCCTCCTGACTGTGGCTGGGGTGGGGGGAAGAGTAATTACTGAAATAAACCCAGAATCTTCTCCACAACAAGGTCTACTGTCTAAAAGTGGAGATGTAATCAGAAGACTATAGAATTCCCTCTTTCCCCTGCTTACTACCACCACAACAGGGCTCTAGTGTAATAACAGTGGATTACAGATAGAAAAGCAGCAAGACCTTAATTCTCTCTGATGAAGAGTACTTAGGGAAGCCCCAAATCAACAGAAGAGATGTAACATGGACAAAAACATAATTTGAAGCTTCTGGCATCTATAGGTACAGCAAGTATTAATGGAGCCCACCACTAACGAGATGAACATAGATCCTCACATAACAGACCAATTTACCTCAGTTCCTATCAATTGATACATGTTTGCCTTTCAAGAGAAAATTACAAGTTATGCCAAAACACAATAAAAAAAAAGGCAGGCTGAGGAGACAAAGAAATCATCAGAAGCAGAATCAAACATGACACAGACTTTGGAATTGCTAGATAGATAATTTAAAATAACTATGATTAATTTATTGAGTTCTAATGAAAAAAGTAAACATGTAAGACAAATGAAGAAAGTAAGCAGAGAAAGAAAAAAAAATAAGAACCACATAAAACACTAGAAGTCAAATACAACAAAACAACAAAATAAGTAAAATAAAAAATGCTTATGATGTTATGATGTACTTTACTAAACTTAACATGGCAGATTGGTAAGCTTGTGGATAGGTCAGTGAAAACTCATGAAACAGAAATGCAAAGAGAAAACACAATGGAAAAAAAAAAAGAACATCCAAGAACTGAGAACCATGGGGTAGTTTCAGACTGTGTAACATATATATAATTGGATTACCAGGAAGGAAAGAAAAACAGAAAAGAGTAGAAAAAAATAGTTGAAGTAGTAATGGACAAGAACTTTAAAAAATTAATGACAGATACCAAATCACAAACCCAGGAGGCCCGGAGAACACCAAGAAGGAAAATACGAGCCCCCAAGTATGTCCTCAGCTGAAAAAAAATCGAGGCTTACCTTGTTCAAATGGAAGAAAAACGAAGACAGAGAAAATCTTAAATGAAGCCAGAGATGGGAGAAACTTTATATATAGAGGAAGACAGATAAAAATGATAGCAGACTAGCAAGAAGAGAGTGGAGTGAAATATTTTAAGTATTGAAAGAAAAACAAACACATACAAACATAAAATGTTTTATCTACCATTAAGTGTGTCTACCAACAAATGGGAAAAATATAAAAAACTGGAGCGTCTGAGTAAAAAGTATGTGGGAATTCCTCATTATTTTTGTACCTTTTGGAAGTTTAAAATTATATCAAGTAATTCAAAACTAAATCAATATAAAGAGTCATCTCCAAATAAATCCATCTTTCCAACTCATGACCCCATAGAATTAGACAAAAAAGAATGTAGAGAACTAATTTTTTTTGGCAGATTCCCCCAAAGTAAGGAATATGAACATGTATGTTAAACAATAGTGCACAGTAAAGGCACTGCTGACGTGAGAAGTACCTTGGCTAGAATTATGGCAACGTGGAAAAGAGGTTTACTTTTGGGGTTTGCTTGACTACTGTACCTATCTTTTCTTGCCACCAACACTTCTGATATTAGAGCCATACCCCAGAATACTGTAAGAACAAATTGAGAAAGTAGTGCTACATTTAAAATTCAGATATAGGCATACCTCATTTTATTGTGCTTTGAAGATACTTCACTTTTACAAATTGAAGGTTTGTAGCAGTCCTGCATCAAGAAAGCCTATCAGCACCATTTTCCCAACAGCATTTGTTCTCCTTTTGTCTCTGTGTCAACATTTTGGTAATTTGCACAATATTTCGAAGTTTTTCATTATTATTATATTTGTTATGGTGATCTGTGATCAGTGATCTTTGATGTTCCTACTACAACTTGCTGAAGGTTAGCATTTTTTAACAATAAACTATTTTTTAATTAAGGTATGTACTTTTTTTTAGACATAATGCTCTTGCACACTTAATAGTCTACAGAATAGTATAAACATGCAATTTATATGCACTGGGAAACCAAAAAATTTGTGTGACTCACTTTATTATGATATTCACTTTATTGTCATGGTCTGGAACTGAACCCACAATATCTCTCAGTTAAGCCCAATTCTATTCTGACAAAAGGGGGGAAAAAGAGGAGAAAAATGTGAGGTATTAGTATGGAAGTTGGGAATGTTCTCCGACTACTAGGTCACTCAGAATAACAAGAGGCACTATTACAGGGTAAACTTTCATATTTGAGCAATAGTGTTAATATGTTTACATTGACCAAGAAATGAGATTAATTTACCTATTCCATAAGCACAAAACGAGTATTTAACTTAAAAGTAAACTGTAAATTATACTATCATATTTATTTTATATAACTTTTTATTTTTATATATGGTCAAAATCCAAGTAATAAGAGTGATTTTCAGGCAAAAATAAGTTTTAAACTTGTAAAAATTTTTAAAAAGTTTGCATAAAGGAAGTTCCTGTAAGTGACAATTTCTATTTTCTTCTCATTTTGTAACTGGTTACATAATCAGAAAACCTGTTGATGTGAGCCAAAGGAACAGTTTATTCATACAATATAAATTATTTCTGAGTCACTCCATGCTTCTTCCTCTGCCATCCCTATTAGAGATAATTGGTATAATTCATGTATTCCTGGGAATCCTATGAGCCTACAAGTAACACTGCAATTATGACTTCAAATTTTCAAAAACCTTTATCAAATCTGAAAATCTCCCCCTATTCTGTACTTGATTCTAACTACAGATTGATTGCCTTTGTCATGATCTCAAAGGAGAATACAATCAATTGAAGGAATATGATTAGTCTGTTAATTAATGATATTTTTGTCAATTTAATGATTTTCACATGTATAGTTAATCAAGAATATAAATTGAAAATATCAAAATCTCTCAGAGCAGATATCAAGAATATTCTCTATACAGAAAGCTGGGTTGCTGTTTGTTTATGAAGTGGTAGTGCACTAATCCATATGAATGTACCTATAATTTTTCCCTCAAGAAATCTCTATACTGGACTGTGAACTAAAAGGTGTGATATTTTTATTCATCTTTGTATTTACAGCATTTAGCATATTGTCTGACAAAGTATATCTGTGGACAAAATAATGGAAGGAAAGAAAGAAGGAAAGAAGTAAGAGACAGAGGAAGGAAAGTGGTTGAGTGGGAGGGTGGGTCTTCTGAGGACAGGTAAAATCAATCTCATTTTTGAGGTAGTATTTTCGATATGAATAGCATAAATATTCCCAGGAATACTTGGTCAGTAGAATCTTTAATTCAGGGTAAAACCAAGAACCATGTGATCTTGAGCCTTCTTCATACATAAGGTAATTTGAAGAGCAAAATCCTTTGTTTTTGCAGTTTAATATTAATTTAAAGAAACTTTGTGCTAAGAAAGATCTAGGAGCTTCAGGAAGTGTGGAACAAGAGGGGCTCCCATTGTTTTCTTTTCAGAATTTTCTTGGATTTTCTTGGGAGGCAGTCAAATATGAAGGTCAAGAGTGTGAGTTTGGAAACCAGCCAAATTTCATCCATTCCTAGACATTTGTCACTGTAAGTTAAAGTTTTAATGTCACTGCTTCAACATGGATAAAATGGAATTAATCCATATTCACATTCAAATCATCATTGGATTGTCAAGCTTTTAAAATTTTTGCTACTCTATTTGGTGTGTCAGGATGTCCCCTTGAGATTTCCATTTGCATTTACCTGAAGTCAATGACAAGAAGCATCTTTTCATTTATTATTGGCCATTTAAGTTTCATCTTTTATGAACTTCCCATTGAGGTCTTTTGCTTCTTTTTCATCTAGTTGTTTTCTCTATTTCAAATCAAATTGATTTTCTGCTTTTTTTTTCTTTTTTTTGAAATTCTAGAATTGATCACTTTTGCTCAATTATTTTAAAACTTTGTTGAAATTTTGGTTTTTCTTAGATAAAAATTAATATTAGTTACTTTAAAAGTACCATTATTACAAATATTTTAATTGTTACTTGAGTTCTAAATGGTGTCTAGTTTCCATAATAATTTCTTTATTAACATATATAATATTTTAAAAGTTTTAAGTATTTTGAAATACAGTCTTTTAAACTGTCTTAAAGATCTGAGTTTCTGACCTATATCTTTTTCCTTCTCTCTGAAGAATTTTTAACATTTCTCGCAGGTAGGCCCACTGGCAACAAATTCCATCAACTTTTGTTTGTATGAGAAAGTCCTTATTTCTCCTTCACTTTTGAAGGGTACAAAATTCTAAGTTGGTGGTCTTTTTCTCTCAACACTCAAATATTTCACTCTTCTTTCTTCATGCTTGCATGGTTTCTGAGGAAGAGTTAGATGTAATTCTTCTCTTTGTTCCTCTGTAAGTAAGGGCTTTGTTTGGTTTTGTTTTATCTTTCTAGCTTCTTTCAATTTTTTTTTTTATGTTTGATTTTCTGTAAGTTAAATATAATATGCCTAATTTGCAAATCAAATGACTATTTTTTGGCATTTATTCTGGTAGGTGTTTTCTGAGCCTTCTGGAACTATGATTTGGTTTCTGACATTAATTTGGGGAAATGTTCAGTCATTGTTGCTTCACATATTCCTTATATTCCTTTCTTTCTTCTCCTTTAATATTCCCATTTTACATATGTTACACCTTTTGTAACTGTCCCAGGGATCCTGGATATTCTGTGCCATTTTTTTTTTCTGTTTTTTCTTTTTTTCTTTGCTTTTCTGTTTTGAGTGTTTGCATTGACATATCCTCCAGCTCAGAGATTTTTTTTTTCTTAGCCAGGTCCAATCTAGTATTAAGTCCATTTAAAGGCATTCTTCATTTCTGTTATAGCTTTTTTTTTTTTTTAAATCTCTAGCATTTCTTTTCAATTTTTTTCTTAGAATTTCCATCTCTCCTTATATTGCCCATCTGTTCTTGCATAGTGTTTCTTTTACTCATTAGAGCCTTTAGCATATTAATCATAGTTGTTTTAAACTCCCAATCTGATAATTCCAACATCCTTGCCATATCTGGTTCTGAGCCTTGCTGTGTCTATTCAAATTGTGTTTTTGCCTTTTGGCATGCCTTGAAATTTTTTTCTTGATAGCTGGACATGAGGTACTGGGTGAAAGGAACTATAGTAAATTGTGGTGGTAAGATGTTGGGGGAGGGGATTTTCCTGTAGTCCTATGACTAGGTCTCAGTCTTTTAGTGATCCTGTGCCACTGGACTGTGAACTTCACAAATACTTCTCAGTCCCCTCCTCACCCCACCCCACTTGGGTGGGATGGGATGGCTAGAAGTGTCTGGAGTTGGGTATTTACCTTCTCCCCATGAATGCTAGAGTTGGCTAGAATTGGATATTTCCCTTCCTCTAGGTCAGTTAGACTATTTACAACAAACAAACAAATGAAAACACTGGGTTAATCTCTGGTAAAATATTTTAAGATAGTTATTTTTCCCTCCTCTGGCTGGAATCATGATGGGATTTTTGTCTGATATTCACTGTGAGAACCATGTCTAGCATTTAGAGGCAAAACACAAAATTGTGGGGGGCACTCACGTGAGCAGTTTCCTCTAGAGTTTTTTTTTTTTTTTTTTTAACAGAAAGCCTTATTTCTTTTTTTTTTTTTTTTTTTTTAGTTAATTAATTAATTTATTTTTGGCTGTGTTGGGTCTTCGTTTCTGTGCCAGGGCTTTCTCTAGTTGCAGCAAGTGGGGGCCACTCTTCATCGCGGTGCGCGGGCCTCTCACCATCGCGGCCTCTCCCGTTGCGGAGCACAGGCTCCAGACGTGCAGGCTCAGTAGTTGTGGCTCACGGACCTAGCTGCTCTGCGGCATGTGGGATCTTCCCAGACCAGGGCTCGAACCCATGTCCCCTGCATTGGCAGGCAGACTCTCAACCACTGCGCCACCAGGGAAGCCCTCCTCTAGAGTTTTTAACTCTCAGAGTTGTCCACATTGAGCCTCCAGCTATCTGTCAGTTACAGTTTAGGTTTTCCTACACCAGCCCTGGTTCCCTTGAGGTTTCTGCTCATGAGTTTGTGCTCCAGTACATTGTGATTCCCTGTATTCACCTTTCTCTCCAATTTTGGGGGCAGTGATTTCACTTCAGTCAGATCTAAGAGTTATGTTCTTTTAATGTATAAAAAATATAATTATTATTTTAATAAACACTATATGTAAAAACATATAATGTATCACACTTTGTTACCACTGTGTACACTTTATTATGTATTTTATGCATATATGTACTTCTAATACATATGAAAATACATAATTCTAATTAAAGTTTTATGTAATTCTAATGAATATCAGAAAATATAACTCATATTTTAATCTAACAACATTCTATCTAATCTGTTAATCATGTTAGTCATATCACAATACACAAACCTCTTGGCATCCATAAAAATATCAATTAGTCACCTAATAGCTTTGATACTTTTTTGCCTTTGATAACTTCAAATTTTAGAATTCTACATGGAATATAGATTTCTTTGAAAATTGAAGAGAAAATGAAAACAAAAAAGAGGGAATAAATTTTTGGTGTTTTGCAAGCCCCAGGAATCCCTAAGGTAATATTAGTTAAGATATTATATATTGTATTCACTCTGTTACCAATTTTTGCTTAATGTTTTTAATAGGTCTATATTATTTAATAATAGATAATAACTTTTACTTAAGTCCTCCTATGACTCTATTTCTACATACATAAAGAGATATATGCAATTAAATTTTATTTTGTATGTGACAGTCATTGCTTCAAAATATAGTATAATTAAGAAACATTTTCTCCTTTTTTTCTTTTTTTTAAATAGTATATTTTTCCAGTCCCAATCCACAACCACCTAGCCCTTTACTTGCCATTGTATACATATTAAAAAGATACAGCAGAATTTTGTGTGTTTCTGATTTTAAGTCTCTCCCCAAATAAATGTACATTCCCAAATAGTGATAAGAAATGAGAAACTTGTATCTCTCACCTTAAGTTTGCCATATCATTTATTTTCACCCTCTCATGATGAAGTGGTCATCTTAGACCTTGATACATTTTTCTCTTTGAAGGTAAACTGTCTCTTTATGAATTATTCTTTCAGTAGAATACATGTATATACACTTAATTATTCCTGTTTCTCAGTCTTTGATCATAATCTATGAAAGAGGAAAAACTTAGAGTACCTGAAAGTGGTGTTGTATTGCAAGTTAATTTTCTAAAACAGAATAGTCTCCCCTTAGACACAGCACATTCCTCTTCTTCTGCTCTAGATTATTTTGGGAAATGCCTGGCTGATTTCTTTTATCACCACAGTTTCCATTCTTTTCTATATATTTAATGTATGACAGGTAAGATTGGAAAGATGGAAAATATCAGCCTGAGGAATGGCTAGACATCTTAGACAAAAGCATTATAAAAATTTTAAATGACACAGAGATGAGTCGGGGGTAAAAAAAATAGAGATTAGAAAATCTGACATTATTATTAGGTGTGATAATTGTTGGCTATCAGTATTAATTGAAGGTAAATATCGTGCTAGAATGAAAACTAAATGCATTTTGTAAACTAACATGGATAAACTGCAAAGCTCAAGTCAATTACCATCAATTTAAATGTATTTTTACCCTTTCTATTTCGTATGCCTTCAGTTCAAAGAACTCAAGATTACCTTTGGAGCTCACAGAAAGTACTTTGCTATGAGGCATAGGTAACACTACTGGACTACATTACATAATATGTTATGTATCCAAGATTCTTTTCTAAATGTATGATTTTATTTTAGTGTAATTCTTATCTCCTATTGATGGCAAACAAATAATAAACCTCAAAATACGTCTATCAAGTAAATAAGCTACAATTACTTAGGTAGTATTTGTTTATAATTAAAAAGATTAATCTTTTAATTCCTTCCAGTGTGACAGTTTGACAGCAAGCTATTGAAAATCTGATGTTAAGTGTAGCTGATCCAGCTTTAAATAAATTCAACACAATTCACTTTGAGCATAATTTGAACAAAGGTTACTTGTCTCATGATTGAAACAAAAGCAGTATGAGTTAACAACTCTCTACTCCTAATCCCTGAATATTGTTCTGCTTTGTAAAGCCTGGAGAGGAAAGAAAGATTTATGGGAGATAATCTATATTTTTCAAAAGACATCGTGTGTCACATTAATATTTAAGACATTTTCAAATGATTTTTTTATTCTTTCAATTAAATTTTATTAACTGCCCCATATATATAAAATACAATCTCAATTCTGAGGATAAGAAATGAACAAATTTTGGTCCATAGTCTCAAGGAACTAAGAGACTAGTAGAGAATGAGTAATCACAGTGTAATTTAGTAAATGCTGAAAGGTCATGAATGCAAGATAGGGGAGGGGCAAAAAGTCCCCAAGTTGACCTGGGTATAGTTGGGGTTGCTGGAAAAAAGATGTCACAAGAGATCATTACAGAACACATATCGGATATAGCATATTATCATGAACTACAACTATTTGGTTTTGGATCATTTATGTTTTTAAGGGCTAAAAAATATTTAAGATAATCTCTTTGTCACTCCTTTTCATTTGATTTCATGTGTTGTGTTCCTAATGCTTTTAGGGATAAACAAATTACGCCAGTAGTTACACAAAACACAAAAACAGTGCATAAAAATCACCCTCTATCCTTTCTTTTCCACAGTGAAGCTATTCAGTATGTGACATGCTAATATTAGGAAAGCCAGATATCAATAAAGTGTCCCTCAAAGGGTTATTACTAATTGATTGGTTACACTTCATTTTCCCATTCATGAATACAGAAAGTTCAGCATAAACATTACAGTTTATTTCAGCGTTGTATAAAGTCTTCCTTTGGCAGTGTATGTAGCAGAGGAAAGACTGTTTTTTTTAGATTTTATGCTCAGTTTTGCTGAATAATATTTTTTTCAGTGAATTAATTTCCTAAGAACTAATTGAAGCAATGGAGATATTTTGGATAACATCTTTACTTCCCTGATTACATATTTTTTATATAAGTAAATTGCTTATAAAAACAAGGAATTTCTATTTCCAAGACCATAATAAAAACTAAAGTAATTTTTACTGTTAGGTAAAGTAAGATATTAATCTATATTGGACTTTTTCAAACTAAGTCAATAAAGGCTTATTAATTAGTGTATGTCCATACATTGTGTAGACTTCTGCCTTTGAAGATTAACTAGTATCTTTTATCGAATAAATGTCCCTAAACTAAAAGGAAATTGTTTTCCATGAGATTATTTATTCAGTGTGGTTACTTGTAATTTGGACGTTAGGAAAATGGAGAGCCTTGTTGACATGGATTCTGAGGCACATTCAGAACTTGTTTTGGGAGTGGGGACAGGAGCAGGATTGCTGTAATTAAGGAGCAGTATCATTGACTCAAGAAAGGAGAGGTACCTATTGTGCCATATATTTACATTTGTGTGCTGAAGTGATGTACAACTTAAATTCTGTGATAGGCTGGATTATCATGATTTCAGCAAGTCCCTTGAGCCTTCTTTTCCAGTAGGCACGTTTGCTCTCTAGCGCTAATATAGTCAATAGCAATTAGTAAATGTCTTCAAATGTTTGGCTCAATTGTCCCACCTGTATAAAAAGAAACATGAATTCTGCTATTCAAATGATAACTAAAATTACTCAGATAATTGTTCTTTATCCATATAATTTTCATTTTTTATTTTTTTCTCACATTTGGGATTATTTAACTGGTACTAGTTAAAAATGATAGATAACATTTAAACTGAAAATGCCTTTGGATTCTTTTCTCATAATTATGTTGTGTGTCTATTTGTCATTTACTAAGGTAAGTATATACTGGTAGTTCTTAAGCTTTATTGTGCACATTGATTACCTGGGAGGTTGTTATAAATGACTAATTCTTGTGCCTCATCCATAATTACTATTAGACTCACAAGGTATAGTCTAGGAATTTGCTTTGTAATAAGTTCCATAGGAAATTCCAATTCACATTTTTGGGAGATTACACGAGGCTGGTTACTAAAATCACCCCATTTTGTACTTTTAGTTGCAGTCTACCCATTTAGAAGTTTCATAAGTCACACAAAGAAAAAATATTTTCAGCATGAATCATCTTGTGCCTTAGTTTAAGGATTTTAAATTTAAATCTTGGTCCTCTCTGATTGTGAACCCAGTAAGCTACCATCACTTCCATCCGTCTATTTTTCTAGCTAACATCTGTGTGAAAATCTTCTTCCCACACTAGCAGCCTGTATGCCAGCCAGTCACAGAACGACCAAGTTTGGAATGCTATTCTTATATAATTGCTGCCTGTGGAACATGGTACTGCTGTGCGGGATGCTAGTTCATTAGTTATGAGTTAGAGTGGAACTTGAGCATTAAAACAAGAAACTCTTCATTTCCTTCGGTTCAGCTTGAGTCTCCTCCACTCTCCTTGTATAGGAGGCTGAGTTCAATCAAAAAATCAGGTGAGCATACCCACCCAGAGCGTATTCACTCACTAGCAGCAGGTCATCTCCTTTTCTTCCTCCAACGTAGCTCCATGGGACTGCCAGCTGCAGAGCAAATGTAGTTCAGCCCCCTTGCATAGAAGAACTGATTTCTATGAAGTGGGAAATTGATGAAGAGTGTGTGATTCTAGTCAATTTCCCTCACGATGGGTAAGAAGTGCCTGGGCACAGGCTGGTGTGGCACTTCCAGAGCAGCTGCTGCTCTTTCCCTGAGCTTAGTAAAGATGCAGAAAGGAAAATGGAGCAGATAAAAAACAGGGAGGCAAATGTGCAAACCTATCTTATTTTCTATCTTTTCACACTAAGAATTTCCTATATTTTCTCACTGATTAAGTTATTAAAAGATTTGCATGTAGTCACAGTTTTACCTAAGGTAATGCAATTCCCAAATGGTTTGTGAAGTTCCAAACAATGCAGGATTTATTTTTAGTATGCTACACAAGAGGACACAGGTTTGTTTATATTTTGGGGGGTTATTTTTTAAAATGTGCTTGTTTTTAGAATGACAGACCACCCACAAACCATAAGTCTTTTTAAAGATTGTAGATAAACATTTACTTCAACGCAAACACTTTCAGAAACTGGCCGAACTAAATGTCGAACCTGACATTTTCGCCTCAGATTTAGAACAAGAAGAATAGTAAAATCATAGACTATGGTTTCTGCAATTCTGTCTATCATCCCCAACCAACACAGTTACCTGCATACAGAACTAACCAATTATCCAAAGTCACAGGAAGGGAAATGGCCCTCTAGCCCCTTTCTACCTCCTAGGGATCTGCCATCTCTTCTGCATCTGCCTTCTTATTCATGATACTTACCCTTTTCCCTTAGACTACAAACATGCTCACGTCTTTCTCATGACAATGCACACACACTCACTTAAATTTTCCTCTCCATTACAGTTCTCTCTCTCCCTGGCTCTTTCTCTCTCTTTTAATTTTGGGACTAAATTTCTTCAGTCTAATGGTATGGTACTTTCATCATTTTCCATTCATTTCTTAACACACTAACATCTATATATTTCTACTAAAATTACTCTGAAAAAGCATTTCAACTGGTAAATTTTATATTTCTAAGAACAATAGACATTCTGTACTTTGTCACTGATTCACTGATTTTAATATTGTTGACCATATAATCTCCTTAATAATTTATAATATTAATCTCCTTAAAATAATTTGCCCACTGAATCATGTGATGTCACTCACCTTGCTTCCTCTTCCATTTAGACATTAGTATTCCTTCATTTTCCTTGTCTCCTCCTTTTCTATTAATTAAATTATGATATTTCCTGGAGTGCTTACCTTAGCTCTTTCCTCTCTACAAACACTCACATAGCTTTTAATATAAATGCTGTGTTATTAACTATAAATATGCTACAAGCAACAAATTCCCCATTCATAGAATACCAACCGGGGCCTATTCCTTTTTTCCCATTTTCGCCCCATCTCAAGGGTGTCTCCCTCCTCATTTTTTTTTTCTCTCTCAGGAAATATCAGCACCATCTAGTCACTCACCAAACCTAGAAATCCTAACAGCAATCTTGACTTCAACGTTTCTCTCAACTTGTATATTGAAACAAAATCATTCCAACGTGGTCTCAATATTTCCCTGACTCTCTTTTTCCTGTTTCCACTATGGTCCTTTCAACCCTCATTATCTGTTACATCACCTTGGTACAAGTGCCTCTTTGCCTGTAGAATTGAATCCAAATTCCTTAACATTGCTCTTAAAGCTTTCATGACAGATCCCCGACTATACTCCTTTCCTGCTTATCTCTAGCATGCTCTAGTAAGAAGAAATCTCTTGTTGTTCTTAGGAAACATCATGCTATTTCTAGCTTTCTTACTATATTCCTTTTTTTTCTTCTCTGCTTATAAACTATCTTTTCTACACAGAGTCTGTTATTCTTTCTTAGTTAGCTAATTCCCAATTTTGCTCAGCTATTCACCTCCAAGGATATTTCCTGAACCCTAGGCTAAATTGAATTCTGATTCATGACTAAACAAAATAAAATGGATAACATTATGGATTTTTTGCTCCAAGGAAACCAAAATACAAAAATATTTATATTTATCACTACATATGTCTGTAGGAGAGAAGCAAATATCATCATTACCATTAAAAAATAATACTTTTGTAGCTGTGAAATCTCCCTTCCTTTCTCTAGCTCCTAAGTGGAATTATATTAATCTAAGATTTTATAAGATTTATCTGGAGTAGAAAAGAAAAGGACATTTCTCTTTCTCAGGAAAATACCTAAGAGTCTATAGTACCTTTAGGGTTCTGGTGAAAGTCATGACACACTCATCTGCATCAGGCTTCTGTGGCCAGGGTTTGGCCTGTGGATCTGAAAACAAAAATAAACTACATGAGTCCAAATGTTTTTCAACAATTAGAATTAATATGCAGCATATGGCCATTTCACTTACACCCAGAATTAGAGAATCAGAATTCATTGATTAATAGACAACAAATTAGGAGAATAATTAATTTTACAAAATCTTTTTTTGCAGAAAGATGTTTAACTCTTTGTACATAAAAATGTTTTCAATGAAGAGTATTTGGTAACCACTAAATGAGTTTTTTTCACTATGATCTACAAACACATTCTGATCATATAAATGAGAACATTTAAAATTCTTTAAAGGGGACTTCTAGTATCAGAGCTGACCTGTAAAGAACTTGACAGTCATCACTCCTGTCCTTACAACAAGAAAAAGATGAAAAAACTTAAAATCAAGGATTCTACTTGGACCCATCAGAGGGCAAACCACCGCACCAAAATCTGTAGAGATGTGCTCATCCAAAGAGACACAGCCAAGATTTGGTTACCCGGAGCAGAAGCTGTTTTGACAAATCACTCTAGACTGGGTGTGGATTTCAATTTGAGAGTAAGAAACTCCAGGGGGCAAAGCCGAGGTTAAGCTTTTATGTGTTTAACCTCGAGGATTCACACCAGGTTCTCATAATGAAGATATGAAAGATACCCTCTATTTATGTCAGAGGAAGGGAAGAGTAATCAATGTAAATAATTCCTTGAGCCTTCTGCATATTAAAGACTTACTCTCCAGGGTAAAAGATTGCTACAGCATTATTCAAGTGAAAGGGCATTCCTTTCACTTCAGCCTTCTTTAGCCTTTTTGTGTCACCTAAGATGGGAAGTAGTCAATAGGGGTCAGAACATCAAGGAAATAGATTGAGAAGAATGATGTCCATGAAAGGATCAGGAAGAAGAGAGAAAAAAAGCAATCATGTTGGGGAAAAAAGTTGGGAAAGTCACAATCCTCTGACAAAGGCTATTCAAACAATGAGATTTCATTAGATTTTAGAGATTTCTTTACCCACACCCTTCCACGATAACAGCATAATATCAACAGTATAACAGTATAATATCAAAGATTATAGCTGAAGGAACCAAGGAGGAGTTCTTAGAAAAGCCCAAAGTAAAGGTGAGACAGAAACAAAGACACCAGAGGAATTTGAAGTCTCTGGCACCTGTAGCTTCAGCAGACTTTAAGTAGAGCCTGATTCCTAGCTAAATTAATGTAATCTCTCACTGAAAACCTATTTCCTTTATTTACATTAGCCAACATTGTTGGCTTTCAGCAACAACAACAACAACAAAAATTACAGAGTTCCTAAAGGTAAGGAAAACACATTCTGAAAAGGTAAAGCAACCATCAAAGCCAAACAAAGATGTGACACAGATGTTGAAATTATCAGACAAATCATTTAAAATAACTATGGTTAATTTGTTAAGGACTCTAATGGAAAAAAGTAGATAACATGCAAGAACAGATGTGAAGGGAGAGATGAAAACTCTAAGAAAGAATCAAGACAGTGATGGGGAAAAATCCCACTATAACATAGTTATAGAATATCTTCTACGAACCTACCAGTAGACTTGACATGACAGAGAAAGGATCAGTGATTTGGAAGACAGCTCAAAAGAAACTTCAGAAATTAAAATCCAAAAGAAAAAGAATGAAAAACAACAAAAACTGTTAGATAATTTCCAAGGGCATAATATACACATAACTTTAATGCCAGAGCAGAAAAAATGAGAGAATAAAATAGAATAAATATTTGGAAATATAATGGCTGAGAAATTTCCAAAATTAATGACAAACACCAAAGCACAGTTCCACAATGCTTAGAGAATAAGCAGGGCAAGGTTAAACAAAAACAAGCAAACAAAACAAAAACAACAAACAACAAAAAATATGAATGTAAAAAAACAATGTAGAAAAACAAAGAAAAAAGAAAAATATTGAAAAAATATGTTGTGATGTCATATTTTAAATTTTTTATTTTGCATATCCCTTAACTACTTATTGTAGAAATAGATGATTTTATTACTTTTGTCTTTTAACCTTCCTACTAGCTTTATAAATGTTTGATTCACTACCTTTACCATATGTTTGAATTTTCCAGTGAGATAATTTTCCTGTCATTATTTCTAGTTGTAGCCTTTTCTTTTCTGCTTAGCAGTCCCTTTGACATTTCTTGTAAGGCTGGTTTCATGGTGCTGAACTCTTTTAGCTTTTGCTTGTCTATAAAACTTTTGATCTCTCCTTCAAATCTGAATGATAACCTTGTTGGGTAGAGTATTCTTAGTTGTAGGTTTTTTCCTTTCAGCACTTTGAGTATATCATGTTATTCCCTTCTGGCCTGTAAAGTTTCTGCTGAAAAATCAGGTGATAGTCTTATGGAAATTCTGTTGTATGTAACTAGTTGCTCTTCTCTTGCTGCTTTTAAGATTCATTCTTTACCTTCAATTTTTGCTGTTTTAATTGTAATGTGTCTTGGTGCGGATTTCTTTGGGTTCATCTTTTTTGGGTTTATCTTGTTTGTGCTTCCTGGACCTGGATGTCAGTTTCCTTCCCCATGTTAAGGAAGTTTTCTGCTATTATTTCTTCTAATAAGTTCTATTCTTTTTTTTTCTCTCTGTTTTTTCTCATGGACCCCTATTATGTGAATGTTAGTATACTTGATGTTGCTGCAGAGATTTCTTAAACTGTCCTTATTTAAAAATTTTTTTTTCTCTGTTCAGCTTGAGTGATTTCCACTACTCTGTCTTCAATTTCGCTGACCCATTTTTCTATATCATCTAATCTACTCTTGATTTCCCTAGTGTGTTTTTATTTCAGTTATTGTATTCTTCAGCTCTGACTGGTTCTTTTTTTTTTTTTTTTTATTTATTTATTTATTTATTTATTTATTTATGGCTGTGTTGGGTCTTCGCTTCTGTGCGAGGACCCTCTCCAGCCGTGGCAAGCGGGGGCCACTCTTCACCGCGGTGCGCGGGCCTCTCACTATCGCGGCCTCTCCTGTTGCGGAGCACAGGCTCCAGACGCGCAGGCTCAGCAGTTGTGGCTCACGGGCCCAGTTGCTCCGCGGCATGTGGGATCTTCCCAGACCAGGGCTCGAACCCGTGTCCCCTGCATTGGCAGGCAGACTCTCAACCACTGCGCCACCAGGGAAGCCCCTGGTTCTTTTTTATATTTTCTAACTCTTCACTGAAGTTCTAACTGAGTTCATCTATTTTTCTCCCAAGATTGGTGAGCATCTTTATCATCATTACCTAGAACTCTTTATTGGATAGATTGCTTATCTCTAATTCATTTAGTTATTTTTCTTAGGTTTTGTCTTGTTCCTTCATTTGGAACATATTCCTTTGTCTCTTCATTTTGCCTGATCTCTGTGTTTATTTCTATATATTAGGTAGGTTTGTTACATCTCCTGATCTTGAAGAAATGACTTTATATATTGAATGAGATGTCCTATGGGTCCTAGCAGCATCCTCTCCTCTGTTACCAGAGCTAAGTGCTCCAAGAGTGTCCCGTATGTGGGCTGCATGTGTCCTTCTGTTGTGATGGGGTCAACTACTGTGGGCATGGGTGTAGGCAGGGTTGGCCCTGGCCCAGCTGGCTGTGGGACCCTGCTTCTTGCAGTTGCTGTGGGCCCACTGGTGGGTGGGGCTGACCCCAGGCACTAATACGCTAAGAGGGAGGAGTCCAAAATGGCACTTGCCAGCATCCATGTCAGCACGATAGAATGAGATCCCCAAAATGTCTGCCTCTGGCATCTTAGTTCCCAGGGGAAATCCCAGCTGCCTCTTGCCTTTGTGGGAGAGTCTCCAAGATCAGTAAGAGAGTCTGACACAGGTGCCTTTCAAACTACTACCTTTGTGCCAGGACTCAGAGCATGTGAGATTTTGCATGCACCCTTTAAGAGCAAAGTCTCTATTTCCTATAGAGCTCCACTTCTCCCAAATGTAAGCCCCACTGGTTTTCAGAGTCTGACTTTCTGGGTGCTCTTCTTCCTGGTGCAGGACATTCAGGCTGGGGAGCCTGATGTGGGGCTCTGTCCCCTTGCTCCTTGGGGAGGACCTCTGTGGTTGTGACATCCTCCCCATTTATGAGTCACCAACCTGTGTGGTGTGCCTCCTGACAGGACCACATCTCTGTCCCTCTTACCCATCTCATTGTGGTTCCTTTTTTATATTTTTAGTTGTGGAATATGTTTTCTGCTCATCCTCAGGTCATTCTCATAGGTAGTTGTAACTCTGTAAGTAGTTGTAACTTTGGTGTGCCCATAAGAGACGGTGAGCTCAGGGTCTTTTTACTGCACCATCTTGATCCCTTCCTCATAAAGCCAATCTTTAAGGAAAATAATTGTAGTTTATATTTCTCAAAGCTGATGATTAAATAAATATATAAGCAGACTACAGTATTTAATAAAAGTATTATATGAAAACACACAAAATATAGGCAGAAAGTATATGGCGGGTATAAGTAAAAGCCAGAAACAAAATTAAATGTTCCTCCCTTTAATAGTTCTTTAGGAGTAGGCCCACTATTTTCCTGAGTAGTGGTCCAGTAAAACACAATTTGGAAATCCTTTTCTCTAACAAAATGTATTTGAACCACAAGAAATTTCAGTTACTGAGTACTGGTGAGAACATCAACTTTTGTTGTTTCATTGAGGAAAATATCACAGCAACCCACTGGGCCTTGTTTGCATCAAAATTCTTATTGGTAGAAAGTAGTTACTTCAAGATAATTACACCACAGTATATATTCAAGTATCTTTTCTCAACTAAATTTCTTACATTGGGGAAAAACAATATAGAAAAATAATGTTGACATTACTGACTAGTTTTGAATATAAATCCCTCAGGAAAATATTTTCTATTCTAGTTCATCTTCCCTTAGTAGTACTCATAGTCTTCTGCAGTAGAAAATGATCTGACTTACCTTGCAAAAACAAATAAGACTGTTAAATGAAAAGGGATATACCACATAAAATTTTAGTAATTTTTTTCCCTTTAAAATGTTTGAAAAGAATTAGGAAAACTCTGGGCTTCTCACTTCAAATATGAAAAGTAAGGGAGCTTAGGGATGTAATTAACATAAATCTAAACTGATTTCAGCAGTATTTTCCTTACAGAGATCTTTTTCTGTGACTAGGAATACACACATTTTACTAAGGGAGATGTCTGAAGAATAACTGTTTTGAGCTAATAGTTATTTTGACTGAGATTCTGTAAAGTAAGAATAAAATTGAAGGCTTATTTGTTCATTTATATACTCATAAATTAAAAATATTTATTGAAACCTATTTTGTGTAGTAAGTTATGAGCTGGAAATACTAATGTTATTTAAAATTATGTCAGTAAGTGTTTTGTTCATGACAAGCTATTCCACAAAAATTAAGTACCTACTTAAGGTAAAGTATACTTTTATATTGAGGTTATAAATAAAAATTACACCATTCTTAAAGACCTCACAATTTATTTGTAAGATTATTTTAATACTTTACTTTTTAGAGGAGTTTTTGGTTTACAACACAATTGAAGGAGGTACAGAAATTTCCCATATATCCCCTGTCCTTACACCTGCATAGCCTCCCTCATTACCAACTTCACAAAGAGCTTGCACAACACAATATCAAAAAAATAAATAAATAAATAAAACAATCTGATTAAAAAATGAGCAGAGGATCTGAATAGGAATTTTTCCAAAGAAGACACACAGATGGCCAACAGGTAAAAGAAAAGATGCTCAACATTACTAATCATCAGGGAAATGCAAATCAAAACCAGTGTGAGCTATCACCTCACACCTGGAATGATTATAGCTGGAACGGCTGTAATCAAAAAGGACACAAATAAATGTTGGTGAGGATGTGGAGAAAAGGGAACCCTCATACACTGTTGGTGTATGAGGAAATGTAAAATTGTGCAGCCACTATGGAAAACAGTACTGAGGTTTCTCAAAAAGCTAAAAATAGAACTACCATATGATCCAAAAGCTAACAATAGAACTACTATATGATCCAACAATTCTACTCCTAGGTATATATCCGAAAAAAACTAAAACACTAATTTGAAAAGATACATGCATCAATGTTCATAGCAGCACTATTTACAATAGCCAAAATATGGAAGGAACCTAAGTGTCCATCAACAGATGAATGGATAAAGAAGATATAATATATATATATAAATGTGTATCTTGTCTGTTGACACGCCGTTGTGTGAGTGACTTATACAATGATATATCCATTCATGACCATTTGTGTTGATTCCAGTTTTTTACTATTATGAATAAAGTTGCTCTGAACATTCTTATACATGTCTTTAGTGCCTATCAGTACCTCACAGTAAACAAGAAATTTTATTTGTCTTCTAAGAAACTTCACCATATCTAGCTTATATTGTGTGCATGCACACACACATGCACACACACACACAATACTGCATATACTCCTGGATTATGGAATTGATAAAAAATGCAGAGGAACATGATACAATACAAAGCAACACATGTCTATGTATATGCAAGACAGGTATTTGTGTATAGGTTATCATTTGCTCACCTCATCCCAAATTGTTTTAACCAGCTTTGTCTTACTTGACACTATGCTTTATTACTCAAGATTCATACATAATGTTCCCAACTGAGCTTGGACATCCAATTGTTCAAGTTCACATTATAGCAGTGAGCTAATGTAGAGTCTGCTACCTGTTTACTGCTCAGAAAGATTAAATTACCATGCCTAAGATAGTGGATAAAAATAGAAGAGTACTAGTCCTTCCTTTTCAATAGATGATATTAAAGAATTTGCAGTGAAAGTGAAAGATATCCTCTCAGTCTTAAAGTGATTCCTTAGTACTGACAAATTAATGGAATGCCAACATTTTTTTTAGTATCTAAAGAGTTGTTAAAAATCTCTCTTAGAATATAAGGAAGATTAAAGAAAATCAAGATAATTATACTTCACTGCCTTTAAAAAAGTACCTTTACTATAAAAGTGAATTTACTGATTTATAGAATACCTTTACTCTAAATCTGTATTCATTTATTGGAAAACCATAATATTTTTATTTCATTTCATTATTCTATGATCACTATCATTTTAAGAGGGTCACTTTTTTAAGATCCAAGAATTCTTTAATTTCTTTATTGCAATCACTGGTCAAAACAATAAATATGATTTTTATATATTGATTGTATTGGAAACCAACAGAACCATAGCTTCTTAGAGAACTCTTCATTTCCCTCATTTTAAAGATTGGAAAACTGAGATTATATGATGTGCCCAACATCACACTGATAGGAAGCAGCTGGTGACTTTTCACTTTCTTTTAAAACAGGAATAACAAGAGCTTTTTGTAAGATGCTTGAAATTTATAATGTGTTTTTTACATATCATGGCTTTTGGGCCTCTTTTTTAAAGTAGAAAGACAACTGCATAGAAGAAATATTCAGAATCCAGTTTGGGTTGGTTACATGTATACATATAAATGTTGACCCAGGAAATCAGATTATATATTTTAAGGTAATAGGTTTACTTTTATACGATAAGTATATGAAACAATCTATTTCAATGGCAATATATATTTCAAAATACTTGACATTATTTAATAGATCATTTTCTATAATACCATTACATATATGTTATACATATACATACATATTATATATATATATATGTTTATCCTTTTCCATTTCCCAAAGTAAGATAAGAAAAAAATTATAGTAAGCTAGAACAAGTTTATTATCTTTCCAGGCTATAAATAAACCACTGAATGTCTAATGAACTGTTTGTAAAGAAATGAAAGACATATCCATATTTGGGTTTGCATGAGATTCGTTTAAATTGAATATTCTTGTTATTAAGAATCTTGATATAAGTTACACTAGTTATACAAAATCTGTGACTCTAAAGAGACAGAATGTTTATTTCTTTCCCAGTCCAAGCCAATATGTGGTTTAGGGGGATAGAAAGATTCATTCATGAGATGACTCAGGTTTCCTTCCTTAGATTTTGTACTTGCCTTCCCAGTTGAAGTTTGTACAGTACAACCACTTTCACGTTATAGCCCACGTGAAGTCAGAGAGGCATTCAGTAAGGACAATCAGGTTACTTCTAAAGATATTACTCAGAAATTGCGTACATTCTTTTGTTAGGTAGAACTTAGTCCTGGTCATAACTAGTTGCAAAAGCGTCTGGCACATGTGGTCTCTAGCTCTGCTATGTGCAAGCTAAAAAACAATTAATAAAATGATGAAAATAAAAGTGGCAGACAATTAATAATCCATGTCACATGTGAACTTTGTAGTGATGCTAGACATAATCTATTTTTTTGGTTCATAAGGAGCATGATGACATTATTTTTCTTCATGTTCATTAGTTTTCAATGTATATTACTTTAAAATTCTTTTTCTTTGAACGTTTAGTTCCTAGGGAACTTTATATTTGTTTACAAGTTTTGACAACAGGGTGATAAACCATTATTTCAAATAAGCTATTATTTATCATAAATTTTCAATCCTTATAAAACAGACTTTTAAGGTCATAAGCCAGTTTCAATTAAAAAAATAGTGAAATTCGCTTTGATATATCTTAGTGTTATCCATCATTGGAAAGGCATAGGGTTGTGAGAGTAAACTAGTCTGCTGAAAGATTTCTCATGGCTGTAAGCCTAAGGCAAGGATGAGGAAAAACAGATGAGGCTGAAAAGTGGGTAAAGCCTTGTGCTTAAAGACTCTGAACACCATCATGTGCCTTCAAACTGCTATCATGAAGCTGGGAGATAAGAAGTCTCCAAAACATTTTATTGCATGTATGTCAATAAAAATTATTGAGCATATAACCCAAATATATGTACTTAATGTAGACTTTGTATGCATATACTATTCTACTGATGTATTATGTGCATTATAAAGCATATATGAAATAGAACATAAAGAGCTAAGGAGAAAACAAACAGCACTTTAAATATAAAAAAGATTTTTACTCTCCAGTTATAAAGTTTATCTTCATATTCTGTACAATGAGTTTTTAAACATCTTACTGAGAACATGAAAGTCATAATATAAGAAGTTACATTTCAAGCTGTAATTCTATTCAGGGTGAAGTTCAACATTCACAGTAGTTTCACAAAGTCACATGTGAAATCTCTATTTCATATAATTTTCTTGTTAATGATGAAAAAAAAGAATTCTTCCTCAGTAAGAGGTAATGTAAGCCAGAGGGCTGGCAGTTATGTATGTTTTTTTACTGCAAAGCCAGTTCCATGCAGAGCAAGATGAAGAATCCCCAACTTATGGGCAGTTATCCCTTGCTATCTTATTAGTCACCAGTCCCTACTTCCTTAATGCAAGCAGTCCCTGAAAAAGTCCCACTTTTTGTCAACCTGTTTCATAAATAATCAATAAATTCCAGAACTCCAAGCTTTCTTAAAAATTCTTAACTCTGGTCAAGCATTTGCTTGGATGGATACTGTGTGTCCCAATGTAGTTCTCTCTGGCTGGGCAAGAAACAATCTTCATCTTTATCTCCAATATTTAAGTGAAGGTTGCCATTCAAATTCAGATTTAAAAAGCATTTGGAGTTATTAGTTGTAAGCTCTGATTAGAATTTTCTTTTTTTTTAAACCATGTGATATGGCTGGAAATGACCTCATGGAAGAAATATGAGACTTATTTGGTATGTTTAAATTATACACCATGTTCTCTGTTTGTGCTTGCATTACTGGTATTATTTTTATCTGTCAATCATGGGAATTAATATAGTTTAAAATGAAATCAACTTAACCAGACACGAATAAACTTTGAGGGCAGCACTGTCAATCTTGCCTATTATGAAATTCTCACTTTTCTCATAGGGTAACTCAATTGCCTAAATACAGTATGTTTCAAATAAGTAAAGGAGCCTTGTAATTTGTATAATAAATATTATTATATCCTGGTATTTTTCTTATTATCTTACAGTTTTTAGTTATAAAAATTAATATGAGTAAAAGTGCTAATATTTTCATTCAGGTTGCATGCAAACTTCTTTGGAAACAATTGCTCTAAGCAAAAGTTGCTGCTTGTTTTTTAAGCATTTAGGTTTGCATGAGATTCTGTATGATTGAATATTCTAAGTATTAAGAATCTCAACATAAGTTACAATAGTTATACCAGACCTCTGACTTTTAAAGGATAGAATGTGTAGTCTATATCTAACCCTCTAAATCTAATAGTTAACCTAACTTAGAGTTTACCTTTCTGCGGGAATATCAAATCAAAATGTTAGCTGAACTAAATTCCAAGATACTTAAAGCAAGTTATTAACATTGATATTGCATAGACAAGTCAACAGCAAATGGCATCTCATAAAGTAATACCATTTTTTATTATTTGGTAGGTTTAATGTATACTGCCTCATGATAGCTCTCAATAAGACATGAGAAGGCAGCTTCCATAGTTTTAACAGAGGTATTTTATCTTAAGTACTGATAAAATTCTCAGTCTGTATGTTTGCTGAGCCTGGTTCCGTGATGGACTGTTGATGCAGTGAGTAATTCTCATATAAGCCACTGTTCTTCTGTTTCTTGGCTATATCATCCTTTGATCTGCCATCAGAACAGAGCAATTTTAGTCACTTCTGTCCCCTTGCATCTGTTCCAAGGGATATCATGCACAGAATATTAGTGATCTCAAATACCAATCTGGCACAGGTGTTTGGGTCACAAGTTTTCATTTTGAACAAGTAATTGAAAAACAATCTTTACCTGGCCAGCACAAAAATGAACTAAAACTTTCTGTGCCATATTTGTTTACTTCAGAGGGGATTCTATTACCATATATTTATCTTCAGTCTTTGCTTATAGAATAGTTATATATTTTATTTTGCCCCTAACCTTTTTCTTTAGGGGAAAAATAGAAGAAATAAGGCAGACTGTATCAAGATGCTTACCGCAGTCTAAAAGAAATAAATTCTGTATTCCTGCTTTAGAGAACAGGAAGACAAGAAAGCATGCAAATTCCTGCTAGAAATTCTCTTCACCATCAAATTCAAAATAATTATTTCAAATTAGAAAGTTTCAAACCTTAGTCTTATTCACAGATACCTTATTTCTAATGATTACACACACATTTGAAAAACACATCAGTGAAAAAAAATCATAGAACGTCGTTTCTTTTTGAGATGAGATTCTCAGGATTCATTTCTATACCAAGCAACAATTTAGTATCGTATCTTCTACTCTTTCAAAAAGGTTATTGATTTTTCATGGTTTCATCTCTCAATCAAAGCCTAACATGAAAACTTGTTGACGTGAGCCTTGACGTAAAATTTAGTTTAACTATTTTTTAGTAATATGTTTGTCAGTGACATAGCAATTTTCTTGTCACTGAAACTAGTGGATCCTCTAAATGCTTTGCGCACCAGAGTATAAAATTA
This sequence comes from Balaenoptera borealis, assembly GCF_965194805.1. Lineage (NCBI taxonomy): Eukaryota > Metazoa > Chordata > Mammalia > Artiodactyla > Balaenopteridae > Balaenoptera > Balaenoptera borealis. Next base: position 62,323,753 of record NC_138870.1, on the reverse strand, counting down.
TTGTTTACTTCATCTTGACTATTCAAGTCAACAAATGCTAATTTTAATAGAAATTTAAAAAAAAATGTTTCAAGCAAATACATTACATTTTATACAGTTGAAACTGATTCCTCATCTTCTGCCATGCTAGTTCTTTTACAGTTTTTGAAGCTAAGACTCTAAAGCCGTTACACAGAAAGAAACATCCCAGGGCTAATTTAAGTCTTGGTTCTGGCTTTACATATGCCAGGAGAGACACAAAACTCTGCGCTATTGTCTTGGAAGGTTATGTGTTTCTCTGCTATTTTTTATGAACCTAATGGAGGAACTAAAATGATGCCTGGTATCAGGAATAAAGCAAGTTTTATCCATGAGTTTTTAAAATATGCGAGTCCCATCACATTAATTAAAGCTTGGTCCCTGTACTTCAGGTGACACTGTTAATTAAGGGAAAGTAGAACTCTCAGTGAAACAAATCAATTTCTGAAATAAACTTGATGGACACAGATTTTATTAATTCACCAAACTCAGGAACTTCTCTACAAGCAGGATTATCTTATGAAATGGCACTTCATAAGACATACACATTTTGTTAATATTTTCTAAAGTGTTTATTTTTTCTTTTATTGGAGTAAAATTACTTTACAATGTTGTGCTAGTTTCTGCTGTACAATGAAGTGAATCAGCTATATTGTATCCCATCCCTCTTGGACCTCCCTCCCACCCACCCCATTCCACCCATCTAGGTCATCACAGCGCACCGACCTGAGCTCCCTGTGCTATACAGCAGATTCCCATTAGCTATCTATTTTACGCATGGTAGTGTATTTATGTCAAACCTAATCTCCCAATTTGTCCCACCCTCCCCTGCCCCTCTGTGTTCATATGTCCATTCTCTACATCTATGTCTCTATTCCTGCCCTTTAGGTTCATCTGTACCATTTTTCTAGATTCCACATATTTGTGTTAGTATACGATATTTGTTTTTCTCTTTCTGGCTTACTTCACTCTGTATGACAGACTCTAGGTCCATCCACATCTCTACAAAGGACCCAATTTCGTTCCTTTTTATGGCTGAGTAATATTCCATTGTATATACGTACCACATCTTCTTTATCCATTCATCTATCATTGGACATTTAGGTTGTTTCCATGGCCTGGCTATTGTAAATAGTGCTGCAAGGAACATTTGGGTACATGTGCATATTTGAATTATGGTTTTCTCAGGGTATATGCCCAGTAGTGGGATTGCTGGGTCATATGGTAGTTCTATTTTGAGTTTTTTAAGGAACCTCCATACTGTTCTCCATAGTGGATGTATCAATTTACATTCCTACCAACAGTGCGAAAGTGTTCCCTTTTCTCCATACCCTCTCCAGCATTTATTGTTTGTAGATTTTTTGATGATGGCCATTCTGACCCACCTATTTGCATTTCTCTAATAATTAGTAACGTTGAGCATTTTTTCATGTTCCTCTTGGCCATGCGTATGTCTTCTTTGGTGAAATTATTTAAGTCTTCCACCTATTTTTTTTTAACTTTTTACTTTTAAATAACTACAGATTCACAAGAACTCACGGAAATAATACAGAGAGGTCCCTTGTACCCTTCACTAAGCTTCCTCAATGGCAACATCTGATATAATTCTAGTATAATATCAAAACCAAAATATTGACATTGGCATAATCTACAGAATTTATTCAGGTTTTGTGAATTTTTACATGTATTCATTTGTTCCACCCATTTTTTAATTGAGTTGCTTGTTTTTTTGATATTGAGATACATGAGCTGTTTGTATATTTTGGAGATTAATCCTTTGTCCATTGCTGCATTTGCAAATATTTTCTCCCATTCTGAGGGTTGTCTTTTCGTCTTGTTTATGGTTTCCTTTGCTGTGCAAGAGCTTTTAAGTTTCATTAGGTCCCATTTATTTTTGTTTTTATTTTCATTACTCTAGGAGGTGGGTCAAAAAAAATCTTGCTGTGGCTTATGTCAAAGAGTGTTTTTCCTATGTTTTCCATTAAGAGTTTTATAGTGTCTCTTCTTACATTTAGGTCTTTAATCCATTTTGAGTTTATTTTTGTGTATGGTGTTAGGTAGTGTTCTAATTTCATTCTTTTACATGTAGCTGTCCAGTTTTCCCATCACCACTTCTTGAAGAGGCTGTCTTTTCTCCATTGTATATTCTTGCCTCCTTTGTCATAAATTAGGTGACCATATGTGCATGGGTTTATCTCTGGGCTTTCTATCCTGTTCCATTGATCTGTATTTCTGTTTTTGTGCCAGTACCATACTGTGTTGATTACTGTAGCTTTGTAGTATAGTTTGAAGTCGGGGAACCTGATTCTTCCAGCTCCATTTTTCTTTCTCAAGATTGTTTTGGCTATTTGGGGTCTTCTGTGTTTCCATATAGATTGTAAAATTTCTTGTTCTAATTCTGTGAAGAATGCTGTTGGTAGTTTGATAGGGATTGCATTGAATCTGTAGATTGCTTTGGGTAGTATAGTCATTTTCAAAATACTGATTCTTCCAATCCAAGAACATGGTCTATTTCTCCATTTGTTTAAGTCATCTTTGATTTCTTTTTGTTTTAAATAAATTTATTTATTTATTTATTTTTGGCTGCATTGGGTTTTTGTTGCTGCGCACAGGCTTTCTCTAGTTGCAGCAAGCAGGGGCTACTCTTCATTGTGGTGCATGGGCTTCTCATTGTGGTGACTTCTCTTGTTAGGGAGCATGGTCTCTAGGTGCACAGGCTTCAGTAGTTGTGGCACGCAGATCAGTAGTTGTGGCTCACGGGCTCTAGAGTGCAAGCTCAGTAGCTGTAGGGCACGGGCTTAGTTGCTCCGCAGCATGTGGGATCTTCCCAGACCAGGGCTCGAACCCGTATCCCCTGCATTGGCAGGCAGATTCTTAACCACTGTGCCACCAGGGAGGTCCCATCTTTGATTTCTTTCATCAGTGTTTTATAGTTTTCTGAGTACAACTCTTTTGCTTCCGAAGGTGGTTAGTTCCTAGGTATTTTATTCTTTTTGTTGCAATGTTAAATGGGATTGTTTCCTTAATTCCTCTTTCAGATTTTTTGTTGTTAGTGTATAGGAATGCCAGAAATTTCTGTGCATTAATTTTGTATCCTGCAACCTTACCAAATTCACTGATTAGTTCTAGTAGTTTTCTGGTGGCATCTTTAAGATTTTCTATGTATAGTATCATGTCATCTGCAAGCAGTGACAATTTTACTTCTTTTCCAATTTGTATTCCTTTTATTTTTTTTTTTTTTCTTCTCTGAATGCCATGGCTAGGACTTCCAAAAATATGTTGAATAAGAGTGGCAAGGGCTTCCCTGGTGGCGCAGTGGTTGAGAATCTGCCTGCCAATGCAGGGGACACGGGTTCAAGCCCTGGTCTGGGAAGATCCCACATGCCATGGAGCAACTGGACCCGTGAGCCACAACTACTGAGCCTGTGCATCTGGAGCCTGTGCTCCGCAACAAGAGAGGCTGCAACAGTGAGAGGCCTGCACACCGCGATGAAGAGTGGCCCCCACTCGCCCCAACTAGAGAAAGCCCTCGCACAGAAACGAAGACCCAACACAGCCAAAAAATAATAATAATAATAAATAAGTAAATAAATAAATAATTAAAAAAAAAAAAGAGTGGACATCCTTTTCTTGCTCTTGATCTTAGTGAAAATGCTTTCAGTTTTTCACCGTTGAGCATGTTCGCTGTGAATGAACACTTTATGAATTTTAAAACAATATTTGGGGAGGTTGTAGAATGCCAAATTTCATTTGATACGTTTTTATTCTTTTATTGTATTTTTAAAAATTTTCAATGTACCACTACAGAAACATGAAACTTAGAGGTTAACTGTTAAAAAATAGAGAATAGGATCTCTGCTCTCTCATTCAGTTTTAATTTTCTCAGTTTTATGTAATATAATGAACTGAAGCTTTTCTTATACCACACCTGTTACCTTCTTTTGCCAAAAAATCTTTTGATGCCATATATTGCCCCATAGAGAGAGTCATGTGTTCTTCCCCTTCTCATTTTACTCTCGGAATCTTAGCTATAGGAAAGGATTGTTCTTCATACTTGGAGTTCTAATAGTTGTTATGTTTAGATGGCTGCTAACACATTTTTTTATTGGGCTACCAAAATTTAACAGTTGGTAACCCCACTCATTGCTAGCCAGAGGGAGCCATTAACTTAAATGAAGCAACCATCCTCACATACTTGAATCAGATTGGCAATCAGTTTCCTGGTAATTGGATTAGTAGAATACTCTGAGTTTCAAGTTTCTGTGCAATTTGCATATTCATACACGTCCTGCTTCACTCTGATTTATGACTCTTTTATATGTATTTACATGACAGTCTTTCAGTTTACAAGTGAATGGCTATCCAAAAGAGAGTGAATGATTCAAGCTAGCGCATATTTACATGAAGTGTTTAAAATTGTGAAGTTTAGAGAGATTGATAAGTGTGATTTTTTATTTTCATATATTTATGAAAATAAGGTATACTTTGTATGCAAACAGAACTCATTTTATACACTTTTAATTCTACAGTAAATCAGAATATTCTGTTGCAACCTGATTTTTTTGATATACATATTCCATCAAATTATGTTTCTGTATATTGCTTCAGAATTTTAAAAGCAGATCCTAGGATTTTCTGTAATAAATTATCAATTTATTAAATAAAAAAGGCTGCAACCCATAACTTTAAAAGGGTGGTATCTTCCATGTTCTGTGGCATGCCTCTACACTCTTCCCTCCTTCAATTGCCAGAGCTCTTCTAATGCAATAATTTCTTTTAACAGATGATAGGAGAGGCAACTATAATAAAGAGAAAGCCTTCTAGGATGGGCATACTTAAGCTCTACTATAAGCTTCAGATTCTTCCTCAAAAAATAAGCATGATAATTTCCCACAGGTTATTGAAAGTATTAAAGAGTTAATATGTTGTAAATGTGTTATGCTTTATATGACTAATATATTTCCTATCTATTGCTATGTGATAAATTATCCCCAAACTTAGCTGTTTAAAACAACAACAGAAAAAAATTTATTATCTCGCATGATTTCACGGGGTCTGGAATCTGATCTAGGCATCTTAACTGGATAGTCCTGGTTTAGGGCTTTTTCTGAGGTTGCAGTCAAGATGACAAGTTGGACTATTGCCATTTGAAAGCTTTACTGGGCTGGAGAATCCACATCCAAATTCACCCACATGGCTTCAGTTCATCAAATGGGTTTCTCCAGAGAGTTGCTCAGAGTATGGAGCTAGCTTACCCCAGAGAAAGTGATGTGAGAGAGAGTACAACATCAAACTGCCCTTTGTGACTTAGTTTCCAAGTCACACATTAATCACTTCTGCTTCATTCTATTCTTTAGAAAATGGCCACTTAGTCCAGCCTAAATTTAATGGGGTGGGGTTAAACAAGTAAGTGAATATTTGGAGGTAATCATTGGGAGTCATCTTGGAGGCTGGCTACCACAAATAAGGTATTATAATCTATTCTATTTGATACACTGTCACAAGGTGACACAAATTTAAAACTCTATTTCTGTCTTGTTCTACTCAAGGAATGCACTAAAATAAAGGAGAGAGACAAATGAATAGAATAAATTATTTATATATTTGTTATTAAAATAACATTTTATGTAATATATAATATTAAGTATAAATCACAGTTTCATATTAAAATTTGTATAAAATATTATCAACAGTATTTAATAGTACTGATTAAATATGAAATTATATATATTACAATAAATGTACTTAGCACTTAAAGTATATATTGTAAACCTATTGGTTGTTAATTGGCACAAATGATGAAAAGGTGAAAATTGAATTGAGCATAAAAAAGTGAGCAAAGTTAAATAATAGAGGGTGGAAGGCAAAGGAATCTCTAGGCTAGGGTGGCAGTATGAGCAAAGTTAGAATGAAAGATTGTGGCTTCTTTAGGTAACCAAAAAATTTTCATTTTATTGGAACATAGGACAGAAAGATGGTCTGAATGGAGTAAGCAAATAGTTAGAGATTAAGACAAGGAACCAATCACGGAATATATTTTACAATGTTATTTTAGTTGAGGAAAAAAGTTGGAAAGATTTAAAGCTGAGGTGTATGAATGATAGGATGAAAAATTGTAAAATTAGAGACAAAGAGATGAGCCATCAGACTGTTACGTGCCCACATAACTGATGATAAAGGTATGGCCAAAAGTATAGCATTAGTATTAAAATCAGAAGACAATAACAATAAATGTTAAAAAAAAAAAAAAGAGACTTATACCTCTGGTTGTGATGGAGTAGTTTATGTGAGACAAATCTCCTCTCTGGGAAGAGCTATGACAGCTAGATAATATTATAAATTGAAAAGAGTCAAGGAACAAGGACTAGAAGGTCCAAGATCATAAAAAGGAGGGAAAGGCATACATATGAGATCAATATTCTTCATGCTTTTTCTCTTCAAGGTATTGGACAATTTTTATACTGCAAGAACTCAATGCTGAGAAGAGAAGAAAAAGCGGCAGCAAACAGATCAAACTAAGCTGAGCTTTGAGCATGCTTGTGAGATTGGAGAGACAAAAATTGGCTATTTGTGGATCTGTCAAGAAGAGCCCTGGTAGAGACCACGGATTTCAGTTAAAAATTAAGGCAGGATATAATATAGGAGTAAGCACTAATAAAAAATAGACCAGAAAGATCTAATTTTGAAATCACTCATTTCTTAATTTGATCAACTTGAGCTGCCTCTACATCCAGTACCTTCCAAAAGAAAAGTATGGACTCTCTGCAGGAAGAGTTAAAATCATCATCCTGAGCTGTTACAATTTTTATACACAATTCCAGACACTAAATCAAAAATCACTAGGCATACATCCACATCTGACCATCATGGACAGAACAGAGACTAGATTTAACCCTTACTTAAGACATCTGAGACAAAATAAGAAATGGTTTGCAAGATATTGGACATCAGGCAGTGAAAGATGATGATTCCCGAGGATGGAAAACCAATAAGGCAACCCTGAAGATGGCACCAGCTTTTTGATCTGAGAAAGTTTTCAGGCCACAGCAAAGAAAGCAGGGAATCCAGTTGGAGCTTGGCATATATCTTAAGGTGAGGAAGCAGAGATGAGACCCACTGGGGGTCTCCTTGAATAGTCATCAGAGAACTGATCAATGTGCACGTGAGAGGAAACTACCTGAAGCCAAGGAAAGAACATACAAAAGGATTAGAAGGAACAGGACCTAGTACTTACACAGAACTAGGAACAGTGTCTGTTACCACCAGCCAGACTGGAATATCAGATAATTCATCGGGCATTCAATAAGCTGCTCAGTAAGGTCTTGCCTCAGTAGTAGGGAATATTTATCCCTAGAATAAATGCTGCTCAGTCACACCTAATATATCTTAAGACTCAAACAGATCAAATGGATTCTATTTAACTTACTTACATCATAGAACAAATCTCAAGAATATTTATGGAAAAACAAAATATTTTTTAACATGTTTAACAAATGAGTTAATTCATATATATATAATTTTTAATATAATTTATTGTAGAATAATTTTAGATTTACAAAAATTTGAGCAGATATTAAAGAATTTCCATAAACCTCTTGAACTTTCTTCTTGCCTCCACAGTTTCCCCCACTATTAATATTTTGCTATTAATGTGCAACTTTTATTAAATTTAATAAAAATATTGATACATTATTTGTAACTAAAGTTCATAGTCTACATTAAGGTTCATTCTTTGTGCCATACAGTTCTATGGGCTTTGACACATGGAGACATAGAAAATATTAATGCAGATAATAGGCCAATAAAGTAAGTTGATCTGCAATTTAAAACCCTTCTACAAAGAAAACATCATGCTCTATATGTAAAACATTTCAAACACTGTAATCAACTTTATTGGGAAATAATTTACATGCAAAAAATTCCATGAACTTTAGGTGTAAAATTCAACAAGCTTGACAAATAATTATATAACCACCACTACAATTATGGTACAGAACAGGAGTTGAAAAACTTTTCTGTAATGGATAAGCTGGTACATAATGTAGCTCTGGAGGCCATGATTTGGTAGGTATTTATATCCGTATAAGAGAGAAAATGATTTTCCAAAGTGGAGTACAATGTTTTTGTACTATGGGTCTTTTAAAGAGAAGAATGGAAATTTTTTTGAGAGAAAACATTTCACTTAATTTGCTTTTAAAATTATTGTTCTCATTTATCAAAAACAATTGCAAATGTTTATGTGTTAGTACTAGACTTGGATGGGATTTTATGTATTTCACCTTTGACAATGTCCTTCACATAGATTAGCACTGTCACATACTGATAACAATCCATTGGCATATATTTTAATTGAGCATATTCATCATGTGAAAAGCATTCATAGAACTGCCTTAGATTCTTCTCTTTATACTCTCCTTTTATCATGTTAGTACACTGTAGATGAATCACTTCCAAATAAAGAAAGGTAGAAGCCCTTCAATTGCACAGTTAAATGGATTTTGAAATATGAAAATTTCCTTTGTACTTGCATCAAGATATGAAAACAAAGTATTAAAATTATAATTTGAACTCAGAGAATATATCTCCTGCAAATTGGTGTGACAATAGAGATCTCATTTCTCGTTTTAATAGTTGAAGCATGGTAAGTATATAAAACAATTTGACAGTACTTGGGATACAGAAAAAAATCAGTTGTCATTGAAATTACTTTTCCCCAGTATAAGTTTTGCATATAGGCATTGTTTGTAATTTTAGGTTGACTCATTAAGAGACATTATGAATTATGCAATAAAAGCTAGTTTCCAGGTTTTTTCCAAATTTTTTCTAAAAATTGTGATTTTTTTTGAGCTCAAGGATTTTTAGCTGACCCACAGAATTTCTGTGTAGTAAGGCATGTTAGCATACCATACAAAAATTAAAATAATGCTGAATTCTGAGAGTAAATGAAATTCACTTTTTATATTACTGTTTCTATAACACATAATAGATTTAAATATTATCATCAAAGTTCCTGTTGATGAAAAAATGCAATTAATAACCATCTATTTGCAAAAGCTTTGTAATTATGTCCAAATAAACCTTTTTCTGCTCTACACATTTTTTTTTTTAAACATCTTTATTGAAGTATAATTGCTTCACAGTGGTGTGTTAGTTTCTGCTTTATAACAAAGTGAATCAGCTACACATATACACACGTTCCCATATCTCCTCCCTCCCGCATCTCCCTCCCTCCCACCCTCCCCATCCCACCCCCCCAGGCAGTCACAAAGCACCGAGCTGATCTCCCTGTCTGCACATATTTTTAAAATTTTATTTTATTGAAGTATAGTTGATTTACAGTATTGTGTTAATTTCTACTCTACAGCAAAGTGATTTAGTAATACATATATATATATATTCTTTTTCATATTCTTTTCCATTATAGTTTATCACAGGATATTGAATTTTGTTCCCTGTGCTATAGAGTAGGGCCTTGTTGTTTGCTCTACACATGTTTTTATCACCACCCACTGTAACACATCTTAGCAGTTTTCACCTCAGGTTGTTCTGAATTGTGTTATCTCAACTTTGAAACTAATCTCCACTGTAGTTCTGCAATGCAGACTGTTGATGGAGGCTAAATCTTCAGTCAGTCACTCCAAACTCAGCATCAATCCCTTGAATAAACACCTGAGAAGGATTGATAACAATTGTTGACTCATCAAGAGCTAAGAAAAACCATCTCAAATAATTTGCCTTGTTTTTTGACTATGTATATTACTCCCAATGACCTCAAATCTTTGTTTAATTGTTCTCCTCAAAAAGCTATCTTAAACAGTTGATTTTTTCTGAACACAATTTTTTTCAGCCACTGATCAAAATGATTCAATTAACTCATTATTGATAAATGACTTTTCTTGGTTGGCTAATTAATTAATTAGAAGTGGAAGTTAGTTGCAGTCTTTCTCTCTTTTGGGGCGGGGCAGTGAGAAAATTGCTTTAATTTCTAGTTTTTTTTTTCATTGCTTTCCTGTTGTGATGGGTGCTTAGTTTGGTAATGTAGATGTGTATTGTATTCTGTTGGCATAGCTACAGTGACACTGAGTAATGAGCACAACACTTTGCCATCTAATACATTAATAGAATAATACAAATTCTATTATGCCTCAAGAAGGCACAAAATTACTCACTATATACAGTGCTCTTTTGCAATTTTGCAATTTTTAGTGTCAGTTTGGGTCAAGCAGCTTTTTTCCAGAAATATTATCTGTGTAAATTAAATCACGTTCTAATGAATTCACTGAATGTAAGTCAACATTGTAAAAAATTTACAGTAAAGGCCCATTTGTTGGAGCAAAACAAGATATTCAAGGTAGGCAGAGATAGTTCTTTCCACCATGCTATAAATCCTTTCACTTCCAAGGCCACAGAAAAGCTATTTCTCAGGCTGCAGGAACTTTTTTCTTTTTAGGAATATCTTACCTACAGCTATTTTCTCCAATGTAATATAAAAAGTGGTGATTAATCCTAATATTCACCAAAGGACTTAAACTTATTAACTATATAATTGAGCTGATATTGAGTGTTTCCAGATAGTCAATTTATAGCATAGTACCTATTTATTTTAAATATCAAGATGTAAAATACCTTCATGGCCTGTGTTAATGCAATGTCGGTAAGGAGGGAAGAAGAACATAGACAAACATTTGTATCTTTCTTGTCTTCATTGGAAATAACTCGATTAACAATTCACACAAACAGATCTTACAAGATTTAGCAGTATTTTAAAAATCAAGTTCATATTTTATTCAACTAAAAGTTCACATTTAAAGAATGACCATGTTTCTGTTGTGTGAGCATATACTTACAAAGCCAGTTTCTGCTTTCCATACAAAGTCATTTAATGCCTTAAGGATTTAATCATATCAGGAAAACTGTAATCCTTTGAGAAAAACATGCATTGTACACATGTATACACAAACACACACACTTTTTCAATATCTTACACTGAAGAGCAAAGAAGCCAGGAGAAGGAAAAGTGACAAACACCTTAAAATGAACAAAAATACAGTTATTTGAGAATTTCAAGTTTCCCTCATTGTCTACATATTTATATCAATCTTCTGAGTTTTTAGTCTTTCTAACATATGAAAATTTCATTATTTTCTAAATCTTCAATCTTCTGACCATTTCTTAACTATTTCTTCTCAAGTGAGAAGCCCAAGTATCAGAGAGCTTAAAAAATGAGAGATAATGAAAAAATGGGACTTGACACAAAAGTAGCAGATGATGCTATGCACAGAAGGAACGGTCCAATTCCTGATTTTCTTCACCACCAGCATGTTCCCTTTTTCTTCCCACTTGCAGAGATCCTCAGTTTTTAAAATCTATAACACTTACAGAGTGAATCTAAAAATGCTTTACCAACATTATTTTATCTTCTTTTTTTTTTTTTTTAAACCCTGGTGGCTAAACAGAAGCGAGCCACTATGTGAGTTTTTTTCTTTTTTCTTTACTTTAAAATTTATTTATTTATTTATTTATTTTTATGGCTGTGTTGGGTCTTCGTTTCTGTGCAAGGGCTTTCTCTAGTTGTGGCAAGCGGACGCCACTCTTCATCGCGGTGCGCGGGCCTCTCACCATCGCGGCCTCTCTTGCTGTGGAGCACAGGCTCCAGACGCGCAGTCTCAGTAATTGTGGCTCACGGGCCCAGCTGCTCCGCGGCATGTGGGATCTTCCCAGACCAGGGCTCGAACCCGTGTCCCCTGCATTGGCAGGCAGATTCTCAACCACTGCGCCACCAGGGAAGCCCCATTATTTTACCTTAACAACACCCATGAGAATCAAATCACTTTTCATTTTGCTGAGTAAAGTGATCTGAGAAATTAATTTCTTTCTCTAAATAAACTTCATGACTATTGATATTCACAGCTATAACATTTGATATACTTATGAGAAGTATTCATTTTTGAAAAGTAATTTTAAATTTGTCATTTGTTTACCTACTAAATAGACTGTAACATATAAGTGTCTTATACACAAATTTATAAGGCAAGTATATTAAAAAGCTCTTCATGTATCTCCAAAATTTAATTTATATGCATATGGTTATATCTAGAAGTTCTATTTTTTATATAATTCATAGATGATGAAAAACAACTCATACCTTATGTGGAGAATGGAAAAGAGACACGTAGAATAATATGCCATGTTATTAAAATATATTAAAACCAAAACAACTGAAAAGATGCTACACAAATTGAGCTTTTGATGGGATTATATCACTTAGAGTAAAGGAAGAGATACACACACTTTTGAGAGAGTGTCAAGTTTTTATCCATAATACAAAGTAGGAAAAAACATAAAACAATCTGAAAAATGAAAGCATTTTCTGTGACACTAAAACTTAATCTTACTTTGAATCTCCTTATTCTAGCTCTGAAAAGCATTATTTGTTCCCCCTAGAGAAGTTTTGATTTGGCAAACGGTGAAACTATTATAGAATAACTTTGATTATGAGTCTATTAATCAAGCAATATTTAATTCACTGGATTCAGTTACAAGAGCCATACAATGCTCAGGAAGAGAGAAAGAGAGAGAGAGAGAGAGAGAGAGAGAGAGAGAGAGAGAGAGAGAGAGAGAGAGATACTAGATTATCTGGAAGAGACAGTTTTAAATGAAAAGATAGATTTTATCTATAACTGTAACTTTGCTTATTCCCTGAATTTTTAGCCAGAATGTAGCCTTTAGAAAAAGATAATATCTGTTATAGAAAATAGAGCTACATATTTTCCTCATCTGAGTAGCACAGATGTTGAGCCCCAACTAAAATAATAATTTAAAAAATCTTAGAAAAAATAGTATAGGCAATGCATGATAGGATTTGATGCTAGAAGAAATTCTTCTAGAATGTGATAACCTCAACTTCTTTATCACATAGAATGCACTTCAAGAAGTTTCAAGGAATATGGTTGGGTGGCTAATGAAAGATAAAAGACCTTTCAGTTAAGTGAGAAAAACTTTTGACTGACGTAATGGACAGAAGGTTGAGAACATCAGAACCTCAGCTTTGTAAATAAACAAGTGACAGCCCTGATCACAATTTCTAGGCAAGGTAATCCTGACAGTGGGTATGGTATTTCTTCAGTGACACTTCATATCTGAAGGATTTGCTTTTCTTCTACCGGCTTTGACATTGTAATTCTTTGTGGTTAAACTTCCCTGGTTAAACTTCCCTAAAATTGCTTTGACATCCTCTAAAAGATGTCTTTGATCTCTTATCTCATATGGGAGGGGGGATTCCCTCATTTACGTGACAAATAGGAAGCATTCTTAAAAATTGTTTGTAGTTATCTTTGTTTCTGCTAAAGAATTTAAATAATTGATTTGTCTTGTTTCTACTTCTTTTACCCATATACTTTTTTATTGAAATATTTTTAATTGTTTGTTAGGATGTAATCGTTTCCCAAGAGCATTCCTGAAATGGTTTACTTGTTTATGAACCTAAAATGAACTTTAAGAAGGGAACAGACTTTTGTTATCAATGCTGTAAGATGTTATAGCATATCTACAAACAGTTTTAGAAAGCACATTTGTGCTAGCAAGTTATTTTACTGAAAATGAAAATTTCAAATGCAAACAATACCCCATCAGGCTTGACACCCTACAATTAAGATCACTGGCAATGAAACAAAGTGGTTAAAAATATATGTATCCAAATCAAAGAGACAGTATTTGAATTCTGGTTCTGTCAATGGTAACAGTAATTTTAATCAATTCATTAACTTCTCTGGGTCTTAGCTTTTTCCATCTGTAAAGTAACATCATTAAGACTTTTTTCTTAGGTTATGGACAAGTTTAAGAACTTCCTAAAGGATTCATAAGTCGTATGCAAAATATCACAGGAGCTACATTGTTTGGTCTTCTAGAACATTCTATAACATGAAAGATTTTTCATGAATATTCTTGAAGACTTAGGAAATGTGCCAATAATACAGAATTGCCCTGGGATAAGAACCTGCAGCTGAAGGAAAGGGTAGCATTGTTGCTTAAATCCCCACATTAACTTCTCATCATTTCAGCTCTACACTGTCCAGAAGAAGCTGGAGAGAGAAAAAATGACTTCAGTGATAGCACTGTAAGACACAGGGCAAGTCCAAGAGTTCTAAAGTCAGAGAAATCTGTGTTCATTTACATTCCTAGTTGTAGAACTTTTGGTAAAATGCTTTATTTTTCTAAGCCTCAGTTTCTGTATCTGAAAAACGGGAAGTGTCTTTGTGCTGTATGCAATGTTCCTAGCACCTACAAGGCACTTAGCACATGAAAATCTAGTATTACACAAACATGAAGGATCTATCAATGCCAAAATTAATTGAATGAATTATGAAATTATGGGTTTTGAGATTTCCCGTAAGCCACAAGTTTAGATGCCAATATGGGTGAGATATTCATTCAGATAGCAATGTTCACTTATTAGACAAATCCTAACATGTCCTCAGTTATACACACTAGCACACTAGGCATAACTCTCATTTTACTGAGATGACTTTTAGGAAAGTATCAAATAACAAAATATATGCACTATTTTTAAAAAGTTGTTCAGAGTTTCATTTTAGTTACGTAAGATAATATTTCATGGAATTTACATAAAAGTTAAGTAGTCATATAGTTATAAGATATTTATTTATTCATTTGTTACTTAATTAACATTGCTTTATTTCAAATGATTAAGCAATTGATTAAAAAATTGAGTGCTACCTCAAAGCCTGTGATAATTTGATGCAACTATTTTGTGATGACCACCCAAAGCAAAAACAAACAAAAAAACCCAAACTCTGTATTTTATGAAAGGAAGAGAACTAGATGGAAAACTTGGAGAATTGGGTTGAAATTCTAACTCTCATACTTACTAGCTATTATTCAGCTTAGGACAAATTCATTAATTTTGCTCTATGAGCCTCATGTTCTATTAAAATTGAATTAGTAATACCTGTCCTTGTCATTTAATGATAGGTGTGAGAACAAATTAAAATAATGTCTGTAAAACTATATTTTATAATGGAGAATGCATTATAAACATGGATTTTGAAAGTATCATAAAAATAAAAGAGGATAAAATCATTTCATGATATTCTGGTTCTGAGTCTTTCATGCATATTAAGGAGGGAAGAAATCAACTGTAGAGCTGATACTTTTACTCAGTAAGAACAAGAATAGGAAGAACAAGACTTGGAGTCTTAGGGAATAAGAAACAGTACATTTCATGACTCTCCAGAATTACAGGTAATGCTACTCTGAAACCTAAGGATCGATCCATGAGTTTTGAAATGTAATGCCTGTTAGTCTCAAAATAGAATGAAAGCTTGTGAAATGGAGCTCTTGCCCTCTGCTATTATTACTAGTTAAGTTCGTAATGAATATAACACTCATCTCAAAATAGGGAAGCGACTAAGAATCCTGGTTCTTCATGAATTATGGTGATATTATCATGTTTTATTCGCCTGAAGAAGTCATGGCATTTGCTACTTTATTAATGTATGCTAGGTGCAAAATAACAATGAATACAGAAGTAAGCATAGATTTTAATTACAGAACATATAACTAATGCAAAAGAGAAGACTGACTCATGAAAGTGATTAATAAATAAGAAATTCTATAGTGAAAATAGTGCAGGGTTGAATCTTTACCAGTCTAATTAAAACCCAAATTCCAGAGAGATTCACATTAACTGGCACAGATTATAGTGTCTTTATATCTGCAATTAATAAGTTGGAATCTCACTCCTAAAAAGGTTCCTTATAGAATTTCAAGTATTAACCTTCTTTTTTTTGGTGAAAGAGTGATTTATTTCCATCTGGTGTGGCAGACTTATATGGGAGATGATACATATAAAGTGTGTAAGTTTGTGATCTTTCATTAGCTGAACATTGATATTAATAGCTAACTCTTGTTGTCAGCTGCTTTTTTATCTAGTTTGCCCCATTTATTTTTTTACAATGAAATACATACATGGTAGGATTAAGGTAGAAAATTAAGCTGCATGAGTCTGAAGAAAACACATTATAAGCATTATCTGGTTACTAATTAGACTCTAGCAGACACTCACCTGCAATGATTCCTGCACTCTTAACAAAAGAAAAAATGATTCATCCTGTATATGAAAGAGATTTGGTTAACACTGAAATTAATCTTTCCATTTATGGGAGAAAATTGTTTACTGCAAATTTTGCTTACTTAACAAATGTAGATGAATTATCCTAGATGCCAGTCAAAATCATTTCATGCTATAGTCTCCTTGTGTTTCAGTATTGATTAATTTGATCTAATGTTTTCTTGACATAGTGGCTTCTTTATGCTCAATTACTGCAGATAGCTACAGCCTTACCACACATCACTAACATTAGCAGAAAAATAACACAATTACCGCTTCTTCTAATGAGTTATACACACTTAAAAACACAGCTAATTAATTTTTACAACAGAAAACAACAAAATAAAATAACTAAAATGACATAACTGTGAACCTAAGACAAAGGGAGTGAAGGATGGTGATGTCGAATGTGAAGACAATCATGATCAATAAGATTAGAGTGAAGCAGTCAGTCTTTACAATAGCATTTCATTTACTTTAATTAGTTTCCAATTCAATTAATTCTATATATTGCAACATGAATAATATTCTAGAGATACAAAGAGCTATAGAAACTATTTACGAAAGGGAAACTCTGTATAAGTTATAATTAATGAGTAGTTTGTAAGGGATTCTTTTAACTGGGTAATAGTACCTGCCATTATTAATGATTAATCTCCCCTCAAACAATATTCATCCCTGGCACTGAGTACCCTTCTCTGAATCACATTCTTCAGAATAAAAGTTGTTTTTAAGCAAAGATGGTGCACTGCATTAAATCATGAGTATTTTCAAAATGTATTTAAAATACATTGCTTCAGTGGAAAGCAGTAATATAAATTAACAATGTCAAGAATGTTGTCATTTGAAGAGTTAGTCTCTGATTACTATGGTTTTAGGACTGTTGATGTAACTTGAGAACAATTATTTTTCCTTTGTAATGTGGCAAAAACTTTTGTCTCTAAAATTATAAATCCTAATACTGATAAGCCCACTTTTTGTTAGTAATATAATATTAGAAAGGTATAAATTTGGCTTATATTCTCTTTTCTCCCCAAATTACTTTTACTGTATCTATATATACTGGATACCCTTATGTAATTTTATCTAATATGAAGAGCCTAAGTTACTATGAAAAGACATATCTAAAGTTAAATAGTAAGTTGTGGCAGATCTACCAGTTGCATTTAGAATTGCATGCTTCCTATTTGGTGTATAATTTGAGTGAATTTGTTGCTCTATTCATTCATTCATCCTATCTGTTATTGATTCAGCATTTATTGTGTAATTATTACTTTATCCCATGAGCATTTCATCACTGGGCTCACAAACATATCTGGGAACTTGGAAGAACCAAGACTGTAATATTGATGCCAAGGAAGTTTAGGAAAAAATATACGTGGATGAAGAACTTTTCATTGTAGACCTGGAATGAAAATACACATGTTTCAAGTGAATGGTCATCAAATAATACCCACTGCAAAATACCTCCCAATAATCAAATGACAAAATGATCTTCCCTGTAGATATTAGTGAGACTTTTCGTCAACTACCACACTCTTGCTAAATGGGCTAATGGACAAATTGGATGTAGCAAGAATGGAAGTAATACATGGGCTCATTAATATTTTTTTTTCTTTAACCAAGGCTGAATTGGCTATCACTACAACTTGATGTTCACTTGGAGCTAACTATCAGCAATCCAGAGTGTTTCACATGGTACCATACCTTGGGGGGACCAGCCTGCCTACCAATGGCAGGTTGATTATATTGAGTATCTTCCACCATGGAAGGAGCCCTATTTTCCCTTATTGGTATAGGGATTGATTATGGAGGTGGATTTTCCTTCCTTGTCCACCATTCTGCCACCATTTGCATCCTTACTGAATCCTCATTTGCTTATATATCCCACAGAATATTTCTTTGATAAACTATCCTTATAGAAAGAGAAGGTAGAAAATAAATTCATGCATATAAGGTTATTAGCTGCCATATTTCTCATCACTCAAAAACAGCTGGCCTGAAAGAAGAGTGGAAGTTTCCATAGAATACTCAGTTAAGATGTTATAAGGGGGGCAATAATTTGGGTTTGGGACATGGTATATAGGCTCTGAACAAAAGATCAATATGTAGTGCTATTTCTCCCAGAGTTAGAAACATGGACCCAAGGGAACAAGGATTACAAGCTAGAGTGGCATCTTCCAATCAGGATTCCTGGCCAACTTTCAAAATATTGATTTTCTTCCATATGATATTTAGAGTTTCACCATTTTTGAGGTCTTACAATAATAAGGAAAAAATACAACTTTCCATAAGAGTATTCAAAACATACTTCTATTGAGTTTATAAGCTGTGACTACTAAATGGCTATATTAGCCAGGGTTTTTCAGGTAAACAGAATCCATCAGAGATATATATATATATATATATATATATATATATATATATGTCAATCTATCTACTATCTACTATCTATCTACCTATCTATCTATCATCTATATATATAAATGCACATACAGAGAGAGAGAAAGAGAGAGATTGAGAGAGAGAGAGAAATTTATTACAGGAATTGGCCCACGTGATTATGGAAGCTGAGAAATCCTACAACCTGCCATCTGCAAGCTGGAGAATCAGGAAAGGCAGTAGTACAATTCAGTTCAAAGCCAAAGGTCTGAGAAACAGAGGAGCTGATGGTTTAAGTCAGCCCGAGGCCAAAAAGCCCTAAGAATCAGTAGCTCCAACATCCAAGGGCAAAAAAAAATGAACATCCCAGCTCAGAAAGAGAGAAAGAATTTGACCTTCCCTCACTTTTTGTTCTATTCAGGCGCTCAAAAGTCTGGATGATGCCCATCCACACTGTTGAGGGTGTCTTCTTTACTCAGTCTACTGAATCAAATGATAATCTCTTCCAGAAATATCGTCACAGATACACTCAGAAATAATGCTTTACCTGATATCTGGGCATCTCTTAACCCAATCAAGTTGATACATACAATTAACCATCAAAATGGCCATTTGGGGCTTCTCGTGTCATTGAGAAAAACAGGAAAAGAGAGATTTTTTAAGTCTGGAATGATTGCTCCTGATTAACAAGGAGCAATATTGTTGCTGTTATAAGATGCAAGCACAGAAGATCTAAGGCACCTACAAGAAATGCCACGTGTAGTGGTTAAAGTTAATGCATGATAACAGCAATACCATGTAGTAATATTAAAAAAAATGTTCATAAATTTTAGGGAAGTTTAGACATCCAACCAATTAAATAGTCCTTGTCAACTGAAATGCTGACTGAAAGCAAAGGGAATATTAAACCAGAAAACAAGCTAGTATAAACAGTAATTTTGACCTTGTGAAAAGTTGAAGAAATGAAAGTCATAGAAATAACCCATGGATTAGTTTATATTAGCTAATTTTTTTCAACATACTCTTCCACTTTTTATTTATATAGGATGTACTGGTTGGGGTTAAATTTATTCTTAAATACACAGTTTAGAGATTATTGAGATAGGTCTGTGAATAAATTACAGAGGAAAGGTCATTAAATAGAAACCCTAGGCTTGAAACTGTATTCAGTGATTGATGAAACTGGGACCTTGCCTTCTGGGGAAGGGATGAAAATATTTTTATTTATGTGTGGGAAGTTGTAATATACCAATATTACGTTCAAAGGTACTGTTACTGCTGTTTTGATATTGAACAGTCAAAGGTGGGAATTGTGGTGGAGATCTGTTTTGATGACCATCTAATCGGGAAGACTGTAGTTGCCTATATAATCTGGTCCCTCTCTTTATATTTTACTTGGCCCTATTTTACTTGCCCTTCCAATACAGAATCTCCCCCAAACCACTCCTCCACACTTAAAAAAATCATTTCCCTTTATCTCTACTAAGGCTCAGATATGAATTTTAGATTCCACCAATTATATGCACCCAAGGGAAATTCTGATTAGATAAATGGAAAAAGAACTAGGGTACCACATATATCTTGTGCTTATGCCAATTTTTACAAAGACCTGAAATGGCAGGAGTGGAATGGCTTCCTGATTTGTAGCTTTCTGTCATGACAGAGGAAACAGCTCTTTTAAAGAGCCAGTTCTACAGTGTGGGTTAGAAAGTCATTTCTAGAATCTCAGTCTAGAATTTATTTTCTCAGACTGAAAAATTCTGTGAAATATCTGTAATTTTAACAACTTCTTTCTACTACTGTTTTCTTTTTCTTTTTTGGTAATAAAAATAAAAATTCTGACCAATAACAGTCATATATGTCAATTAAAAGTGGTTTTTGTTTTGTTTACTTTTGAGAAGGTCCAGAGAATAATTATATGTAAAATTAGAAATTTGCAAATTATGATGATTAAAGTAGGCCTAAAATATGGGACCACTAAGAAAATAATTCAGCTAAAAAACTTAACTTGCAAAATTTGTTTTACCATATTTGTTAGTAAAGATTCATGGATATAGCTAGACTTCTCACTTATACTTGGTGTCAGGTGGTATATAAGATTTTCTAGAGCAATTAGGACTTAAGAGGAGGTTAGAAACCTTAAGAGCGTAACAAAGAAAGTGTCTTGAAGGACCATATGGAATTCTTCATCTATAATATAGTATCATTAGTAGCAGGCTGCAGGAGACTGAGTGATAGGGAAACATGACTCTTCAGTTAAAATAGGCTTTTGTCTCTTGTCCTTTGTAGCCTTCTCTATGCAGCAATATTAGAAGAGACTGGATGTTTTTTACTATGCCACTTAGTGTCATTTTTCAAACTCCATTATCATTGGAACAACTACCTATATTTATGGCAGACATGGCATTGGCCTACCTAACAGCATAGAGGATTTTTATAATGACATTACAGTGTCAAAGGGAAGCAAGAGTACATTAGATTATCAGAGTGCTTTTCCAGATGATCCTTGAAATTAAATGTTTTGGGAGTTGGAAATGAGAAAGATTTCCCCTCCACCCCCCAGTGGAGTATGCCAGGTGGTACCTATACTACAAAGGGAGTAGTGTGTAAAGAAACACATTAACAGTCCTATGGTTAATTTTACCATTTTGGTTAAAACTATGGGGGTGAATAAATCATTAACAGAAACAGAACAGAGAACAATTATAAGGGAGGTCCAACTGATAAGGTAGACTGGAATTGAAAGCAAGGATTAAAACACTTAAGGCAGAATCACCTGGGGTGATAACTTTGAGAATGGCAGAGGTCCTGATAAACCCTGTGGGCCCCCTGGAGTGTCAGTCAGAAACCTTCCAGGCAGAAACTATATGATAACTAGTTCACTGTGTGAGTACGTACAACTGAGAAATTCTTTAATTCTCAGGCGGGTGTCTCTCTCTTTAGCAGTGGTAAGAGAAACAGTATCTGCAAACTTTTAGATGAGGTATGGAGCAAAGCAAATAGCAACAGTCTAAAAACATTAATCTTTACTTACTCACTTTGAAAAACAATTTTAGGTTAAAGGATTTAACTGTCAGAAATTCTAACCCAAAATGTGTGCATTAAAACTTTCTTTTAGGCAGTCATAACTACAGGTTACAAATAATGTTAAAAGACAGGGGTTCAGAAATTATTGTCCACTTAGGCTAGGAGATTCCCAGTTGAAAACTAAAAGTACAAAATTGAAGCATGAAATTTTCAGTAAGTGTACAAAAAGCAATTTATTGCTTAGTAAACTATTTCTGACACCAGAAAATATATGTAATAATATAATTTGCACTTGTGCGTCTATTACCAAGTTTAAGAAATAAAATAGAATTGAAGTCTCCAATTTATTCCTCCCAGACCTCATCTCCAATGTTCTTGCTTACAGATAACCTTTACTCCACATTTGGCATTTAAATACTCATTCAAATTTTTATATATTTTTTCATATGGAGTTGTCTTCAAACAGCATGTAATTTATTCTGCATGCATTAAAATTATATTAAAGATATTATACTTTATGATCATCTGGAACTTGCTTTCTTAGTCAATATTTTAAAATAAATTATCCATATTATTACAAGAGGTTCTTGTTCATTTTCGTGTGTATATATTGCGGTGCTGTGTGAATAAAACAACTTCTTGATTTATTCTCCTAGATGAATATTCAGATTGTTTTCAATTTTTCAATATTATAAACAATGCTACCATAAATATTCTTGAATGTCTCCCTGGGCACATGTGGCCATTTCTTGGGGAAATGTAATTGCTGAGTTATAATACATGTGCACCTTCCACTTCACTAGAGAGTGTGAAATTGCTCTCCAGAGGGGCTGTGCCAATTTACAAATATGCCAGCAGTGAATGAAAATTCCCTTTGCCCCACACCTTACCATTAGTTCTTGCTATTTTTTAAATTGTTGCCAATTTAATAGGTGTGAAACTGTAGGTAATTATTGTTTTAATTTGCATTTTCCTAATTATTAATGAGTTTGAGCATTTTTTGTATATTATTGACTTTGTGGGTCCCTTCTTCTGGGATTTGCCTTAATATATTGTAAGCCCAGCAAAATCTTTTAAAGATTGTTTCATTTTATTCAGAAATTTTAACTCTTTTACAACAGAAAGATTTTCATTGTTTTGTTTGAAATGTTTCTCTAAAGTATTAATGCCTGCTTCTTGCCCTCAGTCATTCTAATTTAGCTGTAATGTGGTGCAACCTGGGCATCAGGGTTTTACAAAATCCCCAGGTAGTTCTAAGTGCAGCAGCATTTGGGAACCTTTGGATTAAGCTGATTCTGGATAGCTAATGTCCCAGAATAAACAAATCAATTGGTGTCCTACTTTTCACCTGAACAGGTGGTAATTGGGTGGGAGAAGAAGAAAGAGAAATCATTCAAATGACAAATAAAAGTGTAATACTTTCACTTATTTTATTTGATAAAGTATCCTGTCAACTTTGGGTAGTTAAAGATAATATTGAGGGACATTTGTTTTGTTTTCTGCTTAAGGTAGAAAAAAATGTTTAGGAAAGGAGAGAAAGATAAGCTGGCAAGCTGTTATTGTGAGAATATTAAATATTAAGGTTGTGTGACCACATGAATAGACTTCAATTTGGTCTAATGTATAGTCTTTCTGTGAGGAAAGTCCTTCTGAGAAATGGATTTTTCTTTACCTAATCTAGCAGATAGAATAAACATAAACTGGAACTATTACTGCTGACTAGCACTACTGGGCAGACATGCCCAATGCCCAAATCTCCAGAAAAGTTCTTGCTCAATGTATAACTTGTATAACTTGCTCGATGTAGAGATTGGTGTTTAGTAAATTGTATCCATCACCTATTTTAAAGGAGCTCATGTGTTTTCAGGTAACAACTTCAGATACCACTCATCCAGTTTTAGAGGGAACAGTGCTCACTATTAAAACAGTATAAAATACTCTCAGAAAGAGAAATTAAGGAAACAATCCCATCTACAATCACATCAAAGAGAATAAAATACTTAGGAATAAACCTACCTAAAGAGGTAAAAGACCTGTACTTGGAAAACTATAAGATGTTAATGAAAGAAATTGAAGATGACACAAACAGATGGAAAGATATACCATGTTCACAGATTGGAAGAATTACTATTGTTAAAACAACCATACTACCCAAAACAATGTACAGATTCAGTGCAATCCCTACTAAAATACTAAGGGAATTTTTCACAGAACTAAAACAAAATTTTTTTAAATTTATATGAAAACACAAAAGACTGAACAGTCAAAACAATCTTGAGAAAGAAGAACAGAGTCAGAGGTATCATGCACCCTGACTTCAGACTATAATACAAAGTTACAATAATCAAAGCAGTATGGTACTGGCACAAAAACTTGCACATAGACCAATGAAAAGGAATAGAGAGCTCAGAAATAAACCCATACACTTATGGTCAATTAATTTATGACTAAGGAGGCAAGAATATTCAATGGAGAAAAGACAGTCTCTTCAATAAATGGTGCTGGAAAATCTGGACAGCTACATGTAAAAGAATGAAATTAGGACATTTTCTCACACCATATACAAAAATAAACTCAAAATGGATTAAATATCTAAATGTAAGACCAGAAACCATGAAACTCCTGGAAGAAAACATAGGTGGAACACTCTGACATAAATCATAGCAATATTTGTTTGGATCTGTCTTCTAAAGCAAAGGAAATAAAAACAAAAATAAACAAATGGGAACTAATTAAACTTAAAAGCTGTTGCTCAGCAAAGGAAACCGTCAACAAAACAAAAAGACAACCTACTGAATGGGAGAAAATATTTGCAAATGATATGATCAATAGGAGTTAATATCCAAAGTGTATAAACAGCTCATACAATTCAACATCACAATAAAAACTACATGATTAAAAAATGGGCAGAAGACCTGAATAGACATTTTTCTAAAGAACACATACAGATGGCCATCAGGCACATGAAAAGATGTTCAGCATCATTAATCATTAGAGAAATGTAAATTAAAATCACAATGAGATATGATCTCACACCTGTTAGAATGGCTATCATCAAAAATTCCACATATAACACATGTTGGCAAAGATGTGGAGAAAAGGGAACCCTTGTACACTGTCGGTGGGAGTGTGAATTGGTACAGTCACTATGAAAAACAGTATGGCAGTTTCTCAAAAAACTAAAAATAGAACTACCAGATGACCCAGCAATTCCACTCCTGGGTATTTACATGAAAAAAATGAAAACACTAATTTGAAAAGATACATGCACCCCAATGTTCAGGGCAGCATTATTTACAATAGCCAAGACATGGAAGCAACCTAAGTGTCCATCAAGAGATGAGTGGATAAAGAAGATGTGATGTCCTAATCATTAGAGAAATGAAAATCCAAACTACAATGAGGTATCACCTCACACCAGTCAGAATGGCCATCATCAAAAAATCTACAAACAACAAATGCTGGACAGGGTGTGGAGAAAAGGGAACCCTCTTGCACTGTTGGTGGGAATGTAAATTGATACAGCCACTATGGAGAATGGTATGGAGGTTCCTTAAAAAACTAAAACTAGAACTACCATACGACCCAGCAATCCCACTACTGGGCATATACCCTGAGAAAACCATAATTCAGAAAGAGTCATGTACCAAAATGTTCACTGCGGCTCTTTTTACAATAGCCAGGATATGGAAGCAACCTAAGTGTCCATCGACAGATGAATGGATAAAGAAAATGTGGCACATATATACAATGGAATATTACTCAGCCATAAAAATAAACGAAATTGAGTTATTTGTAGTGAGGTGGATGGACCTAGACTCTGTCACACAGAGTGAAGTAAGTCAGAAAGAGAAAAACAAATACCGTATGCTAACACACATATATGGAATCTAAAACAAACAAACAAAAAATGGTTCTGACGAACCTAGGGCCAGGACAGCAATAAAGACGCAGACGTAGAGAATGGACTTGAGGACTTTAGTTATTTATCTTCAGTGTCCTCCACTATGTAATAGTTTCACAGCCTTTCCTTGTTTTTCCTTACTGTGATAGATGCTTTTGAAGAGTAAATCAGTTATGTTGTAGAATGTCCCTCAATGTGGAGTTGTCACTATTTTCTGATCATTGGAATGAGATTATGCATTTTGGACAAGAATGCCACAAAAATGATGTGCCTTTCTCAGTGCATCATATCAAGTTTTTGTGATGTTGATATGTTTAATGGGAAACAGAGCTGGTTAAAAAAGAAAAAGTTTGAGATAATAGAAACTAGTGAAATGTGCAAAAGAATTTAATTCTATACCATCTGAAAGGAAAAAGACTATGACTGATATAATGTTGATATCTCCACAATGAACCTGATAGTGAACAATATAATAAAATTACCCCACCCATAACCAATGCACTAATCAATATCAGTGTCCCTCAACATAAAATGAAGGAATGTAAGTAAACGCTTAAAATATTTATTTTTAACTTATTGTGGAAATGTGAATCAGGCTAAAAATTGACATCTCTTATGCAAGAAAATTTCTAGCAACAAATACATGAAACTATCATTCTTGAAGCAACACTTTAAAACCAATCATGTAAACTGTGAATAAAAACCACCAGAATGTTTTGTAACTTAAAAGAGAAGTCTTGGCTGGGAACAGTATAATGAAAAGTACAATCAAACAAGCAAGCAGATTGCTTAAAGCTAAAATTCACATCTATTTCAGAATTGCATTGGTAGTTGAAGCTCATACAATTGGAGAAATTTAGTGCTATTCCGTATTGTAGCTAAAAGTGGACAGATTTTAGGTCAAAACCCAATAGAAAACAACAAACAACACTTTCAAATGACATATTTCACTATACTTAAATGCATTCTTAATTATTTTAGAAACTGAAATAAAGTTTTTTCCTACTCCTTTTTCATTTTCTTGTTCTCTTACCTGTCTACTCCTTTTTCGTCTTCTTAGCCATGAAATTATATAAGTAAATAATTTTGTAATTTCATTGCCCTTTTAAAACTAAATGTTAACTCTCATTCTATCTCTGTAATCAGTTCCAAATTTTTCCTAACAGGTAAAAAATTTTATAAGTCCATTAATTCTCAATATAATTAACAAAAAATGATAGTGTTTCTTTCCTTGAGGAAAAGTAACCTCAAGCATTGCTTAAAATATAAATAATGTGTTTTTGTAATTTTACTAGGAGGATAATTGTAAGCTGTAAAAATTTCTTCTTGCTATTAGCATCCTTTTAGCAGCTGCAAAGTTATCATTCATCATTTTGCTTGCCCCTCATAGGCTGTACCCACTAGCATGAACTCTTAGTAACACAAAGCAATTTGGAAACATATTTACAAAAAACAATAAATGTACAAGTATTTTAGGGATGAAAAATAACACAAAGTATACTAGAAGAGTTGGACACAAAAATAAAACACATTCAGAGAGAAATAATTTTATTTGATTTCAAGAAGGCTATGAATACTTTGATCTTATAAAAAAATTTAAAAGGCACAGCAACGTTAGATATAAAAGTAATTTGTAATATGAGGATTAAAGTATGTTTTTTTCAGCTTTATTGAGGTAAAATTGAGTTAACACATCCATCACTTCACATATTTAATATTTCTTCCTTTTTGGTGAGAACAATTAAGCTCTATTTTCTTAGCCAATTTCAATTATATAGTACAGTGTTATCAACTGTAATCAGCATGTTATGCATTATCCTCACACCTTAATCAACTGTAACCAAAAGTTTCTACCCTATTACCAACCTCTCCCTAATTTCCCCATCCCCTAGCACCTGACAACCAATTTTTGCTCTCTGTTTCTATAAGTTCAACTTAAAAAAAAAAAAAAAAGATTGCAAATATAAGTGATATAATGTAGTATTTTTCTTTCTCTCTCTGAGTTATTTCACTTGGCATGATGTCCTCGAGGTTCATCCTCTTGATGCAAATGACAGGGTTTCCTTCTTTCTAAAGGCTGTATAATATTCCATTGTACATGTATAACACATTTTCTTTATTCATTTCTCAACAGACACATAGGTTGTTTCCATACCTTGGTTATTGTGAATAATACTGCAATGAACATGAGAGAAAAGATATCTCTTTGAGACACTGATTTCACTTCCTTTGGATATATACCCAGTAGTAGAATTGCAGATCAAATGGTAGTTCTATTTTTAATTTTTGGAGGAACCTCCATTCTGTTTTCCATTGTGCCTATACTGATTTACATTCCCACCAACGGTGTACAAGGATTCCCTTTTCTAAACATCCTTGCCAGCATTTTTTATCTCTTATCTTTTTGATAATGGACAGCCTAACAAGTGTGAGGATATATCTCATTGTGGTTTCTATTTGCATTTCTTGATGATTAGTGATGTTAAGCACCTTTGTGTGTACCTGTTGACTATTTGCATCTCTTCTCCAGAAAAATATCTTAAAGTCCTTTGTTAATTTTCTAATTGCGCTATTTTTTTTTTTTTACTTCCATTGAGTTATAAGAATTCCTTGTATATTTTGGATATTAATTCCTCATTGAATATGTGGTTTGAAAATATTTCCTCCCATTTCAAACATAGTTTGTCTTTTCATTTTGTCGATGGTCTCCTTTGTTGTGCAGACACTTTTTAGCTTGATGTGGTCCCATTTGTTTATTTTTACTTTTATTGTCTTTTGGTTTTGGAGTCATATCCAAAAAAAATCATTGCCAGACCAATCAAAGAGCTTAAACCCTATGTTTTCTTCTAGGGCTTTTGCAGTTTCAGGTCTTATGTTCAAGTTTTTAATCCATTTTGAGTTGATTTTTGTGCATGGTGTAAGGAAAGTGTCCAGTTTCATTCTTTTGCATGTAGCTGCCCAGTATTCTCAACACCATTTATTGAAAAGGTAACCTTTTCTCCATTGTATATTTTTGGCTCTTTTTTCAAAAATCAGTTGCCCATATATGCATGGGTTTATTTCTGGTCTCTCAATTCTCTTCCATTAATCTATGTGTCTGTTTTTATGCCAATATCATATTGTTTTGAATACTATGACTATAATATAGTTTGAAATCAGTATGTGTAATGCCTCTAGCTCTGTTCTTCTTTCTCAAGATTGCTTTGGCTATTCAGGGGTCTTTTGTGGTTTCACACAAATTTTTGGATTGTTTTTTCTATTTCTGTAAAAAAAATGCTATTGAAGTTTTGATAGGTATTTCATTGAATCTGTAGATAACTTTGGGTAGTATGGATCTTTTAACAATACTACTTCTTCCAATGCATGAGCATGGAATATCTTTCCATTTATTTGTGTCATCTATAATTTTTTTCATCAGTGTTATAGTGTACAGATGTTTCACCTCCTTGGTTAGATTTATACCTAAGCATTTTATTCTCTTTGATGCTATTGTAATGGTATTATTTTCTTAATTTCTCTTTCTAATAGGTCATTATTAGTGTATAGAATAACAACTAATTTTTGTATATTGATTTTGTATTCTGCAACTTTACTGCATTTGTTTACTAGTTTTAAGAGTTTTTGGTGAATTCTTTAGGGTTTTCTCTATGTAACAACATGCTACCTCCAAGTAGAGACAGTTTTACTTCTTTCTTTCTGATGTGGATACCTTTTATTTCCTTTTCTTGCCTAAATGTTCTGGCTAAGACTTTCATACTATACTGAATAAAAATGGCAAGAATGAGCATCCTTGTCCTTTCCCCAATATTAGAATGAAAGTTTTCAGCTTTTCACCATTGAGTATGATATTGGCTGTAGGCCAATATGTATATGGCTTTTATTATGTTGAGGTATGCTCCTCTATACCCAGTTTGTTAAAAGTTTTTATCATGGATTTTGCATTTTATCAAATGCTTTTTCTGCATCTGTTGAGATGATCATATTTTTTTATCTTTCATTCTGTTAATGTCTATATCACATTTATTGAGTTGTGGATGTTGGACCATCCTTGCATCCCTGGAATAAATCTGAACTGGTCATGGTTTATGATCCTTTAATTATACTGTTGAATTCAGTTTGTTAGCATTTTGTTGAGGATTTTTGCATCTATGTTTATCAGGGCTATTGGCCTGTAATTTTCTTTTCTTTCACTGTCCTTGTCTGGCTTTTATATTGAGGTGATGCTGGCCTGGTAAAATAAGTTTGGAAGTTTTCCCTCCTCTTCAATTTTTTTGAAGAGTTTGGTAAGTATTGACATTTATTGTTTTTAAATGTTTGGTAGAATTCACCAGTAAAGCTGTCTAGTTCTAGACTTTTCTTTGTTATGAGGTTTTTTGATTACTGATTCAATCTTCTTGCTATTAATTGATCTGTACAGATATTCTATTTCTTCATGATTCAGTTTCTTAGGTTGTGTGTTTCTAAGAATATATACATTATTTCTGGGTTCTCCAATTTGTTAGTGTATAATTGTCCACTGTAGTCTTTTATGATCTTTGTTGTTTCTGTGCATTAGATAAAAACACCACCTCTCCCAGTATTGACAGAGTGGTCTCATGTGGGATATGATCCTCTTCAATCAGCTCTACCAGAGCTTCTGGTTGTATCTCACACCTTTGTAATTGCTCAGTTTCCAGTAGTTGAGGGTGTGCCAAGACCTGGCAGTGTTTCAAAGGGGAGGATCACAGTTATCATATATCAGTAGATTCAGATGGATCAGAAGCTAGACTTTCAGGCAGCAGCTGGGAAAGTATATAGTTAAGCACCTTTCAGGGAAAATTAGGAGACAGCCATCTTGCCTGCTTCCTTTGTTCTGGGCCTGGTATATAGTATGGGGCGGTGGAGGGATGCTCCTATATCTGTTTAAAAACTGCTTCTTTGTTTGCTATAGTCTGGTGAGACTTGTGAATGTAAGCCCTGTGGGCTACTAGAATCAGGCAACCCAGGCCTGTTCCTCAGGCAGCAGCCACAAAAGCTGGGCTCCAGACCTGTGTATCAACAGTTCCATGGAGATACTGGTGATGTGGTATTTCTTCTTGGTGTGAGAGAGAGGAAGAAGGTGGAGAAAGTGTCTGCTAGATTCTGCACTTTCCAGGGAGATCACAGCCAGCCTCTAGATGTGTGCTAATTTTAGAAGTTAGACCTTCAGGCAGCAATTCATAAAGTATGCAGTTAAATCCTTTCAAGAAAAGACTGGGCAATAGGTGTTTTTGTCTGCTGCCTCTGTGCCGAGCCCTTTGGGGAGAGCAAAAGTGACTGCTCACATTCACATGCTTATTAAGAACTCCTTCTTTGTATGCAGTCTGGTGAGTCTCATGGATGAAAGCCCCTTTGCTTTCAGAGCTAGGTTTTTGGGGAGCCCATCCCTCAGGTGGGAGTCAAAATTGGAAATGCTAGAAGTATGGTTCAAAATCTTTTCTCCTGAGGGAGAAACTGGGAGTTTGGGGTTCCCTCCCAATTGTATGGCACTGTGCTGGGGCTAAACTTTAGAGCCAGAGTGCATCTCAGCCTTTGCTACCCACTCTGCTGTGGGTATTTTCTCATTTGCCTGATGTGTAGAAGTCACTGAATCATTTCTGGATTACTTTCAAAGGGAATGAGTCCATTTGCAGTTGTATATTTAGTGAGTCCATGGGAGAAGACTTTTGTGTCACCATCTTGGTCAACTCCCCTCTTTCAGTGATTAAAGTATGTTTAATGATAGACCTCCCTGTTCTTTCTTCTCTATCCCCTCTCTCTTTTACCAAACTCCTCTGTAGTCTACTTCTTTCTATCTTTCCCTTCCCACCCTCTCCCCTCTGTGTTTACACATTTTCAAAATCTTTTAGGAGAAAACACATTGCTGCTTACTATTATTGCGGCAGGCACCTTGTCTTGTGTCATCACTGGGTCCTTTAGACTAGAATAGTGAATTGACACAATTATGTCAACTGATTTGGTAGGAGATTCACTGGAGGATCATCAATATTATGAAAGGTATAACTGTGTTAAATGTGTTATGAGGTAGCAAACGTGTTATTAGATATCAAATCTCTAAGCCTTGTATAATCAGAATTTTTTTTAGTCAGTGGCAGATTTGGTATTGTCCTATACTTTTCACCTCTCTCTCTCTCTGTACACACACACACACACACACACACACATATATAAAACATTTTTTAAACACATAACTAAGACTATAATTAGCCTTAGGAATATTATCTAGCAGGTATAGGCTTTCTCCTCCACAAATGGAAGTCAATTCATATTGGATACTGTCTATTATTCTGTCTTCAAGTTCATTGACTCTTTTCTCTGACCATTCTCTTCTGCTGTTTAGCCCATCCACTAAGTTATTCATTTTCATCATTATGTTTTTCTGTTCCTCTTTATATTTTTTGTCTTTATATGTTCTGCTTCTTTTCTGAGATTTTGTGGGTTTTTTCCAAGCAAGTCTGTAAAAACTCATCAAAGTATTTTTTAAATGGCTGCTTTTAAATATTTGTCAAATAATACTAAGATCTCTGCCACTTTGGTGTTGGAGTCTGTCAACTGTCCTTTTCATTCAAATTGTGGTTTTCTTGATTCTCAATATGATGAGTGACTTTTGATTGAAACCTGGACATTTAAGGTATTACATGATATGAGTCTGATTCTCATAAACAAACAAAAAACCCTTTATTTGCTTTTAAGTTGGCTTTCTCTGACAACACTCCAACAGAGAAAAGGGGGAGGTGAATGCCAGGTGTGGGTAAAGTCCAGGTTCCCCACTTGACTTCCATTGAGACAGAATGAGTAAGGGGCTCCTTGTTAATGCCTTGGTGGGAGTGAGAGTTCCAGTTCTTCTGTAGGCCTCTGTTGCCACCAACCTGGCTGGGGGAAGTAGGAGTACCTCTTTACTCTTCCTTAAATGACCTCCACTGACACCAACTTCAAGGTGGCCTCATTACTGCTGAGTAGTGGTGAAGGCCCTTATTCACCATTTGGCCTCTGCTGACACCACTTTGGCAGGTTGAGGTGCCATATTACAGCCTAACAAGTATAGAAGTCTAGATTCACCCAGACTTTGGCTTTTGCAGGCATGAGTGGGAGAGGGACCACAATTTTTTTTCTGTGGTGTATGCCTGGAATGGCATGGTCATTGTCTAAAACTTTTCTGTCTTGTTAGACTGGCCTTTTCTTTCATTCTTAGGCCTTTTTTTAAAATTTATTTTTTCTTCACCTACTCATGTTTCTGGGTTGCTGGCTTCTTTGGCTCCACATCTGGCATTTATTAGGCAAAAAGAAAATCCATAGAACTCACAATATGTTGTTCCTTGAGCCCTCAGATCCCCAGCTAGTCTGCCTTCTTCTCTTAACTTTTCAGAGTCTTCTTATATTTACTGTGTATATAATTCCATGGTTTTTAGTTATACTTACTGGAAGAAAAGGAAAATGTACAAGTGTTCTGTCTCCCTGGAGGTAGAAGTTGAATGGAATTCATGCTTCAGACTGTATCTTTCAAGTTCAGCAACTGTTTTAAGTACTTTCACATGAGATAAATAATAAATCTCCAAATGGCAGAAAATTAAACAGAGAAAGAGAAAACACAATTTTATTGGTCACTTTCTATTTTGTTATTAAATATTTTATAGTTCCAGTAAGCTCATTCATGTACTGACTTAGACGGTTAACTATAATATGAAATACCTAACAATATTCTAACAGCAATACATGAATAAGAGTGCCATTTTCCATTCCTTTTCCTTATACGAATCCTCTGCCTGCCTCTGTATATTTTCCAAATTGTAAATAAATACTGACAATTTCATACACAGACAAAGTGCAGATGTCAGGGCCAATCCATCTACAAAATATTAGTAAAGTTTTGTTTCTTTCTAAATTTTAAAAAATATAAATATGAGTTATAACATTTTCTTTGACAGCTAAAAGACTCAGATATTCCCCATTAGGCGGGGACTCCTTCTTTAAAGACTGCTTGTTTAATTTGGGGGAAGGACAGGTTAACTGTTTAACTCAAAACAAAAGTAGAGTTGAATTAAAAAAACAATCTGAGATGGGAGATCTCATGAAGGGGAAATGTTGTCAGCCGTTTGGGGTGTTTAGACAGAAAGGGAGAGTTTTAGTGATAGGTATTTTCAGTTTGCTCTGCAAAGCAAAGCAGACAGAACGCTGCTCAATAACCTGCCAGAAGCTGAGAAGAGCAAAGAGCAATTTCACACCTCTTTCTGATAAGCCAGTGGGTTAATTAAAGGTAATCAATCTAGTGGCAAATAAAAAAGAATTGCAAAGATTGTTTTAACACAAGAGCTTTTCAGTAATGAATAGATCTTTTCAACTGAAGAAAATCTAGGAAGCAGAAGAGTCTGTCTGCTTGATCTTGTGGGGTGGGAGGAATGACTGATCAACTTGCTGTCATCTTGAGTATGATATTTCAGTTTCTTGTTCTGTTTTGTATGGTTTTGACCATAGTTTTTTAATCTCTAAATTGAGGGTCTCCTACAATATAATTATCCCTACTGCCTATTTCTTTTGTGTACATAGACTCAAAGAAAGTTTTTGAATAAGCTCAGTATTGGAAATATTGAAATGATTTTTATATTTTACCCAGGCAATTTCCTTGGCCAATAAATCCTGTAAAGTGGTTATGAGGTTGTATCAGAACTCCCTGAATTGTAATCATAATAGCATGAAATGTTATATTTATATAGTATCTGTCATTTATGAATCTCAAATGATTTAAACATGCCTCATTAATCACTCAAGCATTCTTGGAGCTATGTAGGTGTGTGGTTTTAGCATTATTATCAACAATTAAGTAATACCAAAGAGATCAATCTTATCTTTTACAACATAAAGGAAGTATAATTTTTTTACCTCCAAAAGGCTCGTAATGAATAAAGAGAAAGACATTTAAATGTAAATATGCCTCTAAACACACTGTCAAATATCAGTGCGATAATTATACAAAATGAATTTGAGATTCATAGCAAAGAAACTACTCTCTTTAGAATATACTAGATTTTTGTGAAAACAGCATCAATAGTTTTAGGCCTCTAGGATATGATTAGGTGCATTAGAATAGTAATTTAATTTACTATTGATTCAGGTATACTCCCCATTTTCCAATGGCTATATTTCTGAAAAGTTTGTAAGAATTAAACTTTTATTAAAAAAGAAAACAACAAGAATGGAAAGATGTTGCTAGCTGAATAACTACTTTTAAGGATAAGTACAATTAGTCATTTACCTGGTATGTCTAATCGTATTAAACATTCTGAATTTATTCAGAAGAGTTTTACATATTTGGAATTCTTAAAAGTGGAACTATACCTGTACCTTAATAGCATGGGAGAAAAATGTAATTTTCTAAAATATCCTAAAATATTCCCAGGGAGTATTTTTATGCAGGGAGAATCTTCATTAGCAACACATTGCCATTAGTAAAACTGGTAAGGAAATCTGCTTAAGCAATAAAATTAAAAATAACTAGAAATTTCTCAGGACATTAAGTGAATACATATGTTTGGTTTTGATGTGAAGTCTATCGTTCTTAAATTCAAATGTTATCTAAATTATTTATCTACCATAGTTCACCTTTTTGTGCTTTGTAAAAAAAAATGTAGTTAAATGTTTTTTAAATGTTATCATAACACAGTAGGGAAATTTACAATTTCATTACAGAAGTTTTAAAAAACTGGTTTACTTAGATACACAGTGGACATAATTATCTCAATATCTTTATCTAACCTCTTCTGAGATCTGAATATGATTCATCTATAATGTTTATCACAATGAATTATTAATAAATAGTATTTTGGAAACAATTCTAATATATTAAAATTCAAAAAAATAACTTTTTTGGCTGCAGTTAAAAATCTTTAAAACAGTGACATGCAGTAATAAATGTCACTGAGAAGTATAAAAGTAGAAACACAAATGTGAAGCATAATATTTATTATAAAAAATTCTAAAGACTCATTTATTAAGTGTTTCAAACAAGTCAAAGCACTTTTCAAAAGTAAACTATAGGGCTTCCCTGGTGGCGCAGTGGTTGAGAAGCTGCCTGCTAATGCAGGGGACACGGGCTCGAGCCCCGGTCTGGGAAGATCCCACATGCCACGGAGGAACTAGGCCCGTGAGCCACAATTACTGAGCCTACGCGTCTGGAGCCTGTGCTCTGCTACAACAGAGGCCGCGATAGTGAGAGGCCCGCGCACTGCGATGAAGAGTGGCCCCCGCTTGCTGCAACTAGAGAAAGCCCTCGCACAGAAACGAAGACCCAACACAGCCAAAAATAAATAAATAAAAATAAATAATAAAAAAAAAGGCAAGATGTGACTAATTCAGTCTTTCAAAAAAAAATAAATAAATAAAGTAAACTATATTAAAAATGACTGTACAATACAATTTTTCACTACAACATATAGTGGAATTTTCTCTGCAATTCTTAAATCACAAAGTTTAGCTTATAAAATGTACTTTACATAAAAATGGACTTGCTAGTTTACAACATAGATATTTACTGAGTATTTGTACCATAGCCATTGCTTTTTTGTGAAACAATCTTTCATTTATGTGTGTGTGTACATATTAACATAAATTTTGCATGAAGTAAGCAAGAATCACTTTTTTAAGACAGAATGTTAAATGGAAGCATCTATAGAAATACGTTTGTACTTTCACTGGGAATAGCAAGTCACTCATGCTTTTTGCTTTCCCTCCTACAAAGTAGATAATCTATTGTTCACATCAAGTTGACAAGACACATCAAGAACAATTTAGGAGTTTTGAAGGTGGGTAAGGACCTCCATTTATGCTTAGTACTGCAGAACACCTTTCAACCAGTAACTAATTTTTTTTCTCTTATATCCTACTTTATGGTAATAATAATAATGATAAAATTAAGCACATTTCCCTAATACACACGTGTTCTTTACTTATCAATTTTATGTCCACACAATTACTGTACTAATACTTCATAAATAGAAGTAGATCTAAATTGATAAGATAAAATATAGGAAAATACAAGTTCCAGTATTTTTTTTTCCTGTACCTCTGGAATTAGACACTGTACTTTGAATATCACCACTCCAAGGTACAAAAATGTTCCTATGTCCAATCCAAGAAGATCTAAGTTACATTAACTCAGTAGCCATCTGCTAATTCTTCTAACTGGCTTTTTTTCCCCCAAACTACTCCATATTAGTATATATCAGCAAGCATAGAAAGTTCACTTTCCGTCAAAAGTAATCTCAGAAAAGGACGGTTAGGAACTGCTACCACATGAGGTTTTTAATCTCACTATTTAACACACCCTTGCCTCAGGTTCCCCAAAAGGTACGTACTTTATGGTTGCTAGAGGCGTGACCTTTGATGTGTATTTTCACACACAAATGCACACACATTTTCAAAAACACTTAACAAACATACAAAGACTTTATAAGGACTTGAGTTGCCTTTAACCTACACCCTTGGCACTTTTGTGTGATCGGCAGAATTTTTAATCATACCTGCCATTCAAAGATGTGGTTCCAAATACACATTTATTCTGCTGAACCAATTACTATGTTCAATATGCAATTATGAAGACAGGAGCTGAGCAGAGTCTCCCTCTCCCTTTCTTTCTCCATTGAATAGAAAAGGAAAAAAATGATCTGGACCCACAGCAATCTGAGAATAAGGAGGAGACAAGGAAGGGGTAGGAAGGAAAGTGGAGCCAGGGGAGATGGCCCAAGTCTGAGAATTGGGAGCTTATGTTCACTTTAACTAGGTTTTCAAGAGACAAGGGGCCTCCATGTCACTTAGAAATGAGGATTTCAAATTTAATAAAGATGATAAAGGTAAAATATAGTTAAAATGTAGGACTGCTAACATTTTCTCCTCTAGGAAACTCAAATGGTCACAAAGGTGAGCATCAAAGTTGGATGCGCATTTAACATCGTTCTGATCTAAAGTAGGCACAGGTGGAAGAGAGTATGGACAACTGACTCAGAGGACTTAATGTCTGGCAATGACTTTTGCCATATAAGTGCTGTCCCCATATATTGTTACTGTTAAGATTCTGCATAATTTAAGAGAATAGTCATCATTTATTTGATTGCATTTTGATTTATTCCAGAGCCTCATCTAAAGAACCCAACAGTTCATAAAAAGGCTCTTATATCTTAGAAGAAAAAATATGAAAACTTAAAGGAATATCTCACAGATTACATTCTCTCTAATTATTTAATAGAATATAAAGAATGTCAGTCAATTTGGATCAGGTCTTGGACTGGAAAATTTCATGAACTTTCCAGTGATTTCAGGAGTTCATACTCAATTTTTCTAATCACTTAATATTTGATTTTCCTTCATTGATAATCTATCAGTTATATTCCTGGAAAAGTTCACAACTGATGCTTTTATGGAAGCTATCCCTAACACATACTGCTCTTATATTGTAGAATAACACCTAAATGCCATAGAGAAGAATTATTCAACAAAAAGAATTAGAAAGCTTAGATGACTTCTATTCTTATATCCTTTTGGACTAAGCTTTAACAGTGGAAACCAGGTACCTTAAAAAATTAAAAATAAAGATAGTCCCCAGGTGTTACAGATATAAATCTGAGACAGCACAACACCTTATGTCCAATGCAAAAAGGCAACATGATGTTGGGGAAAGGAAATAGACTTTGAATCATACATTGCTGGATAGTAAATTAGCATCTTCAACTAATTGTGTAAGGTTTAGAACATGTTTAGGAAGTTATTTAAGATAATTATTGCTAAAGAGAAAGAAAAAAGAATCACAAAATTCAGCAGTGCCAACCTAAGATGCTGTGTAAACTATATCAAGTTCAACTATGGCCTAAAGAAGTAGGTAACATAACAGAAAGGGGAGAATTCAGGACAGAGGGTCATTCAACTCTATTAAACAAAGTCAAATACTTAATTCTGGAACTTGAACTTTTGCTGATCTGTAGGTTTGGAGAGTCATAGGGTATTTGTGGATGAAGAATTTGGTGGCTTGGTGGCTGCTTCACAAGGGCTTCCCGTTTGTGAGACAGAGACAGAGGCAGTTACTTTACATGTCAGGTAAAATCCCAGTTTCTTGCAGAAGCCCTGGCTGACCAGTCTGGTTGAGTGATTGTCCCTCACACCTATATGGTTCTAGCAACTATTGCCTCTGCCCTTTAATGGATGCTTGATTCTACAATTCAGCATTAACTATCTCACCCTACTTTCCTTAGAAGCTTCAGGAATACCTTCTGTTTTATATCTTGTTGTGCCCTCCTGGGTGATTAGCTTTTGATGAGGTGCTCAACAAATATTTATGAAAGGAATATATCAAATTATAGAGCATATGTAATTGCAAGTTTGAGTGCCTTATCTGTCATGGCATTGTGTCTCATGGAGGTAAAAGACAAAACTGCATGAGTTCAACAAAATTAGAGAACATACACATCCTTTGAAGGCTATTCTTTTTTTTCTTAATTTTATTTAATTTTTTGGCTGTGTTGGGTCTTTGCTGCGCGCAGGCTTTTCTCTACTTGAGGAGAGCGGGAGCTACTCTTGGTTGCCGTGCGCTGTGGTTTCTCTTGTTACAGAGCACGGGCTCTAGGCGCACGGGCTTCAGTAGCTGTGGCGCATGGGCTTAGTTGCTCCGCGGCACGTGGGATCTTCCCAAAACAGGGCTCGAACCCGTGTCTCCTGCATTGGCAGGTGGATTCTTAACCACTGCGCCACCAGGGAAGTCCCCGGAGGCTATTCTTCATGCTTACTTGTGCTATTCACCTGTCTATTCTTGGCATAGCAAAGAGCAGAATCACATGGGGTGACCATCCTCTGGAGCCAGACCTCCTAGATTCAAATCCTGGGTCTTACATTGTCAGACTAGGTGATCCTGAGCCCATCACTTATTACAATCTTGATTCTCAGCAGTGATAACAATTCCTAGTCTCAAATGGTTGATATGTGATTGAAAAGATGACTATATCTAAAGAACTTAGTAAATACAAAGCAAGCACTCAATAAATATTAGCTCTTATTATCTGAATCATCATGAAACATACATTTCTCTGCCTATTGGTGTTTAGAGTATTGGCTACTCAGGCGTTTCATCATTCAGAGACTTATTTCATCATTTCCCACCTGTATTGTGGAGAAGTTATAGATTCCTGAGGACAGCATTTTTTTTTATGCCAGTGAGTCTGCAGTGAAAGCATCTTGTGGGTCCCCAATGGAAAAATATGCATGTTTCTGATTCTTCAAAGGTCTTTTGCTGAGAAACCACAAAATATTATTCAGAGACATGACATTTTCTGTGACTCGATCTTATGCAATCTGAATCATGAGAAACTGCTTTCTGGGAAGTCTTGTCCTGCATCAAATTCATAAGAAAAAAGATCCCCTATTTCTATAATAGCGCCTTTTAGATATTGCTTCGTACTGGCCTCCCATATGCATTGCTTCAATACTTCTACAATTACTTTAAATATATGATACATCATATATATATATATATATATATATATATATATATATATATATAATATATGTTTCAAAGTTTAGCATCTTTCTTCATTAGCTATAGTCCCATATATCTTCTTAAAAAGATGGGAAATTAGAAATGAAGTAGCACTGTCATTTAATTCCTATAACCAATATTCTACACTGCTGGAACTATTAGTCTTAATTCTACTTTTATTTTGGCGGTGGATTGTTTTAGTTGGGAAGCTTTGGGGTGCCAGGGAAGGAAACCAAGTGCAATTAGCTCCAGCAAAAAAGCAATTATAACAAGACTACAGTGGTGTCTAACAGAACCCTACATAATAACTGCACAAGTATCAGGAATTACTGAAACAATAAGCCGGAAGCTGGGAATGTGATCTTTATTTCCTTCTGCACATGTTCTTTTTGCTGTTTCTGGACTGAAGGGCATTCTCTGATACAGAGTCCATACAGACTTTATAAGGACCTTAAAATCTTAAAATCTAATATAAGGCCATTATTTACAGTATTTTAAAACTTTTTGTTTTCTTTTTTGCTAATGTGCACTGGTTTAATATATCAGCTATCTTACATTCATGGCGTAGAAAAATTGAGACGGGACCTTAATATATCAAATATTTACTTTCTAATTGCAAATAACCAAATTTTAACTTAATTAAAACTAACAAGGATTACTAAATTACAAAAAACTTAAAAGACACACATATGTATGTGTGTACATATGCCTATCTAAACATGAAAATATATACCTTGAGCATGACAACTGAGGAAGTTGTACTAAGTACAATACCTCCAAATTTCAAAATGAGAAAATTCTAGACAGTGTGAGAATATTGATTAAACTATTTCACCTGGTAAGTAATACTATTAAAATAATGGTCAGAAGATTAATGAGAGAAGAGTCTGTATATTATTTTTCTTTTCAGGCCTGAGTACAAAGACTATCATATATAATACTAGTTTCTCTAATAAATTCTTTGTTAAATATATTATAGGAAAAAGAAAAAATAACAGAAGAAACAACTTTAGATAACTAAAACCTATCCAAACGTAAGGATATACAATTTAGAGCATAATACACCATGGGGTTTAAATTCTAGTGGAATGACAAATACAGCAGTTCTAGAGAGTACTGATATGATCTAAACTTAAAGGATGAAACAGAATCAGGAATAAGAGAGATGTGATTGTCTCTAAGCAGTACTTAAACTTCATAAATTCTGTCTCATGGCCTTTTGGTTAGTGTCCATTTTCTAAACTAAAACTTACAGTTTAGGGTTTCAAAAGAACTTTTAGGCTGTCACTCAAAGGGCCTCCTATTGTTACTTGTTTATTGTTCAGTGCAAGTTTTAATATAAATGATGTTCAATCACTGTTAAACAAAAGGAGATGGGTTATAAGAAATAAGAATAACATTTTTTATCAAGTAAATCTTAGACATCACAGAAGTTCTGTAATTCAAAGTCACTGCAATATCAAAGCATTATCATTATCAACAGTGATGTGACTGTAAGTAAAGGCACACCTGAATCATATAAGTGGAAGAATCAAAAGAAAAATACAGATGATTTAATGCCAATTAATAGTTTTCTTAAAAAATAGAATTTAAAAGAATTGTCAAAGAAATGTAAAAATCTAAACGAAGAATAATCACTAAATAGAGTAGTCAAACAAGTATTTAAACCTCTTCCTGCCAAACAGAAATCAGAACCACATGCTTTTTATCAAATCTTTGAGAAGGAAATAATGTACATTGTTTTCCAACCAATTTAATGATGCTAGTATACTCTTAATTCCAAAGTGGTCAAGGATGAATGAATAAAGAAGATGTGGTACATATATACAATGGAATATTACTCAGCCATTGAAAAGAATTAATAATGCCATTTGCAGCAACACGGATGGACTTGGAGATTATCATACTAGGTGAAGTTAAGTCAGACAGAGAAAGACAAATATCATATGATATTGCTTATACAGGGAATCTAAAAAAATGATACAAATGAACTTATTTACAAAAGAGAAACAGACTTACAGACTTAGAGAACTTATTTATGGTTACCAGGGGGGGAAGGGTGAGGGGGAGGGATAGATTGGGAGTTTGGGATTGACATGTATACACTGCTATATTTAAAACAGATAACCAACAAGGACCTACTGTGTAGCACAGGGAACTCTGCTTAATATTATGTAACAACCTAAATGGGAAAAGAATTTGAAAAAGAATAGATACATGTATATGTATAACTGAATCACTTTGCTGTACACCTGAAACTAACACAACATTGTTAAATCAACTATACTCCAGTATAAAATAAAATTTTTTAAAAAAGTGGTGAAGGAGAGTACAAGAAAATAAATTATTTTTGCTCATGAACATATATGCAAAAATCTTCAACAAAACACATTTAGCAGTGTAGTAAAATACTGAATCATTAATAAGGAGTGTTTGTCCCTTGAATCCAAGTCTTGTTTACTTTAGGAAATTTATCCATATTTAATAACCCATTAAGATGAAAACAGAGAAAAAGTTATATAATTATCTCAATAGATACAGAAAGTAATTTAATAATATGTGGGAAAGAATATTAGTAGGAACATGTACCAGTTAAAATTTCACCTGGAGTGCCAAAGCTGAAGACACTATTTTTTAAGTAGTCTCACTTTCTAAAGCAAGACAAAGTGTAAGACAATTTAGTCACATCACACAAATGGAATTTGAGTCCTCTAACCCAAACAGAATTCTACGACTTTCCTTTCTATTATAGTAGACACCATAACTGTGGAAAATTTAATTTTAATTATTTTAAATAAAAGACAATTTAAAATTCTGTTTTTCAGTCACATGCTGTATTTCAATTTCAAGTGCTAAGTAGCTACGTGTGGCTAGTGACAGCTAAGTTGGACAGCACAAAGAACATGAGAGTGAAGCGGAAGACATGATTGGGGGAGATATAAAGAGTATTTCCTTGAAGCGAGTTGCTGGAGTGCCGTTTAATCCTTCTTCTACTCTCCAGTATCCACATAGCTTGGACTGTTGGTGCTCTTTGTCATGATCACAAGCCAAGTAAGTGGTTATTTAAAATAAATACTGACAGACAGCAGGATGGTTGTCAGGCAGAAAAAAGATTGCCCCCCCCCCCGCCCCCCAACCTGGCTTCAGCCACTAAGAAAGCTGTTTCAGAATGCTGTAATGGAAGCACACTGTGGAAAGCAGTCTAAATTTATCTGCCAGATGGTCAACCAAACCCATGAATAATAACTGGATTCAAGTATCTTCAAAGTCTCTCACCTAAGGTTTCCTAGCTAGACAAATGTGACTCTGTAGAAAGGTGCAGAGACTGTGGAGAATCAACTGTCCCTGCACTGTGAATTTGAAAAACCCACAAAATGTACCTCAGTAAGACAACAGTGTAGCATCTGACCATGTATCAATCCAGAGGAAGCCAGTACTAGGTTACAAGTACTTTGGTCAAGTAAGAGTTCTTCCATCCCAGACACCCTCATGTTCCCTGCTTCTCCACACCCAACCCCATATAGCCAGAGTAGCATAATGAATTGGAGAAGAGATATGGAAGAGAAAGGAACAAAGCCT
Source organism: Balaenoptera borealis (assembly GCF_965194805.1). Lineage (NCBI taxonomy): Eukaryota > Metazoa > Chordata > Mammalia > Artiodactyla > Balaenopteridae > Balaenoptera > Balaenoptera borealis. Next base: position 62,280,184 of record NC_138870.1, on the reverse strand, counting down.
CCAAGAAGATTGTGCACCAAATCTTTGCAACATGGAACAGAACTGTCTCATTTCAGAGGACGGAGAGATTTTGAAAATCTGTCTTTCAGGAATGAAAAAGAGGATGGGGGTACAGTTTTGTAATTAAAACGAATACAAAATGCATCTCTTTGTAATTTACATATAATCTCTATTTATGATAGCCATAGCCCCAGCAAGAAACCAAAAATAGTAAATTAACTATTAATCTTTTTCAATAGTAAAAAGTTAGTCAACATCCCTCCCTTTCCCATGTCTCTACACCTACTTTAGTCTAGATTTGGTGCTGGATTAAGATGAGAAAACTTTTCCTATAAAGTAACAATACTATTAAAAGTGATAGAAATTAAGACTGTTATTATTAAGGCTGTGAAAATAAACAAATACAGCAATGGAATAGAATGGAAAGTCTAGATACAGGCTAAGAGCTCTAAAGAAACTTAGTAGACATTATTGGAAATAGTACAGATAAATGAAGAGACAACTGATTTACTAAAAGAGAATTTGAATCAATGAATATTGTCCAGCAAGTGGCACCTATTACTACCTCCATGGGAGGAGTCCCATAGCATGGAGCACAGCAAATAGCATAATAATGTCTACACCAAGAACAGTAGTCCCAGATGGCAACCCACTCCATGGTTTTCAGGCATCAGGTCTCCAAGAAAGATATAACTCACACAGACACTGGATGGAACAATGCCTTACTCACATAGAGATAGAACAAGATCAGCAACAGTGAGTGTTAGTCCCCCATGGCCAGAGGGTCTCCTCCCACAGCCCAGCAACGAGGGGTTTACATGCCCCCCTCCCCACGGGAAACAGTTATAGCAGTGGGATTGACCAGGTGCCATATGCACATATGTAAGGAGAACAAAAAAGCACACTTCAAATCCATATGCCCAGCACAGGCTATGAGGGTTCTTTATTTCTTCGTAAAGAAATTTTCCTGTCCCAAAGCATATTCTTATGTGACCATGCAGGGGTCCAGAGACTGGGCTCACATGACGGCCTCTCCCAACAAATATCCATTTAAAAAAAACATAAGTAAGGATTCCTACTTTGTAGAATAAACATAAATTAATATCAGCTAGTAAGATAGGCAAAATTTATAAAATTTAAACTTTCATGAAGAAAATATGGAACATATAAAGTAAGATGTAGAAAGCACAATATATAATGAATTATTAATATATTGATTATATTATAATTTCATCTTTTACACAGAAAAAAGGAAAAAGGTAAGACAGACTTGAAAATATATTTTAAACACACAATGATATAGGATTAGCATTAGCATAAAGCATATTAAAATACCTAACTAAAAAGAAAATAATGTTATTAAAAAAATAAACAAAGAATGTAAATAGGTAATTTTAAAAAACCAGGAAACCTCAATAATTTGTCAAAAAATCCTCAGTGCCATCTTAAAAATAGAAATATTCTGTAACACTAATTAATCAACTTGGAAAAAAATATTTAAGCCAAAAACTTAGAATATGTTAACTTAAGTTGACTTTATATACATATACATATATGTATATATATTTCATGTTTGAAAAAAGCACAACCAAAACAAAATAAAAATCTTTATATAACTAAGAATGTTGCAAGACAAGCATTATTATTCTTTGCTGTGACAGAATAAATAAACACATTATTTTGAAAAACACTTGGAAAATTAGTACATTTAATGTCAAAATTTCATAATTTTCACCCAATAATTCTACTTTGGATATTCTAAAAAGTAATTAATTGCAAGTGGTGAAAAATGCTATAATCATTAAGATCTCCATCAATGTGTTACATGTAATAAAAATTTTGAAGAAATATATTCACTAATAAAAGAATACTACTTAAATAATGGCCTAGCCACCCTGTGGAAAAAATTCTTTAAAAATTGAATGTATAAATAATTTGTTAAATTCAAAGAATACTGATTTTTTGTTAAACATCAAACCTAGATGTGAAACGTTAAATTTTCACAAACCTTGTAGAGTTAATTATAAAAGTTTCATTAAAAAAACACCATTTTTTTCTAACTGTATTTAATTGAATTAACTTTAGCTCTTCTTAAAAGGTGTTAAATTGGTTCTGTGTATGTAAAATGATGAAAAATATTTAATACATTTTCAATTCACAATTTCTGTGTCTTATTAATGTGAATTGTGTACCTTTAGAAGAGATATAATTTATACTTTAACAGATATTTTTGATAGAAATATTTTTCTCTAGTAGCATCTTGAGAAACAAATGTATTTAAAACAAAGTTAGAGAAAAAAATTGGAATGGAATAGGCCAAAAATATGCACACTAGCTTTCTTTGAATGCTTCCACTGACTGTTCTAAGACTTTTCTATTTCAATACTTTCTTAATAATCATAAGTTACTTAATTCTACGCTAACACCTAAAGTGTTATCTTTCTCACTAACGCATTTTAAAAGTAAGAAAGGACTTCATTTGTTAATACTACTTCTCTAAATAGTCAGTTAATTTAGTGGTACTAAAACACAAAGGAAATAAAACTGTAGTGAGAATTCCTTCCATAAATTATTTATTTAACTATAGTTATTCCTTTATTTGATTATTATTTAACTGGTATAGAGAGACAAAGGAAATATCTGATTTTTAATTTTTTTTTGTATGACATAGACTAATTGTTTGCTTTTCATTTGATTTTACTCGATTTCAGCAGAATTTGAAGAAAATTTCTAAAATTTAGTAATTATGCATTTTGTATAATGGAATGAGTATTGCTGACTTGTTTCAAAATGCAAATTGCACATTTACAAATTTGGGTCTTATTTGCCCTGGTTCCATTACCAGAGGGAAAACATAAACATGAAGCTTGCCTTAACATTTATATCTATGAGGAACTGTTGACCTTCACTTAGTGCTATTCAAATATATTTTTTTAACACCTTTACTGGAGTATAATTGCTTTACAGTGCTGTGTTAGTTTCTGCTGTATAACAAAGTGAATCAGCTATATGCATATGTATATCCCCATATCCCATCCTTGTTGTGTCTCCCTCCCACTCCCCTTATCCCACCCTTCTAGGTGGTCGCAAAGCACCGAGCTGATCTCCCTATGCGATGCAGCTGCTTCCCACTAGCTATCAATTTTACATTTGGTAGTGTATATACGTCAATGCTACTTTTACTTCATCCCAGCTTACCCTTCCCCCTCCCCATGTCCTCAAGTCCATTCTCTATGTCTGTGTCTTAATTACTGTCCTGCTCGTAGGTTCATCAGAACCATTGTTTTCTCAGATTCCATATATATGTGTTACCATATGTTATTTGTTTTTCTCTTTCTGACATACTTCACTCTGTATGACAGACTCTAGGTCCATTCACCTGACTACAAATAACTCAATTTCATTTCTTTTTATGGCTGAGTAATACTCCATTGTATATATGTGCCACATCTTTATCCATTCATCTGTCGATGGACACTTAGGTGCTTCCATGTCCGGGCTATTGTAAATAGTGCTGAAATGAACATTGTGGTACATGACTCTTTTTGAATTATGGTTTTCTCTGGGTATATGCCCAGTAGTGGAATTACTGGGTCATAAGGTAGTTCTATTTTTAGTTGTTTAAGGACTCTCCATACTGTTCTCCATAGTGGCTATACCAATTTACATTCCCACCCACAGTGCAAGAGGGTTCCCTTTGCTCCACACCCTCTCCAGAATTTACTGTTTGTAGATTTTTTGATGATGGCCATTCTGACCGATGTGAGGTGATACCTCATTGTAGTTTTGATTTGCAATTCTCTATGTTTTTGAGCATCCTTTCATGTGTTTGTTGGCAATCTGTATATCTTCTTTGGAGAAATGTCTATTTAGATCTTCTGCCTATTTTTGGATTGGGTTGTTTGTTTTTTTGATATTGAGCTGCATGAGCTGTTTGTATATTTTGGAGATTAATCCTTTGTCAGTTGCTTCATTTGCAAATATTTTCTCTCGTTCTGAGGGTTGTCATTTCATCTTTTTTATGGTTTCCTTTGCTGCGCAAAAGCTTTTAAGTTTCATTAGGTCCCATTTGTTTATTTTTGTTTTTATTTCCATTTCTCTAGAAGGTGGGTCAAAAAGGATCTTGCTGGGATTTATGTCATAGAGTGTCCTGCCTATGTTTTCCTCTAAGAGTTTTATAGTGTCTGGTCTTACATTTAGGTCTTTAATGCATTTTGCGTTTATTTTTGTGTATGGTGTTAGGGAGTGTTCTAATTTCAGTCTTTTACATGTAGCTCTCCAGTTTTCCCAGCGCCACTTATTGAAGAGGCTGTCTTTTTCCATTGTAAACTCTTGACTCCTTTATCAAAGATAAGGTTACCATATGTGCATGGGTTTATCTCTAGGCTTTCTATCCTGTTCCATGGATCTATATTTCTGATTTTGTGCCAGTACCATACTGTCTTGATTACTGTAGCTTTGAAGTATAGTTTGAAGTCTGAGAGCCTGATTCCTCCAGCTCCGTTTTTCTTTCTCAAGATTGTTTTGGCTATTTGGGGTCTTTTGTGTTTCCACACAAATTGTGAAGTTTTTTGTTCTAGTTCTGTGAAAAATGCCATTGGTAGTTTGATAGGGATTGCATTGAATCTGTAGATTGCTTTGGGTAGTAGAGTCATTTTCACAATGTTGATTCTTCCAATCCAAGAACATGTTATAATTCTCCATCTGTTTGTATTATCTTACATTTATTTCATCACTGTCTTAGAGTTTTCTGCATACAGGTCTTTGGTCTCCTTAGGTAGGTTTATTCCTAGGTATTTTATTCTTTTTGTTGCAAGGGTAAATGGGAGTGTTTCCTTAATTTCCCTTTCAGATTTTTCATCAATAGTGTATAGGAATGCAAGAGATTTCTGTGCATTAATTTTGTATCCTGCTACTCTAGCAAATTCACTGATTAGCTCTAGTAGTTTTCTGGTAGCATCTTTAGGATTCTCTATGCATAGTATCATGTCATCTGCAAACAGTGACAGCTTTACTTCTTCTTTTCCGATTTGGATTCCTTTTATTTCTTTTTCTTCTCTGATTGCTGTAGCTAAAACTTCCAAAACTATGTTGAGTAATAGTGGTGAGAGTGGGCAACCTTGTCTTGTTCCTGTTCTTAGTGGAAATGGTTTCAGTTTTTCACCATGGAGAACGATGTTGGCTCTGGGTTTGTCATATATGGCCTTTATTATGTTGAGGTAGGTTCGCTCTATGCCTGTCTTCTGGAGAGGTTTTATGATAAATGGGTTTTGGATTTTGTGAAAAGCTTTTTCTGCATCCATTGAGATGATCATATGGTTTTTATTCTTCAATTTGTTAATACGGTTTATCATATTGATTTGCATATATTGAAGAATCCTTGCATTCCTGGGATAAACCCCACTTTATCATGGTGTATGATCCTTTTAATGTGCTGTTGGATTCCGTTTGCTGGTATTTTGTTGAGGATTTTTGCATCTATGTTCATCAGAGATATTGGCCTGTAGTTTTCTTTTTTTATGACATATTTGTCTGGTTTTGGTATCAGGGTGAAGGTGGTCTTGTAGAATGAGTTTGGGAGTGTTCCTCCCTCTGCTATATTTTGGAAGAGTTTGAAAAGGATAGGTGTTAACTCTTCTCTAAATGTTTGATAGAATTCGACTGTGAAGCCATCTGGTCCTGAGCTTTTGTTTGTTGGAAGATTTTAAATCACAGTTTCAATTTCAGTGCTTGTGATTGGTCTGTTTCTATTTTCTATTTCTTCCTGGTTCAGTCTCAGAAGGTTGTGCTTTTCTAAGTATATGTCCATTTCTTCCAGGTTGTCCATTTTATTGGCATATAGTTGCTTGTAGTAATCTCTCATGATCCTTTGTATTTTTGCAGTGTCAGTTGTTACTTCTCCTTTTTCATTTCTAATTCTGTTGATTTGAGTCTTCTCCCTTTTTTACTTGATGAGTCTGGCTAATGGTTTACCAATTTTGTTTATCTTCTCAAAGGACCAGCTTTTAGTTTTACTGATCTTTGCTATTGTTTCTCTCATTTCTTTGTCATTTATTTCTGATCTGATCTTTATGATTTCTTTCCTTCTGCTAACTTTGGGGTTTTTTTTGGTCTTCTTTCTCTAATTGCTTTAGGTGTAAGTTAGGGTCGTTTATTTGAGACTTTTCTGGTTTCTTGAGGTAGGATTGTATTGCTATAAACTTCCCTCTTAGAACTGCTTTTGCTGCATCCCATAGCTTTTTGGTCATCATGTTTTCATTGTCATTTGTTTCTAGGAATTCTTTGATTTCCTCTTTGATTTCTTCAGTGATCTCTTGGTTATTTAGTAGCATATTGTTTAGCCTCCATGTGTTTATATTTTTACAGTTTTTTTCCTGGAATTGATATCCAGTCTCATAGTGTTGGGGTCGGGAAAAGATACTTGATACGATTTCAATTTTCTGAAATTTACCAAGGCTTGATTTGTGACCCGAGGTATGGTCTATCCTGGAGCATGTTATATGAGCACTTGAGAAGAAAGTGTATTCTGTTGTTTTTGGATGGAATGTCCTATAAATATCAATTAAGCCCATCTTGTTTAATGTGTCATTTAAAGCTTGTGTTTCCTTTTTTATTTTCATTTAGGATGATCTGTCCATTGGTGAAAGTGGGGTGTTAAAGTCCCCTACCTAATGATTGTGTTACTGTCGATTTTCCCTTTTAAGACTGCTAGCATTTGCCTTATGTATTGAGGTGCTCCTATGTTGGGTGCCTAAATATTTACAATTGTTATATCTTCTTCTTGGATTGATCCTTTGATCATTTTGTAGTGTCCTTCTTTGTCTCTTGTAATCGTCTTTATTTAAAGTCTATTTTGTCTGATATGAGAATTGCTTCTCCAACTTTCTTTTGATTTCTATTTCCATTTGCATTGAGTATCTTTTTCCATCCCCTCACTTTCAGTCTGTATGTGTCCCTAGGTCTGAAGTGGGTCTCTTGTAGACAGTGTATGTACGGGTCTTGTTGTTGTATCCATTCAGCCAGTCTGTGTCTTTGCTTGGAGCATTTAATCCATTTACATGTAAGGTAATTATTGATATGTATGTTCCTATTACCATTTTCTTAATTGTTTTGGGTTTGTTATCGTAGGTCTTTTCCTTCTCTTGTGTTTCCTGCCTAGAGAAGTTCCTTTAGCAGTTTTGTTGTAAAGCTGGTTTGGTGTTGCTGAATTCTCTTAACTTTTGCTTATCTGTAAAGCTTTTAATTTCTCTGTCAAATCTGAATGAGATCCTTGCTGGGTAGAGTAATTTTGGTTGTAGGTTTTTCCATTTCTTCACTTTAAATATGTCCTGCCACTCCGTTATGGCTTGCAGAGTTTCTGCTGAAAAATCAGCAGTTAACCTTATGGGGATTCCCTTGTATGTTATTTGTTGCTTTTCCCTTGCTGCTTTCAATATTTTTTCTTTGTATTTAGTTTTTGATAGTTTGATAATATGTGTGTTGGCGTGTTTCTCTTTGGGTTTGTCCTGTATGGTACTCTCTCTGCTTCCTGGACTTGATTGTCTATTTCCTTTCCCATGTTAGAGAAGTTTTCGACTATAATCTCTTCAAATATTTTCTCAGACCCTTTCTTTTTCTCTTCTTCTTCTGGGACCCTTATAATTCGAATGTTGGTGGGCTTAATGTTGTCCCAGAGGTCTCTGAGACTGTCCTCAATTCTTTTCATTCTTTTTCCTTTATTCAGCTCCCTGGCAGTTATTTCCACTATTTTATCTTCCAGCTCACTTATTCGTCCTTCTGCCTCAGGTATTTTGTTATTGATTGCTTCTAGAGTATTTTTAATTTCAGTAATTGTGTTGTTCATAACTGTTTCTTTGCTCTTTAGTTCTTCTAGATCCTTGTTAAATGTTTCTTGTATTTTCTCCATTCTGTTTCCGAGATTTTGGATCATCTTTACTCTCATTACTCTGAATTCTTTTTCAGGTAGGTTGCCTATTTTGTCTTCATTTATTTGGTCTTATAGGTTTTTACCTTGCTCCTTCATCTGTAGCAAATTTTTTTGTTGTTTCATTTTTTTTTTTTTTTGATGGGTGGTGCTTTATTCCTGTCTTACTGGTTGTTTGGCCTGAGACATCCAGCACTGGAGTTTGCAGACAGTGGACAGAGCTGGGTCTTGGGGCTGAGATGAGGACCTCTGGGAGGCCTCACTCCAACTGATATTCCCTGGGGTCTGAGGTTCTCTGTTAGTCCAGCGGTTTGGACTCAGACTTCCCACCACAGGAGCTCAGGCCCGACCTCTGGCCTGGGAACCAAGATCCTGCAAGTTTTGTGGTGCAGTAAAAAAAAAAAAAAAAGGAAAAAAGGAACAAAGAAAGAAAAAAGGAGCAGTACAATATCAAAGAAGAGAAAACAAAATAAAATTAAAAAGATAAAAAATATATTAGGAAAAATAAAACTGTAATTGAAACAACTGGTCTCTGGGGGTTCCTCCCACCCAGTTAGGTGTCCGTGGTCCCCCACCGGTGCCTGGTATGTGCCCTCGTTGTGAGGAGACACGAATTCCGTGTCCTCCTAGTACGCCATCTTGACACCACCCCCTTAAAAATTTTTAAATAATAATTTTATTCAACTGAATGGTTCTGGAAAGAATCTTTTTTAAAAGGATGATATTATCTTAATTAAAAGAGCATTTATGTGTGAAAACATAAGGTCTAACACACTTCTGCTTTACATATTATCCAGAAGCATAAACAAATTTGTAAGTTGTTAAATCATAATTATTATACTTTTTAAATTGCAATTTTACATTGTATCTGTGAGATTTTAGCTCCTCTTTCAAATTAATAAAGACCATAACACCGAAGCATCTTTTAACTTATCTAAGTGAATATACCTCATTTTAAAGAAAATTGCATCTCTATTTTTAAAAAAATTAAAATTAATTTTACAAAACTGTTTTAGAACTTAGGAAGAAGAATCTATTAAAGTGTATACAAAGAGTTTATAATGAAGATAGTTGTATAAGTGATTTAGAAGATACCCTCATTACTCACTCATTTCCAATCAAATTCTCATTAGCAACATCATCAAATCTCAGAAGTGTAGTTTGTTTTGATTAATTAATTCTAAAATGAGAGTTCAATTAACCAATTACTCAATAGTTTACATATTGATTTTCTTGTATTGCATTAAGTATAGTGCAGAATATATAAAGAAATACAAGACCTGTATCAGTACGAAGCTAATATCTTTTTTAAACACAAAGTTTATACATGAATTCAACTAAGAATCACATTTGATTTGTTAAGAAATTTACATTACATTATTATCAAATTTATCTTCTATAATCCAATTCAAAGCGTAGCGAGCTCTTTTAAATGCATGAAGATTGTCTTCTCATCTCTCTGTAAAACTTGATTCCCTGATGATCATGCCATGTGTTCTCCTGAACAAAAATTCTATGAACAAGACTAGGGGAAAAAAGGAATTTAAGAGTGCTGAGCAATGAGAACTTTTCTCTGCCAAATCCGTGTTTGGCATGTCTTGCATAGGATACACTGTTCATGCCTTCAAAGAGTTATAAGCAGAGAAGGGGGATAGGAAGGTGACTCCAGGAAAAATTTTACTTCATTTATTTATTCACTATCTAATCATTTATTCTTCCACTGATTCAGCCAATCAGCCATCATCACATAATTATATAATATTTAATATATAAAGCTGAATAATACCAGCTCTGATATCTAGTTCTTCACAACACAGCAAAAAAATAGTCAGACAGAACTAATTATGATGATCATAATAAATTCTATAAGGAAATTTGTATTGTGTTAATAAGAACAAAGAGAAAATTATTGAGTGACAAAAGACTCATCCAAGATTTGCATATTAAAGAAAAAGTCTGGACCTTAAAGAATGTATAATCCAAGAAAAGTTGAAAAGATAAGAAATAATATGGAGAAAAAGAGAAATGTTTCATTTTTATCTTCATTAGTTGTTTAAAGAAATGCAGCTGCATAGCACAGGGAGATCAGCTCGGTGCTTTGTGACCACCTAGAGGGGTGGGATAGGGAGGGTGGGAGGGAGATGCAAGAGGGAGGGGATATGGGGATATATGTATAGATATAGCTGATTCACTTTGTTATACAGCAGAAACTAACACAACATTATAAAGCAAATATACTCCAATAAAGATGTTTAAAAAAATGTAAATTCCTAGAATTTCAGATAAAAATACAATATTTTAGATACCCATTCATTCAAATAATGTTTATTATTATCAACAGGGAATGTGCTGGAAAATTCAAAAACGTTATCTTATTAGCACAGCAATACATTTGAAAGTTAAATATTATTTGAAAATAAGCCATTACTTTAAATAATTTTGATCAATATTGCTATGTTTTGGCTATGAATAATCTTGTCTGTTGAAGTCTATTAGGGTTCTCCAGTCCAGAGATACAGAACTAATAGGAGATATACATATACATACACACACACACACACACACACACACATATACATGTATTTATAATTTATTATAAGAGCTATTATAAAGAATTGGTTCACAGGATTCTGGGAGCTGAGAAGTACAATCTGCCGTCTGCAATCCAGAGACCTGGGAAATAGTTTAGTTCAGTCTGAGTCCAAAGCCCTGAAAACTAGGAGAACTGATGGCCTCAGTTCTAGTTCAAGTCCAAAATCCTCAGAACTGGGAATGCTGATGGTGTTAGTCCCAGTTTAAGGGCAGGGGAAAGACTGATGTCCAGTTCAATGGTAAAACAGAGCAAATAAGAGATAATTTTCCATTCCCTTTCATTTTTGTTCTACTCAGCCCCTCAACAGATTAGATGATGCCCACCAACACTGGGGAGGGCAAATCTGCTTTACTCAGTCTACTGATTCAAATGCTAGTCTCTTCTGTAAACACCCTCACAGACACACCCAGAAGTAATATTTAACCAACTACCTAGGCATCCCTTGACCTAGTCAAGTTGACACATAAAATTAACCGTGGCATAATCCATTTAAAAAATCTAATCAGTGAATGTGGTAAAAACCATTAGCAACTTTAACCTTTTTTTTTCAAGTTCTGAGTGAAGCATTAAAATCAAATGAGTTCAATGTTTTTACTAAATTTTAGCAATTGCTTGACTGAACTGCTAAATCAGTGTAGCTAACCTCTCAATCCAAAAGAGTTTCTGCTTGAAAGATATTCAAGGCACTTTCAATTTCCAAAAGTATCAAAATGATCCTTTTTTGCATTTGTTAAATGTGTGGTAAGGAGGAAAACTATGTGAAAATAATAAGTTCCTTCAACTAAAAATTAAGCAGAATGAAAAAGAATGGAGAAATGTAGATATCCAAGACCAGAGGAAATCATATCAATCACATATCCTTGCTTGTTCTTTGATAAAAGTTAATCTTAATCAATGAATTATTAGTAGGGATTTGAAAAAAATGAATCTATGTACTTTGAAATGGACATGTACAGAGGAATATTAAATGCAGTCCATTGTAAATGAGAGAGAAATATACAATTTTCCTGAAATGTATTTCAATGAGAAGATTTGGGATTGACAATAAAATGTTTCATAGTATATTTTCCTTTTTAGACTTTTAAAAGTTTAGGTTATTTTTAGATGTGGCTAATAATATATGTTCTTAAAAGGCATTCATATAATCTGCATACAGTATTTTGAAAATAATGCCATAGAGTTTTATTATAAAACAATTCATGATTCGATGACATTGCCTATTTCTTCTAGAGTTCTAATAAGTAATTACCATTTGTCAATGTTTTGTCTATTATGCTTCAACTGACAAAAATTCTCCATAAATATACCTATTATATATTTCTCTTTAAAAATGGTGTCTATGAGCAACTCATTCTATAAAAGTATAGAAGATTAAAGCATACTACAAAATTATACTGATTCTTTTATAGTTTCAAACATGTTTCCATAATTTATTTTATGGTATAATGCTGTAACAGGTGCTAGAGATCATGTATTTCACCCCTCTCAAGGCCGTCTGTTTCTACTGGCAGATGTACAACATTTGGTATATATTAATAAAAAATCCATGCATCATAAAGGGATGAATATCATCCAAATTTAGCACAGCTCAAGGAAGACTGTTGGTGGGAGAAACAGCTCTATAGATATATTTTTGGTAGTGAGCTAAATATTAAATGAGAAGAAATGAATGAAAATGATTGAATATTATGTTTGCACAAAATTTGCCCTAAAAAACATGTAATTATAGAATGATGAAACCTAAATGTATCACTTATTCTAGTCCTCTGTCTCATATATTCTTATAATATATAGTCCAAATGACAACAATACATTTGGCCCTCTATATCTGCAGGTTCCACATCCGTGGATTCAACCAACTACAGATCAAAAATATTAAAAAAAAAATCCAGAAAGTTCCGAAAAGCAAAACTTAAATTTACCACACACCCACAACTATTTGCATAAGCATTTACATTGTATTAGGTATTATAAGTAATCTAGAGATGATTTAAAGTAGATGAGAAGGTGCATGTAGGTTCTATGCAAATACTGTGCCATTTTATATAAAGGACTTGAGCGCCCAGTGAATTTTAGCATCTGTGGGAGGGTCCTGGAATCAGGCCCCCATGGATACTGAGGGATGACTGTATCCTTTGCTTCTGAGTGTTTCTAAGGCTGGAAATATCCCATGTTTGGTGAATTTTTTAAATTGCATGATTATAACATGCATTGCTCTAGAAAGGATTTTCCTTTTCTTCTGTTGGAGGTATTTTCCACTACCAATCTTAGACTACCTTAAAATACATTTTCAGCAGATTTTTCAAGCCAGGTAGGTCATATGAATTAAGGGTGTGTGATTAGAGATTCTTCCTGGTAGCTTTTTCTATTATGTCTCCCCGCCAGCTAAGGCTGAAACAACACTGATCTCTACTATCACCTTGCCTCTACATGGTGGGTTTTTCCTAACTTACCTACTGAGGAAGCTGGATTTTTCTGAGAAATCTATAATCTAACTTCCCTATGTATTGTTTCCTGTCTCCCTTATCACCAAGGCTACCTGGCTCAAGGGTAAAAGCTGGTCTTAGTGCTCTCTGGTTTCTCTGAATTCCCTCTATCTCATAGTATGTATCCTCTGAAAATGTCCCTTAATTTCATGAAAAGTCAGTCAAACATAAAAAAAAAAAAAAAAAAAAAAAGTTTTCTTCTCTCACCTAACTCTCTCATACACCAAGATTTTTAAATGTTCTTAACTGGGAAATTACTTCAGGTTGTCTTATTTAAAAATACATCTAAAACAGCCTTTTCTCATCTCTGTCCCTTCAGAGAAAGACACCACACACACACACACAAAAAGATGAGAAAGAGGGGGAAGATGCCAGTAACACCTTGCAACCTGGATGGTGTCCTTAACATAAGTAAATCAAGGTAAGTCGGGTCAGAAATTATTCCACTCCTGGTGTCAGTGTGGGGGGTTATAAATTCAGGATTCTTTATAAGGGAACATATCCGAAAACTAGGCTTTGAGTTAGAAGGTCCCACTGGAGAACAAGCGTGCTAAATGGATGAATGTGTCACGTAAATGAGAACTACAGGAAGAGCAAAGCATGTGCACACACTGTTGGGTTGTAGATATGAGAAGGGAAATCAGATATTACCAAGCCAATATTAAGTAGAAGCAAGAGCAATCCAAATATATGACTCTAGCTAAGATGAAGAAAGAACACAACTTATAAAGTATTAAAAAACAATGAAATATGTAAGTTGTTTAACTGGACGCTTGACAGAGTAAGTGCTTGATAAATAGCAACTTTCATTCTCTCTCCCTTCCTCCCATATCGCTTTCCCCATTACTCCAGAAAATTCTGGAAAATCATCATATTCTAAATTCAGGTTTTCGTATTTGCAAGTTTAGTTTCTTGGGTTCTTCAGTTTCTAGGAAGAGGCTGATATATAAAGTAGAATGCAAAACAGCTGATTTATGGTGATCTTTCAATAAAATAATAGTGCCCTTCCAAAAAAATAATATATGAACTGTAAGTTCTCCTTGCTGTTATCAGGACACTTTGAAAATATTTTTCCTTCTCCTAATAAAGAATAATAATAATAATAAATAATTCAGAGAGCCTAAGCAGAGGCTGCTTCTTTCTATGAATATAGCATTTACTTGTTATAGAAGTCATGATCTAGGCTTCTACCCATCTAGGGCTTCTGCTTAGAGTCTTGATTTAATACAGAAGCTCAGATTCACCCTCCTAGAATTAGAGAAAGCCTCAGGTTTAGTTTCTAGATACTGGTGCTTGTATTGTCATTTGTACTAGTAAATCATGTATTCATTGTATCAATTAGTATTAGGTTCAGCTATAGAACAGAAAAACTAAAGTATCAGTGACACAAATAAGATAGAAATTTATTTTTTATCATGTATATGTCCAGGTACTAGAGGCATTGCTCTCCAGTGTCTCAGAGACCTTGCTCCTTCTGTCCATTTGTCATATGTGGTCTTTACCACAGGTCTCCAGGTGTTTTGTTTTGCAAACTATGTTGCAAAAAGAAGGCAAAACACTAGAAGAGGGCAAGGAACACAATACATTATCTCTTGAAGGTTCCTAGACTTGACCACACAGCAGTTTTCTTATAATTCATTGATCAAACTTAGTTACATGTCTGTATTTATCTCAAAAACACCTGAGTAATAGTCACTCTGACCTATGCCCAACTAAACATTTGGGTTTCTATTACTATAGAATGAGAAAATGGATATTATAGATAAGCCCACTTTGCCACACTCACTGACTGGTGTAAGCCCATTGTGTTTGTTGCTGTTGCTGTTGTTGTTTCCTCTTGTTTTCTGTGAGCACAAGCATGTTTTTAAAAAGGTGCTTATCGTGTATCCAGTATCTATTAGTAAGGAGGTAGAGATCCTTTCAATTTATTTAGTCAGCTATATGGAAGGAAACAGAAAACAAAATTTTCTTTTTCTGAGTGTATTTGTACTGTTAATTAGGAAATGGATTTCCTTCACATTCAGCCAAATTGTGGCTATGCCAGATTTTGGCTTTGAAAGGGTGGGGAGGGAAAGAACAGCCCCTGATGTCTGCTAAGGCATGGTGTTTTCCTTGTGGAACAATAAAATAATATTAGACAATGCTACTATGAAACTAAGATGAGGCCAAACCAAAAGAAAAGCAGTCCATAATTATTTCAGCAAAGACAAAAACAATAGCATTGTCAAACAACAGTGACCAATCATCTCCCTCTCCCAGCTAACACAAGTGACTGCTACTTTTCTAAGAATTACATTTAGCTCCTTTTCAACTTCTAGATAAAATTATTAAGATAACCAGTCATACAATCACCTCTCCTTTTTTTGACAATATCCAATCCAGAACAAAACTGTTTTCTTGCACCCTCTCCAAATCACTTTAAAAGCTCAAATCCTATATACAAGAAAGTCCTAACGTTCTTAATGAGACTTCCCATACCCCCCACCCCATGGCTTGCTCACTCTCTTGTTTCAGGGAGCAAATAAATTCACCTTTGTTCAACTGAAATGTGCTCTGCTCTTTTTGAACTGAGGGGCATCAACATATATTTGTAATTTGGAAGACACCTAGTCCATTAAAGTTTATTTATTTTGATAGCTACTGTGATCCATTATGTGGAGGTTTTGCCATTTTATTTCATACAAGTAACTGATTTCTAGCATTTGGGAGATCTAAATGTAGCTATATATGTCCATAACCATATTTCTGTAGTAGTTTTCTATGGACAATGTTCCATATACATATATATTTAACTAACTAAAATAAATGATGTTACCAGTCGATATTAGGCTAATTTAAATTAGCCTAATTTAAATTGGGCTAATTTAAACCAAAGGATAGGATTTATAGTAAGTATTGCAATGCACCTATAGACAACCACATTTCAGATCATAGCTGGCTCTCAGGAAAGGACTAGAATTAGAAGCTGTATTGGCCTACTTTTTCTTTTTTCTATATACCTCTTTCTCTGTCTTTTTTTTTTCTTCTTTCTTTAATGAGAATAGATTTTTCTACTTCTCCTTTTAAGTGTCAGGCTAGTAATAGCCACTCTATAGCTCCCAAGTTTATAAATCAGTCAAGACAACTCTTCAAAATAAATTAAATTACTTGGGTTTAGTCATGAAACCAAAGAAGAATACCGGATTTTCCCAATATGAGCCCAACCAATCGTGACAGGGTGAGTGGGCTCAAATTATAAAAGGCAGATTATTGGGTCTATTCATGGAGAAAATTGTCACCTGCACAGAAACCACTGAAGGATGGACTATAGTATTTCATATTTCAAATAATGGCAGGTAATTTTTATTTTGGAGGGATTTTAAAATATTTATTTATTTCACATTAATTGTGGGAAATTTGAAAAAAAAAAGATATTTTGTCCTTCTGTTTTCCATGATAGAGTTAGCCCTCAATCTTCTCTTCTTTGCTGAAAATACTTCAGTAAGCTATGGATTGAAGGACTGAAAATAGAAAATGCCTAGAGAAATTGCATTCATTTATAGTATGTTTATTTTGGTGATCCCTAGAAAGATGGGAGGAAGAGAACTTGATAATAACAGTTTACAAGGGGCAAGTCACTTCACTCAGAAGGAAAAAAGGAAAGAAAATGGCAGAAGGTGACAGGAAAGAAAATGAGACCTATAGCTTATTTACAGACAGGAATTTAGAGAGATTATTTATGGCTCTTGTCTGTCACTGGGATTGTATACCAAGTGATGAGGCTCTGAAAGCAATGATAAGGGAGAAGAGAGCCATCTGTGAGTGGCTCTAACAGATTAGCGACCAACAGATAACACAGGATAACTGTTAACAGATAACTCAAGAGCTGCCAGATTTAGCAGACGGAGAAGAGGTAAAGAGAGTCTCTGACATGAACAAAAGGCTAGGACTTATCCCATTTTCTGGACACCACGTAAACGTCCCAGATTCTTGTGTGACTTTTCATAATCACAGCACAACAAACAATGAAATAGAATTGTTTGTCAACTTGTCAAGTTGTATTCTTTTTAAATGATATTTTTATTGAAGCATAACAGAGGATTGCACAAACCATATTTTTCATGAATTGCCAAACACAGAAAGATCAGCCCTTCTTGGGTGTCAAGCCAGCCAGCTTTTGGACTGGAAATTACACCACTGGCTTTCCTGGGTGCCCAGCTTGCTGACCATAGATAGATCTTGGTACTTAGTCTCTATAATTGCATGATTACATGAGTAAATTTCTCATAATAAATCTCAGTCTCTCTGTATATATAGAGATAGGTGGATAGATACAGATATATCTGTATCTATCATATCTCCTACTGGTTCAGTTTCTCTAGAGACCCCTGACCAATACAGCCACTCAGCTGACTTTTACTGGTACATGCACTCCCATGGGTCACAGCTTCTTTAGTTATCTGCAGACTCACCTTTGGCTGATTGGAACCACCTACTCAGGGAAGTTCTGTCCACCTCCCCATCCCCACCTTTGACCATCAGACAATGATTAACTGACACATTGGTACCAACAGCTGTACCTCTTGGCTCACGGGAGGCCAATTTCATGTGCAATCTATGTTTCATACCATCATAGTGAGATCAGGTTAAGGCTAGTTTCCATCAGAGATTACATTCTATCTTTGCTTTTGGGCTCTGCTCAATCTCACCTTTCTCATTCTTCTTCCTGGGGAGAATATCCCAAATAAACAATTGAAAAAGAATCTCTTCCTCATACTCTTCCTCTAAGGACTTGAGAGAAGTTGTTCTAAGAAGCAAATTTTGCAGATGCAATTCTGGAGTTGTATAATTTACCAGATGAAGGCATTATCACTAGCAGTAGATGGAGTGCTGATGGTCTTAGGCGTGCTTAGGTAGTGTGATTGCTCATACTTTTACCTGTGGTGAGCTGGGATGAGATGCAAGTGGAATGAAATTCACTATCTGGTGCAAGTCTTGGGCAACTGAGAGGTATAGAAAAAAATGCTAATTACAAGGACAGTGGAACTGGAATGGCTGAGTCATTGAAGAGAGAAAACTACAAGCTTAGGTCTATGAATCAACACTTTAAAGCAAAGCAGGAAAATTCAAAAAGCCTCACATGCAGCATTTAAAGAGTCCGTCATGGGGGCTTCCCCAGTGGCGCAGTGGCTGAGAATCTGCCTGCCAATGCAGGGGACACGGGTTCGAGCCCTGGTCTGGGAGGATCCCACATGCCGTGGAGCAACTAGGCCCATGAGCCACAGCTACTGAGCCTGCGCGTCTGAAGCCTGTGCTCTGCAACAAGAGAGGCCGTGATAGTGAGAGGCCCGCACACCGCGATGAAGAGTGGCCCCCATTCGCCGCAACTAGAGAAAGCCCTCGCAAGGAAACGAAGACCCAACACAGCCAAAAATTAATTAATTAATTAATTAATTAAAAAAAAAAAAAAGCTGAGATCTTCTGTAAAAAAAAAAAAAAAAAAAAGAGTCCCTCATCATATACAGCCCCTGGTCACAAATAGTTGAATGTCAGGCAAGGAATTTAATTTTACAAGTGGGAGAAATTCAAGGATGGCTGAATTCTAAACCTGAAATTTAGGGCCCTCATAGGGAAGAAGTGGGACTGTTAGACTTGGGTTGGAGATATACCAATAAGCTCATTTGAGAACCTTGAATCCTCAGATTTCCTGAACCCTCTAAGCCTACATTCTTAATTTCTTGCATTCCTAATATCTAAGAACTTACATTTTAATGCTAGAATTTGTACTTGATTCTATTTTATTGATTTAATTTATCTTCTAGACTTCTACATTTTATCTCTTTATTTTCTTGAAAATATTGGTCACATTTATTTTTAATTTTTGTTTAACTCCAAGACTAATTTTTCTGAAGGTCTGTTTCTGTTGTCTGTTTACTTTCTCTTGCTTTTTTTTTTTAATGATTGATAATTTGTGAGTAAATGCTTGGCATTATATATAACAAATTGTAGACATAATATTACATTTTTTATTATCTTACCTTTCTCTATGGAGGGTTTACTTTTGCTCTTGGGGGTTGTTTGGCTACAAGAAGGGTGTGTTAATATGATATATAAATGACCTATTTAGTAAGGGTAAGAAATCTGAAGCAAATAGCAAACAAGAGAGCAAAAAAAAAAAATTAACTTCATCATTTTTTCATTTGTGCAGGAAAACCTATTGGTCCTCAGAGAAAATATTTCCCTCCTTTTAAAAATGGAGGCTTATGACAAATTCTAAGTTATGAATAGAATAGTCATAAAGCATAAAACATTGTACCTTCCCCAAATGCATTTTGAGGAATTTTTGAAAGATGAGGTAAAGATATTTTAGATGTTTGCAGTTGAGGCGGGTTAAGAATATCGTAGTAACTAAATCATATGAGTGTATAGACCAGGAGGTAAAATGTAAGCCAGGAGAAACTGAAGCAAAATATTCCATCACAAGTTTGTTGGGGTAATTTTTATCAAGAGATTAAGAGGAAGAGCTAACAAAGCCACAAAATAGCCTCTGTAAAAACACATTAAAGAGGCTTTTGTAAAGCTATTCCTCATAACAATGAAAAAAAGAAGTCTGGTTGTGAACAAAGTGAATGTTGAGGTCCAAAGAAAATTACCAAATGCCTAAACTAGTCATTGAAGGGTCTGGGAAGAACTATTGGAAGTGGATGATTGCAAAAAAAAATAGTAATTTTGTGGTTTATGATAGCAGTGAATAGCTGATAGCTGCAATTCTATGAAGACTTTGTAGAGCCATCCCATACCACAAATACAATCAGGGGCTATATAGGAAGTGACATGACAAATTTCATCTCAACAATGCAAGCAGGTACTAAGTATAGGGTTTGTTTGTCACAGTAGAGAATGGAGTTAAAGATAGTTCTGCCAAGCCTCACTCATTATAGTGATGGTCACTTTGTTGAGATTAATCTAAAAGCCATTTTTAAAGGATTCTATTCTTATAGTGAAGAGATTTGCTGTCTATTTCCTGAAACCAAGAAAATTTTGATTTTTTTTTTGCTATATACTTTTCTCAACTGGCTTTATTTGATAATCCTGAGTCAAACAATAAAATGAAATAACAGCACTTAAGACAATGTGTATGCATATATGGCACCCAAATGACCCTGAATTCCTAGCTTTATTATACATACATAAAATATGAGTATATATGCATAGTATGTAGGTTTTATATATATATATATATATATATATATATATATATATATATATATATATATATATATATATATCGTTCTGTGTATGTACGTGTGACCTAACGATGCATATGACAGCTCCCTACCCAACAAGAAATTATTTCACCCAAAATTTGAGACTGAGAAACTGCATAGATAAACCATAACTAAATATTATTCCCTTTTGGCTATGATTTTAATGGTGTGTCAGGCAACAGTTGCTAACTGAGTGCCTACAGTACAACATACACTCTCCTTTGAATGAGGATAGAACCAGCACCATCCCAGTTCAAACAGCAACTCTGCAAATTAAGCCACATTGCTGCCATCTTCCAGAATACAATGGCAATAATTAAATCTCTGGTATTTCTGATGTTAATGATACTCCTTGGAAGAGTGAGATGCATGACATAAAACTATATGCAGAGGCCCTGATAGGATGACCAACCAATCCCCATTTTTCCAGGATATCCCCAGTTTTAGCCCTAAAACACCCACATCCAGGAAAACTCAGTCCCAGGGAAACCAGGGTGCTTGGTCACCTTACTGGAAACAGTGGTTAAATAACATAGATAAAGCTTCTGCCTTTAAAAATCTTACATTTAAGTTTTGAAAAACAGACAACAAAATCTAGATGAATACATAAAACACTTTCATTTAAGCACACATAAGTGGTGTATGAAGTGAAAAAGAATGGAATCCAGGATGATTAAAGATTTTGATGGTAGCAGCAAGGAATGTAACTTTGGCTGAGATTAAGAGAAGAAAATAATAATTCGATTTTAAAAACTAGTACCTCAAGTCAACCTCAGAAAAGTACTCAAGACACCTGTGTTTTATTCCCAGAATTGTCAATAATTAGCTGTGTGACTCTAAAAAGACACAACTTTTCTGAGCCTGAATTTCTTCACCTACAAATTAAGCAAGACGGGCAATTTAATCTCTGTAGTTCTGCCTAGGTCTGAAATTCTAGAATAGAACCTTTCCAATCAAGATTTAAATGATTATTATATACTTGGACATAATAGACATCATGTCACCTATTTCTGTCCAGTTGCTACTCAAACAGTTAAGAAATAGAAAGTAATTGGTCTTTTGCCTTTTGAACAGTGTTATTTATTGTTTCATCAGAAGTTACATGGGGAATAGACATTTATTGTCATGTCACATTTTACCTGCTGGGAAGGGATAGCAGCTAATAATGGAACTGTTTACAGCAAAATGCATTTGTACAAAAAACAGTTTGCCCTCTGTGTGAAGCTGATGAGGGATTTTGAGCTAGTTCATTTCCTCCTCATGACTTCTTAAAAAAGACTTTCCACTTGCTGGGCAATCATTTAAAAAGCAAAGTGAAGTTTATAGTGTTATATCTCTTGTGGCATATACAAAGAAGACAAAGAGCTTCTCAATGGTGGGATGTTTAAAACCATTTTAGAGTGCAGTCATCATAAGCAATTATCTCCCCAGTGACCATTCTTCCAAGCCTATTTTCACTATACAGACTTATTAAGCCCATGTGCCTTAGAATCCAATGATCTGGTTTGGAACCAGCTCAGTTATTAGTTATGACACTGTACACAGAATAATTACCTTCTTTTGTAAAACAGAGATAATATTTCCTATATTATAGAGTTGTTTGGAGCTTAAGTGTGATAATACAAATAAAGTACTGAGCACAGTATTTGAAACATACTAACTCCCCAATAAATGTTTCCTAGAACCATGATTATTTTAAAACCCAAAACCACTCCTGTAAGACAGGTTATAATAAAGCAGTGGCTCACCATGTGGCACTACTGAGCAATCTTTTAATATATCTAAGCCACTTTTATCTATTATGCCAGTGCACTTCTAAATGTGGTATATTTCATCGTGGTCATAGGTTAGACCTTGGATTTCAGCAATTTGAGACCATGGCTGTCTCTTTTAAGTGTGGTATAGATGCATATAATGAAGTAACTATTTTTAGTCAGCAGTAAGTGCGTATCAGCAAACATTAAGTGGAAGCTGGGACCATGAAATATGTGAACATTAGATATGTGTTTAAATAGTTGACATCAAATATAAAAGAGTTTAATTGTTTTAGAAAAAATAGGACTGTCATATATTATAAGTAAAATCAGTTCTTTTTCTCTTTATTATTTCATTTTACTTATGAAAAACAGGAAAATTGTTCAGTTTTCTAGAAAGAAAATTATTTTACACAGAAGAAAGCAGTTGATTTGAAACAGAAAATAGTTTTCAAAACCCAAGCTCAAGATTAAAGTCTTGATATTTATAAGAGCGTTGCCTTATATAAGGTTAAAATTATTGTTTTATAGAAACAAATAAGGATTAAACAACACAAAACTGTGAAATTTCTTTAATCGTAGAGAGTAGAATGCATTCATACTGCTTTCTGTTTTATTTTTGCCTACAGATTTGGTAGAAGAAAGTGAAATTTTAAAGATTTAATATCTAGTTTTGCTATTTTAAGAGGATTAGCTCCCTGTGCACAGTTCCCATGATCTAATGGCACCTCCCTGAGTCTTCAAACCATCACTAACCTTTACTATTTCAACAGTACAACGGGAAGAATGCATTTGTTTCATATTTCTATTCCAAGAAACAAGGTGTTTTCTGATCACATAAATGTTTCACATCCAGGAGCTATATAGAATAGAGAATTTTTTGAAAATACATCACTATAAGTCTCAGTAAAAAAATGAATTTGACATGACACTGAAAGAAAGACTACATAGAAAAATGCACAACAAAAACTTCCTTTGATAAATAATTTAAAGTTTTAATATTATTAAAAGTTTATATATAAATATATATATATATATATAAATACTAATAGAAGAGCCTATCCCTTTTTTACTGATCCTTAGAAATTTCAAGCTTTCTACTCTCCCTCTACTGAAAGCATGTATTAATTAGTATTTCCATCATTTAAAAAAAATCGTGTATTACCTCTTGGAAATTTGTCACCAGGTTTAAAGAAAATATTAGTAGTAGTATTCAGGAAAAGAAAGGTTTATTCCTTTTGTGCTAATAATGCAATCAAGTTTTAAAGGATTCCCATTTCTTCTCGATTAAAAACTCTTTAGACAAAGATAATTTCTGTGCATATATGAATATCACTTTGTGGTTATTCTTGGAATTTTTTGGTATTCTTTACATCTGCCTTTGGGGATGCGGGGCAGATACTGTAGTTTTACCAATGGTACAGTAAAACACAGAATTCAATTAAATTATCAAATAATTGAGGCAGTACATGAAAAGGTAATATGTTAATATACAAGTATAAATAATTATCTTGTTATAATGTTGATAACTCATGTCTTCATTTATCTATTCATCCGACTACAGTAACAGAGGTAAAGAAAGGAAGAAGAAAACTCGTGTCTTCAAAAATATCTCAGTTTGGCGCATTTCATTAACTGCTAAAGCAAATACATGTATCAAGAAGATTTTTATACTATGTATGTATAATATTCCATGTATACATATATATTCTATATGTATTCCATGTTTAAATATATTTATTTTGTATATGTTTACTTATGACTATATAAAATATTTACATTTCAAATTGTATATATTTTAATATATAATAATTATCATTAATAGCTGGCCAATATCATGAAGTACATCTCTAATCCACAAATTTTAGTAAGGATATAACTGAGGCTCAAAGAAAATCAAAACTTTCTCTCAGAAGTATACAATTAGTGAGAGTCTCCAAACCATACAATATAAATTCATCATTGATTCTCAAACTTTTAAGGTCATAATTTCTTTTGATAAATAGAAAATATTATCCTTGTTTTAAATATTCTGATGTATCTCTTCCACTGCAATATCCCAATTTGTTTCTCTTTGAGAAGATAGTATCTTTTCAGCATCCCTACAGTCTAGAAAATTTTGTACAGCATGGCTTAATTCTTATTGCTTGAAATATAAGGTAATGCTTTCCATTTATAACATAAATTACATGATAACATCTATTTTTAAAAAAGCATACTCCTAGCCTTTATAAAATACCAGTACCTTCCCACAGGGAGAAAAGTTATAGAAGCTAGGTCTTCTCTTTCTTATTCTCTTTCTTCTGTACCACATTATTCTGTTAGCAAAAAATCATCTTCTTAAATGATCATCCACTAAAAAGTTTTGAAGTATCTCATATGTGTAGGGTTATTCTGTATTTACCTTGTTTTTGAGGTGATGGCACATAACAGGGTGGTGAAAGTTGTTATAATAACATTAGTGGCTGTGTTTGAATGAAATATTGGGATTTTGTCATTTATGGAGCATTTTCTGTGTGTCAGGAACATGGCATAATTACACTGCTCTAATAATCATAACACTAAGTGGTATATATTACTATCCTGATTTTTTTGAGATAAGAAAAATGAGTTTTAGGAAGTCTAGAAAATTCTCAAGGCACTAATGGAAGAAATATGTTTTATGGTTTCCTGATTTCAAAGGTCTCTGCTTTCTGTTATACCATGCTATATTATTAAGAATTAAAGGGTTACTTTTTGAAGTTTGGTTTATGACACTAGTACTCTGTCAGTGATGGGTCTTTATAAAAATTACCATTAAATATAGATAAACTCTTGCACCAATGCAGTTTTAATGAAGAATAATCTCTGGGTACGGGGTCATGGAACACACATTTAAAAATTCTCCCGAGGTTAATGTGATGTACAGATAAGTTTGAAAACTACTCAGTCTTTTCCAAAATCTAATAATCCCATTTTATCCATACTTTGACATGGCAGTATATATGCATAGAGTCACAGAGTTAACACTTTCTTATTCCATATAGAAATACAGAATTCCTAAGTCAGTAGGGGCACTAAAATTGGAGCAATGATCACAGCATATATGCTTTGTTTACTCAAGATTGCAGTATGTTGCTAGTGAGTAACCAAAAATTTGAAGGAACTTGTTTCATGATAATGAAAAATGTATAGCAATCTTGAAGAGAAACACTACTGGGGTTTTCATTAGGCAAAGATTCAAATAATCAAGAGTTATTCTATTTTACACTTAAAGACCATCATACTATCAATATTCCTACCAAATTACAAAGGCTGTATAAATCTGAGCCAGGATCAAGTTTTCATTGATGAAAAAGAAAATATTTTTCCTTTCAGTAGACTTGCTTATTATGAAAGAAGTTCTTTCTTTTTCTTCCTTCTTTTCTTCCTTCCTTCCTTCCTTCCTTTCTTTCTTTCCTTCCTTCCTTCCTGTTTGCTTGAAGTAATTTTAGATTTACTGAAATATTGCAGAAAAGGTACAGAGTTCCCATATATCCTTCACCCAGCTTCCCCTAATTCAAATAACTTATATAACCAGAGTAAAACTGCCAAAGCTAAATAAATAATGTCTGTCCAATATCAGTAACTAAACTACAACTTTATTTGAATTTTAGCAGTTTTTTAATTGTTAGTTTTTTCCTGTCCCAGAATCAAACCCAGATCACACATTTCATTTAGATTTCATGTCCACTTAGTGTTAGCCAATCCAGAAATGTGCCATAATGTTTCATAGTTGTTCTCTTCAATACTTTTGAAGAGTACTGTTTATTTTGTAGAATGTCCTTTAATTTGGGTTTGTTTGTGTGTATTTATGGTATATCTTTCAATCCTTTTACCTCTAAGCTATACATGTTTTTATATTTATAATTGATTTATTATATACAGTATGTAGTTGGGTCTTACTTTAAAAGGCAGAACATATTTCTTTTAACTAAGATGTTTAAACCATTCCTATTTCAATCTTATTATTGATAACCAATTTAAATCTATCATCTTTTGAACTGTTTGTCAGATAGTTTCAACATTTGTGTCAGATCAGAGAGTCTATTTCTGAAGATACTGTCTCTCAGAAGATTGTTGTTTTATCCTATCTTTTAGAAGCCTTGTCGTTTTTTTGTTTGTTTGTTTGTTTTTTTTACTGATAGCCAGATATCTGTATGAGAAAGTAGAGACTGAAATAAATGGGCACTTCTTTACTTCTGGGCCTCTAGGGTGCAAATTTGGGGTAATCCACTTATGATTTATTATTGTTGTTGTAAACAATAATTTATTTTTTTTAAAATTCAGAAACAAGAAAAACAATGTATATTTACCTCCAAATTTATTATTTCCTGTATTTTTCATTCTTTTATGTACACACGATTAAACAACCAATGGGTCAAAGTAGAAATCACAATAGAAATCAGAAAATATACAGAGATAAACAAAAACCAAAACAGCACATTCCAAAATGTGTGTGGCGAGGCAAAAGCAATGCTCATTGGGAAATCTATAGATTTAAATTCTTAAAATAACAAAAGAAGAAAGATCTCAAACCAACAGCCTAACTTTACACCTTGAAGAACTAGAGAAAAAAAAAAAAAGAGCAAAGTAAATCCAAAGCTAGCAGAAGAAGGAAATAATAAAGATTAGAACAGAAACAAAAAAAAATAGAGAATAGAAAAACAATAGAAAGAACCAATAAAACCAAAATTAGTTTTTGAAAAGATCAAGAAAGTTGACCCAATATTTAGCTTGACTCATATAAAGAAGTAAAGAGAGAAGACAGAAATAAATAAAATGGGAAATGAGAATGGGGACATTACTATTAAACTTACAGAAATAAAAAGGACTGTAAGATAATACTAAGAACAATTATATGTCAACAAATTGTTCTAGAAAAAATGGATAAATTCCTAGAAACACATAAAATGCTTAAATTGACTCAAAATGAAGAAAACCTCAACAGACCAAACAAGAGACCAAATCAGTAATCAAAAACCTCCCAGCAGGGGGCTTCCCTGGTGGCGCAGTGGTTGAGAATCTGCCTGCTAATGCAGGGGACACGGGTTCGAGCCCTGGTCTGGGAGAATCCCACATGCCGTGGAGCAACTGGGCCCGTGAACCACAACTGCTGAGCCTGCGCGTCTGGAGCCTGTGTTCCGCAACAAGAGAGGCCGCGATAGTGAGAGGCCCGCACACCGCGATGAAGAGTGGCCCCCCACTTGCCGCAGCTAGAGAAAGCCCTAGCACAGAAACGAAGACCCAACATAGCAATCAATCAATCAATCAATCAATAAAAATCTTTGGGAAAAAAAAAAAAAAAAACCTCCCAGCAAAGTCCAGGACTAGAAGACTTTACTAATAAATTCTATCAAATATTTATAGAAGAATTAAAACTATTTTATCTCAAATGCTTCTTAAAAATCAGTAAAAGAGGACGGAACACTTCATAACTTATTCTGTGAAGCCAACATTACCCTGATACCAAAGCCAGGTATAAACATCACAAGAATAGAAAACTACAGACCAATATCCCTTATGAGTATTGATTAAAAGTCCCTTAACATAACTAGCAAACCAAATCTAACAGCATTTTAAAAGAATTATATACCATAACCAAGTGAGATTTATGCCAGAAATACAAGGTTGTTTCAACATAAAATGATCACTGTAACACATGACATTAACAGAATGAAATTTTAAAAAAAAGATCATCTCAATTAATGCAGAAAAGTCATTTTTCCAAATCCAGCACCCTTTTTGTAATTAAGAAAAAACACTCATATCTACAGATTACTGGATCATTTGTATAAGCATACAATAACCAAGATGATTCTCTAATACAAGCATCACGAAGTCTGTTTCTGTGACTAAGTGAGGAGAATGGGGGTGTGTGTGCATCTCTGGGGAGGGGATACAATAATGAATACATTTCTTCACACTCAAATCTATCAGCTCTGCTACCAAACAGCTTTGTAACCCTGAGCAAGACATCTTGGATATTGGCATCCTTGTCTGTAAATAACATCCTTCCTATATTAGATATTATGAGTCACCAAAATTACAGGAGGTGGGAGGAAAAGAAGCAGACTGAGTAAAGTTGCAAAGCAGAAGAAAAAACACTCATAAAAGCAGGAAAAGAACAGATCTTTCACAGCATGATAAAGGGAATTTATTAAAAAAAAACAAAAAAACAAAAACCAACATCACAGCAAACATCATACTCAATGATGAAAGACTAAAAGCCCGATGGAGAACGGTACATAGCACAAACACAAAAACTAATAATATACTATATAAAAAGAAAATATCAATAATGACAAGAAAAATGAAAATATTTCTTACTCAAGTTAATAAATCATAATTACAAATATTTCTTAATAAATAAAAGCTGTCAAAATAAAAATTGTACATTACCTTGTAGTAAACAATTAATTCTTTATATATAAAACCTATAGGATATGAAAAAGGTAACAGTCAGAACAAAAATTATAGTTTGAAAGGCGTTAAAATAAAAACAAGAAATATAGAGAAAATGAATATGCTTTCATATAAAGTGAGTGGAAAAATAGCTAAGTAAACCAAAAGGAAGTAGAGACACAGAAATAATAAATAGTGGAAAGTAACTGGAAAATGTAATACTATTATAGTTAAATATTAAAAACAATATTTCTTTAAAAAGTCAAATAAAACTTTAGGAACTATTTTTATAAATGGATCAAAGGCAGAAATTAACAATATCTAGAAAGAATTATGTAACTACAGATATAAAAGCATTTAAAATTTATAGAAGTGATCTGTACAGCTTTATACAAATTAATTTTAAAGTCTAATTAGAAAGAAAATTTTCTAGATACATTTAACTGGCAAAATTAACTAAAAAAGAAGTAGAAAGCTTGAAAAATAAACAGTAAAAAAATAATAAAAGAAATTATTAAATACCTACACAAATAGGCACTGAGCTTAGATGGTTATAGAGGTTGACCTTAGATCTTATTAATGGAGCTCCAAAGCACAGAAGAAAGGTTGGAAAATTACAGATAATGATTTGAACATAACTCTGAAACTAGAATCAATAAAGGAGAGAACAAAACAATGCTAGAGACCAGTATCACTTTAGAAAATTCATGCAAATGACACACTGCAAAACATAGTTCAAAGTCATTTAAATAGCAGTACATCTTGACCAAGTATTTGCTTAGCTATTCAAAGATGCTTTGATATTACAAATTTTACCAATGCAATTCACTTCATTATCAGTTTCAAGGTAAAGTGCTCAGAGTCTACTAGTGTAGAAATAACTTCTCTTGTACCAACTCTTTCAGTCAACAACTATAATCTCTGGACAAAGTACAAATAGCTACTTGAAAGCATTGGAAAATCTTCAAAAGTAAGCAGACACTGGATGGCAGTCTACACTTGGGATAAGGAAACAACATTGGTGGGTACTGGCCACTAAACTCAAAATTTTTTCCAGAGAGTAAGCTAAGTCTTACTGGCTTGAATAACAAGAGGACAGAGATTGAGGTAAAACAGCAACTGAAAAGGAAGAAAAATAAATCATAGAAAGAGAGAGCCATAGGTTTTAGCCTCAAATTTTCTAAAATATCTCTGCCCAAATCTCAAACTGACTCCTAAATTATGTGTGTGGGGAAGACTTCAAGAAGCTTAGCTAAGAACCAAAGAAATAAACAGAGAAATTCTGCTACAACCTATGACAGGGAAGACAAAACTTAGAGTTAGAGTCTAGCCAATTTCACCAGTTTTCTTAAAAAGAGAAATCAACATTTTTCAGAGAAACATAATAGAATTTAGAGCTTATACTATGTATCACTCATAATATCTAGGATACATTTCAGCATTACTAAGTGTAGGAAGAAATAGGAAAATGTCACCAAGATTTAAGAGGAAAGGCTATCAGCACAGGCTAATCTAAAAATGATCCAGATGTTGGAATTAGCAGGCAATTATTTTAAAATAGCTATTTTAACTATGTTCAAAGGCATGTGCTGAGATAGATTAGAGTTAAATAAATGGAGCAATATACATTGTTCATAGATAGGAATATTCAATATCATGTCAACTTTATCCAAGTTGATCTACAGGTTCAATGAAATACCAATCAAAATCCTATCAGGCTTTTTCTTTTGTGGAAGTTGACAAGTTGGTTCTAAAATACATATGGATTCAAAGGACCTGGAATGTATAAAACATCTCTGAAAAATGAAACAACTTGGAGAACATACACTACCAGATTTCAATGTTGACTACATAAAGCTTCATTATCAAAACATGGAAGCTTCGGTGTGAAGAGAAGAAAATTGATCAATGATACAGAAAAGAAAGTCCACAAATAGATTCACACATATATGTTTAATTAAATTTGACAATGAAGCCAAAGCAATTCAGTGGAAAGAGGATAGTAAAAAAATGATGCTGGAAAAAATGGATAACCATATATAAAAAAACATGAACTTCTACACTTAACTAGCAACATATACCACAGATAAAACAAAAACAAAAACAAACTCAGATTAGACTATATAGCTAGAAATTGCAAGGAAAGGGATTGTCACCCAGAGCCTGTAGAAAGGACCACAGTCTTACCAGCAGCTTGATTTTAGCCATGGAGGCCTGTTTTGGAATTCTGATCTATGGAAATGTAACATAATAGACTTATGTTGCTTTAAGTCACTAAGTGCATGGTAATTTTTTACTATAGTGACAAAAACTTGATACAAAACCTTTTGGTGCATATAACATGCCTATAAGCTCTCTTTTCTTTTTTCTTTCTTTTTTTGATTCAGTAAGAATGCAATGAGTGCAGTCAGTAGTAGTGGGAAAAACAGTCAAAGTCAGTAAAAAATGCTAAAATCTGATTGTGAATCTGTTTTCATAGTCATTATGCAGATGTTATTTTCTTTAGCTGAAATGATGGAGTTGTTGCCCCCAACAGACTTGCATATTATAAGTGTAGACCACTGGGAAGATCCATCTAATAACCACAGTGTACTGATGGAGTAGTTCTTTTCAGCTTACCAGTAGGAGGATGAAATCAACTTCTCTGAAAACATAATGAGTCCAAGGATAGAGTCACTAATCAGAAATGAGCTGAACAGGACATGGAGTAGGAATAGGCTCATTGGGGCAAAAGGTCTGGTTCAAGATATGACCGAGTGGAAAAGAGAATGAAGGTCCAAATACAGTAGTCTAAAGATATAACTGGGGCTAAAAGACTCTTTTGAGATTGTTCAGGATTGCTAGCTCAGCTTTTTCTAATAGGAAAGAGGCACAACCCCGGCAATTCTGAGGAGTACATTGAGGCCTAGCAATGACAAGCCATAATTTTTTGCAGCTTTACTCTGTTGACAGCTGAAATGAAAAGCCTGTTAGTGTTCAGTAACAGGCCATCGTTGCTATGAAACTTTTCAGATACAAGGAATATTAAAATCCTTGGCTCAGATAACCAGGGAGAAATAGTTTAGGTCTAATTACTTGTTATTTTTACCTATTAAATATTTACATCCATGGTATTAGGAATTTTTAGAGGTAGAAGAAAACTTAGAGATCATCAAGAGTTTCCCTACAGAACACTGCAACCACTAGCCACACTGGCTATTGAGCACTTGAAATGTGGCCAATCCAAATTGAAATGTACTGTAAGTATAAAATATTCACCAGCTTTCCTAGCCTTAGGATAAAAAGAAGAGGAATGTAAAATGCCTCATTTTACAACTTTTTTCAGAAATTGACTACATGTTGAAATATTAATTTTAGATTTACTGAGTTAAACAATATATATAAACCTAGGGAGATGGTTTCTTCTTTGTATCTTACTCTTATTTCTTAGATCATCCTCCTGTTTAGATGGTGACTTTGAAGGATGAAATAAATCATACACTTGAGAATGTATTAAATGAAAGTTCCCAAAATTTGAAAGCTGAGATTGAGGCAGAGGCATAGAGAAATTAAGATATTAGGAAAGAGACTTCTATTTTTCAGAGTCTAGTGTATATTAATCGGCAATATTGAGACTTGTTTAGCAAAATGTCAACATTGTTAATTTCCCTGCTTAATGTTATGTAACAAATCCAACTATATGTATTTTTAAAAATTTCTTCTCTATTTTCACAACTCTTATGGACCTTATTTTCTATTATATATTATAAGAACGTCCTAACTCATGCCTCTGAATATATTAAAATACCTTATCAACCTATTCTCTGTATAAATCTCAGAGTGATCTTTCTAAATTATAAATTTATTATGCCATCCTCTGGATTAAAATATGTGGAAACATTTCCTTCACCATGTGGCAAATAAAATCTCATCTAGAAATAAAATGCAATTCTAGCTTAAGCACCAGTACCTCTCAATACCCTAATTCCATGCTAAAGTTCCCCCTAACATACGTTCATCCATTTCCACTTGCCTGGGATAAAATGCAGTGAAGAGGTCTTAGTAAATCTAGTCAAATCAAAGTGGTCTTAGCAAATTACATCATATCAAATTAAGGCAAACAGAGCAAGCTAACTCCTGCAAAGAAAAATCCTAATGAGAATATTTTTTAATAAGTAGGGTGGGCAGAATTTATGAATTGCAGATTTTTCTGTTATAATTTACCACACACAAAACTTTTCTTTAGCCAAAACTACTTTTTATAATTAGTTCTTGCATTTTTCATGGTTGATTACAGGCAAGATGAACATATCCTGATCTTGAGGGTGATTTCAACATAAATGCAACTTTACTTTGATGTTAAATCTTCCTTGAATTTTCCTACTCTGGACTTTTGTTTGATACTAACAGATTTTAAAACTTGTACTTTATTTTGCTGATATTTGTTATTTCCTTAACATTTTCATAACTTTTAATTTGCTTTGACTTTAACTCTGGTCTCAACCAAGTCCAGAAACTCTTTTAATTTCCAAAAATTGCAGTTTAACATGTAGTTATGACTTTGTGCTCATTTTTGTTCATTTTTATGATATATGTCTTTATAATGGAATACATGGTTATTATATCACATAGTCACCCTGCTTACTTGTATGAACATTATTAAGAAAAAAAGTAAATTATCTGTATCTTCAAAATTATTAAGCATCTTGTTAAAAGTATCATGTTTTATAATCAACTTTAATTCACATTATTTACTTAATTTTATTCACTATTTTAGTATAAAATCATGCCTCCAAAAATCATACTTTATGTTTGTTCATTTATTTGGATGATTAATAAACATTTACTACTTCATCATATTTCTTATGTTGCCATCTGCTGCTTTCCGTTAAATCTAGAAATACCATGAAATTTATGACTGAAGGCTTTCTCTGTGCAACTGAATTGTGACTCCACAAAGTAAAAAAACTAGCCATTTTAAAATTTGTAATCCACCATACGTACATTGGCTTTTGCTTTGAGATCAAAGATTAGAATATTTTTCCAACTAAATTTATTAAGTATAAATATTAATCTACTTTTTAACCTAGGTATTTTCTATTTACAGAATCTGTAAAATTTTCATTTAGAGAAACAGCAATACTCCTTTTAAAATAAATTATTTAAGATCTTGTATTTGATTTCTGAACTATATAATCAATACATATAAAAGAAACATTGAACTCTTGCCTAAGTCTAATATGATCTGCAGGTGTAATTACACATTGTAAGCTGAAATATATAATTCAAGAAGCAGGTGATTCAGTTGAAAATACTTACAGAATATGTAAACTGTTTAAAGAACTTGACTTCTATTTTATTTAGAAGTGTAAGTTTTATCTCACTGAATTAAATTCATGACCAGTAGATCAAGCCCAACAATTAGAGACACATTTGCAATAAACAAAGACTCATGAAGGATGGATAGGTTTGCCAAAGGACGAGAATTTCCCAAACCTTGGACAAAAGGTAGAGAGAAATAGTGGAGAAATGCAATTTGCAATCAGTCTAAAAATGGGAACTGCAGTCAAATATGGAAGCTATGTTTTAAATTAGTATTTTTATTCTATATACTACTGTATGGCATTGCATGCCTTTGGGGGGAAGGAAACAGATCACATTTTTGCTCTACACAATTATCACCATCAGTAGTGATGGGGTGGATTGGAGCTAGGAGGAGATGGAGATAAGAGAATCCTATTGGAATAGTGAAAGGCAAAGATTAATGATAATCCAAATGGTAGAAGCACAAGAAGGACATTGAAAAAAGACACAAAACATTGAAAGTATAGGATAAGTAAAATTCAATAAATGATAGAATGTATTGGGTCAAGAAGGTAAAAGAGTTTTCTATGATTCTTGGGGTTTTAAACCTGAGAAGTGACTATGGTATTAACATTATCCAAAATTTGCAACACCAGAAGGCAGGTTTCTGAGAGGAAAATGTTTTTACTTTTAGTTTTATTTAGCTTTATTTTCACTGAATTGGAGCAGAGCAGCTGTCTCTGTGATTTGACAATTTAAAAGGTATTTCTGCCTTTATGACTTCAAAATACTCTTTAATATTAGAAAAATGTCATTTTAAATAAATGTCCAGGTAGAACTAACAGAAAAAAGTATTTCACTCAACCTGCCAGCACAATTAGCAAAATTACAAGGGAGATATGCAAAATTGAGAATAATTAATGATTGCCATTCTAATCTTAATATTTGTTGGAAGTAATATAAAATGTTATAATCATTTTGAAAAGAAATTTGGCAATTTGTTTCAAGACCCAGTAACCTAATAAAACTACATATGGGAAGAGAAGCCCTCCCAAACTGTTTGACACCTGATAAAAATTGGCATACAAAACATTTATCAATTAGTATTTTTGTGTATTTTTCTACAGACAAAAACGTTTGTCTTTCCGAACACAGAATATACTTCTTTGACTCCAATTATACTCATAGTAAAATCTAAATAACAGCTTAAATAACTGCTTTAAAATATAATGTGGATTTTAAGGATATTAAAACTAGAACACTGATAATGTATAAGAAAAATCAGAAAATACATTGGAAATTTTTTCTTTTTTTTTTTTGGCTGCACCACGCAGCTTGCAGAATCTTAGCTCCCAGACCAGAAAACCAGGGATTGAGCCCAGGGCCCTGCAGTGAAAGCACCGAGTCCTAACCACTAGACCACCAGGGAATTCCCAGAAATTATTTCTAAAGAAACTAGTACTTCAACAACAACAAAAATTCAATAGAGATGTGGCAATATTTTTTGAAATCTAAAACTAATATTATAAATAAATTAAACAAGAATTGGTAAGGGAGTGTTGGGAAGTAAACAGTAAATATACCCTAAAGTCTCTGCTCGTATGTGAAGGAGGCTATGAATGCATTTGTTTTAATGTTAACTAAAATAAATGAAATAAATACATTCACATGTAAATACATTACAAAATGATTATAAGTAGTATCCAGAAACATAAAAGAAGGAGGTAAAATTTTATTACTGATGCACCAATGGTTCTCAAATTTTGGAGTATCTCAGAATCTTTTGGTATCATTGTTAGAATTAAATAGTCCTAGGATTCACTCCAAGAAATTCTAATTTTATTGTCCTTGGGGGAGGCTAGGCTATCAGCATTTTCAATAAACAATTCAGGTAATTCTGATACACATAGTATTGGGACCCAATATTTGAAACATACTGAATTTGAAAAGGAAGAAACCGTGGAATTTCCATGATTTAATTAATATAACTCAATTGAGAATTTTAAAAAAAAGAACTAGAAAATATGATATAGAAAAAAATAATAAGACTAAATACTCTGTTGTTGCAGTCAGCACTTATAAAATAAATACTCCACATCCTTCCTATTTCTTCACATCAATAAACTTGGATGAAAGTTGTAGATATGTTATTGGTACAATTAGTCACATTTCTTTATACTAACAGCAAGAGAATCTGCAAAATGTGGTGTTCCTTTATAATTCTTAATAGTACTGGAATTCACACTTTTCAGAAATTTTGAATTGTGGTTAACTTGTTAAAAATGGTGAATCAGCAACAAATGATTGCTATCTGATACAGCTCCCAAAAAGAAAATATGGATGGTATTATGAATACCTATTAATATCTGAAAAATAGAAATAAATTGGTACTCTTGCTTCTAGCATTAGATAATATCTATCAATGGAAAATGAATATGCATTTTTTATAAATGTATAAGAATGGCTGCTTATTTAAATAATAATAATAATAATATCCATCTATCTCTAAAGTATAGATATTTTTTCTACTTCTAACTGGGTAGATGTATGTTTAGTTTCCTATTGCTGCGGTAATAAATTACCACAAACTTATTGGCTTAAAATAACAAAATTTATTTTCTTATAGTTTGGAGGTCAGAATTCCAAAATCTGTCTCTTAGGGCTAATGTCTAGTTGTCTGCAGAGCTGGGCCCTTCTGGAGAGTCTAAGGGGACAACGGGCTTTCTTGCCCTTTTTAGTTTCTAGAGGCTACATGCATTCCTTAGCTCATGATCACTTCCTTGCCTCACTCCAACCTCTTGCTTCCAGTGTAACAAAATTATGGATATAGTTGGTGGGGTACCAGAAAAGGAAGGACTTACTAGAATTGATGTTAATACACAATAAATAGGTAGGAAGAAGATTTTTCAGTGTGTTTCAAAATGATGGCCCAAGGTACCAAGAAATGAGTTGTTATGTGGATTGGATCTGCATCTCCAGGGAGATAAAGCCTTTGAATGCCCCTTCTAAATTGTGTTAGTCAGGATTTTCCAGAGAAGCAGACCAACAAGGTGAGTGAGAGAGAGGGAGAGACAGAGAGAGATATTTGTTATAGGAATTGGCTCATGCAGTTATGAAGGCCAAGAAGTCCGATGATCTTCTGTGTGCAAGCTGGAGAACCAGGAAAGCCACTGGTATAATTCGGTCTGAGTTCAAAGGCCTGAAAATTAGGGGACTGATGGTGTTAAGTCCTGGTATGAATCTGAATGCCTGACAATGAGGAGTGCTGATGTCTGAGAGCAGAAGAAGATAGATGTCTCAAGTAGAGAGAGTTTATTTGCCCTTTTTCTACCTTTTTGTTCTATTCAGGCCCTCAACAGATTGAATAATGCTGATCCCCATAGATGAGGGTCCTCTTCTTTACCCAGCTGACTGACTCAAATGCTAATCTCTTTTGGAGACATCCTCACAGATACCCAGAAATAATGCTTTATCAGTTTCCTGGACATACTTTAGCCCAGTCAAGGTGAGACATAAAATGAACCATCACATAAATATAAAATTATCTAATATGGAAATATGAAGTAAACAAGTAAGAGGATAAGACCTACCATTAGAGCTATCTGGTGGACAGCATAGTGGTAGAGAAGGAGGGAGTCAGAATTAGAACAGAAGAAAGGAAGGAAAGGAGACAAGGTTAGGACTACCAGACTCCCCACCCAGAGTGACTGCAGCTACTTACAGGCTCCCTCTTGAACAACAATTCTCGGTGGAACTGAGTGAAAGACGTTCCTGCATAGTTGACTCTGATGTATTATTGAAAACATTTACTAACAGGTGAAATATAATTTGGGGTTACTTCTTTGGGATTTGTACTGTGTGATGCTTGGCTTTTGTTTTGCCTCTTTTAAGAGCCTTGGATCAAGCTTATTTAAATTCATTGGAATGTGCCACTTAGCAAAGAAACTAGAAATCAGAGGTAGAGATAATCAAGACTCTCCGTTATCATACTCAGCTTTTAAAAAACAAGTTCTTAGGTGTTTCTTCTAAGTAAAATAGACATCATTATTACCCTTATCATCAGTATTTAACAATAACAATGCCATGACAGTTTTGGAATAATGAATACTGCAACTGATGATTATTTTAGTATTGCAACTTTGAATAGGCAGTCATTTCATTTAAAAAAATCATTTTGGAGAATAGTTTGAGGCTGGAAATTTTAGGTGGGGCTGGTAT
Organism: Balaenoptera borealis; assembly: GCF_965194805.1. Taxonomy (NCBI): domain Eukaryota; kingdom Metazoa; phylum Chordata; class Mammalia; order Artiodactyla; family Balaenopteridae; genus Balaenoptera; species Balaenoptera borealis. Next base: position 62,242,256 of record NC_138870.1, on the reverse strand, counting down.
ATTCTCTTTACTATATACTATTGTGATCTGAAAATAAAAGAAACCCTTCTGATAAACACTGAATTTTTCAAATTATTTGCCATACTTATAAAGTGAGATAATAAATAATATAATGTATTAAAACATTTATAATAACTATTTTTGTTGTGAAGACAAAGCAATCAATATAAGCATATGCATTAAAAATAGACATATTTCATAGTACCTGCCATGTCTAAACTAATAGTTCCAAAAGCACCCTCGTATAACTGAAAATAGACATTCTTGACTCTTGAGACTGTAAAAATGGTATTATTGGAAAATATAAGTGGCAACGTGATGAAAATTTACTTAAATATGTTATTTTCCTATAAACTTACAGGTCTTTTGCTTATTACATATTACATATGCCTGTCCTAGGATGAATGCAATAAACACATAAATTAAGAAAAAATATCTCAAACAAACAACAAAACTTTACATCTTAAGGAACCAGAAAAAGAACAAATTAAAGCCAATGTTTCAGGAGGAAAAAAATAATAAAGAATAGAGCAGAAATAAATTAAACAGAGCTAGAAAAGGTCAATGAAACTAAGAGCTATTTTTTTAAAAGATAAAGTTGACGAATTTTTAGCTGAACTAAGAAAGAGCAAAAGTTTAAATAAAATCATAAATAAAAGAGGAAAAATTACAACTGATATTGCAGACATTTAAAGGATCATAAGAGACTACTATGAAAAATTATATGACAACAAATTAAATAACCTTGAAGAAACAGCTAAATTCCTAGAAACATACAACCTACCTAGACTAAATCATAAAGAAATAGAAAATCTGAATAGACCTGTAACTGGTAAAGAGATAAAGTCAGTAACCAAAAATATCCACCTAAAAAAAATCCAGGACAAGATGGCTTCACTGGTGATTTCTACCAAACATTTAAAGAATTAATGTCAATTCTTCTCAAATTCTTCCAAAGAACTGAAGGAGAAGGGACACTTCCAAACTCCTTTTATGAGGTGAGGATTACCTAGATATCAAAGCCAGACAAGAATACTATAAGAAAAGCAAATTACAAGTTACAATCCCTGATTAACATAGATGCAAAAACCCTTAACAAAATACTAACAAGCCAAATTCAACAGCACATTAAAGGAATCATATAGCATGAACAGGTGAGATTTATCTTGGGGTGCAAAATGATTCAATGTATGCAAATCAATAAATAAGATGCGCCACATTACCAAAAATATATAGATACAAATCATATAATCATATGAATAGATGTAGAAAAAGCCTTTGACAAAATTCAGTATCTTTTCATGACAAAAATTCTTAACAAAATGGTATAGAGGGAATGTACCTCAAGATAATACAGTCCATATATGACAAACTGACAGCTAATTTCATACTCAATGGTAAAAAGCTAAATGCTTTTCCTCTAAGGTCAGGAAAAAGACAAGGATGCCCACTCTTGTCACTTCTAGTCAACATAGTATTGGAAGTCCTAGCCAGAACAATAGACAAAATAAATAAATAAATACATACATACATACTATCCAAATCAGAAAGAAAGATCTAAAGTCATCTCTGTTTGCAGGTAACATCATCTTATGTATAGAAAACCCCAAAGACTCCACCAAAAAACTGTTAGAATTAATAAATAAATGAATTCAGTAAAGTTTCAGGATAAAAAAATCAATATACATAAATCAGTTCCATTTCTATTCACTAAAAATGAAATATATTAAAGAAGAATGAAGAAACCAATCCCATTTACAATAGCATCAAAATTTAAGGATAAATTTAACCGAAGAGGTGAAACATCTGCACACTGAAAACTATAAGACATTGATGAAATAAATTAGACACAATGGAAATATTCTTGGATTGGAAGAATTAATACTGTTAAAATGTCCATACTATCTAAAGTGATCTACAGATTCAATGCAGTCCCTATCAAAACTGCAAAGGCATTTTTCAAAGAAATAGAAAAAACTATGCGAAAAATGTTTTGGTATCACAAAAAACCCCAAATATCCAAGGAAATCTTGAGAAAGAAGAACAAGGCTGGAGGCATTTTACTTCTTGATTTTAAATTACATTACAAAGCTATAGTAAGCAAAACAGCATGGTACTATCATAAAACCATACACATATACCAATGGAACACAATAGGGAGCTCAGAAATAAACCCACACATATACTGTCAACTAATCTTTCACAAGGGTGCCTACAACAGGCAATGGGGAAAAGACAGTGTCGTCAATAAAAGGTGGTGGGAAAACTGAATAGCCACACACAAAAGAGAGAAACTGGTTCCCTATCTTACACCACTTACAAAAATTAACTTGAAATAAAGACAAATTTAAGACCTAAAACCATAAAACTCAAAGAAGAAAACACAGGGGAAAAACTCTTTAACATTGGTCTTCTTAATGATCTTTTTGGATATGACACCAAAAGCAAAGGCAACAAAAGTAAAATTAAACAATTGAGATTACATCAAACTAAAAAACTTCTGCATAGTAAAGAAAACAACATACAAAATGAAAAGGCATTCTATGGAATGGGAAAAAATATTTGCTAACCAAATAGCTGATAAGGGGTTAACATCTAAAATATTTAAAGAACTCATACAACTCGATAACAAAAAAAAAAACAAACCCCAAATAACCCAATTAAAAAAATAGGCAAAGGACCTGAATAGACATTTTTCAAAAAATGACATACACATGGCCAACAGGTAAACGAAAAGGTGCTAAACATCACCAATCATAAGGGAAATGCAAGTAAATCACAATGTGGTATCACCTCACCAGTTAGAATGGTTATTACTAAAAAGACAAGAGATAAATTTTGGTAAGGATGTGCAGAAATGGGAACCCTTGTACACTACTGGTGAGTATGTAAGTTGGTACAGCCATTAACGAAAATAGTATGGAGGTTCTCCTAAAAATAATAAGTAGAACTGTCATATTATCCCGCAATCCCAATTCTGGTTATATATCTGAAGAAAGCAAAATCAGTATCTTGTAAAGAGATCTGCATTCCCATATCCATTGCAGCTTCTTAACGACAGCTAAGATATGGAAACAACCTGAGTGCCCACCTGTGGATGAATGATTAAAGAAAATATTGATACATATACAATGAAATATTATTCAGCCATAAGAAAAAGGAAATCTGCCATTTGTGACAACATGCACGAAACTGGAGGGCATTATGCTAGACAGAGCAATACAAATACTGCATAATATCACTTACATGTGGAAGCTTTAAAAAGTTGAATTTACAGAAAGAGGGTAAAATGGTGGTTATCAGAGGTTGGGAGTAGGCGAAACAGGGAGAGGTTTTTCAAAGGTACAAATTTTCAGTTGCAAAATGCATAAGTTCTGAGGAGCTAAAGCACAGCATGGTGACTATAGCTAATAATACTGTATTGTATAATTGAAATTTGCTAAAAAAAAGATGTTAAGTGTTCTCACCCTGCAAGAAAGAAAGGAAACTATGGGAGGTGATGGATTTGATAATTGACTTGATAGTGGTAATCATTTCACAATATATATCAATATGTATATCTAATCATCACATTTCACACTTTATACAATTTTACTTGTCAATTATGTCTCAATAAAGTAAAAATTGATATAAAACTTGATATCAAGTCAAACAGTTCAAAAACGATAAAACAACACTAAAATTTTTTTTCAAATCTTATAAGGTTTTTTTTTTTAAAGTTCTGGTATTACCAAGAAAAGAAAACTTTTCTCCTTAATTATCTTATGGGATGGATGCCTGAATAAGAGAATCTATATTATATTAGGTAAATTCTAAGCTAACGTTCAGAATGGGTTGTCAAAACTCATACAAATTAAAGAGCTTAATATCACTAGATATAGTGTTATAATAATTTCAAGATTAAAGACACCCAAGAGGCACAGAAGAAGCCGAAAGAGATCTGGACACTGAGAGAAACTCCCTGTCTTTCCACAGTAGCCATGTACTCCTTGCCCAAAATGATGGACGAGGTCCCTGAGAGAGTCTGTGGGTCATCTCACACAGCAGGAAGGCTTTAAATTTTGAAATATCTCCACTTTATACCTCAGAGTGTTGTAAAACTTACCCTGCCTAATAAATCTGTAGGTCTGGCTATCATCTATAGGTAATCTTTAGCCAGGGTTCTCTTGCTAAGAACATTCTGTAGGTTAGAACTTTGCAAATATCATTAGTTTAATCATCCATACTTCTAGCTGACAAAGATATTTAGAGTAGGACACCAGTAAGTTCTCTTCTTTTCTGGGGGGCATGCCTCAGTGAAGTGAGTAAATGTAGCTGCTGCTTTGATCAGCTGCTTTGATTCCTTCCTCTCCAGGCTCATTTGGGGATCAAATCGTCAAACCTGAAGGAGGACTCATCGTGGGATAATCTACTGTAGTGTCTGCTAAAGTGAAGGCAAAAAGTAGCCAGCTTTAAGTTTAAAATAAAGTCTACTTTACTAATAACCCTCTTAATACTATCTTTTATATAGAATATATTGTAAAAATAAGTAGATAGGTGGTCTAAAGATATAAATTGGAAACTGCTGAAAAGAAAATAAAAATGCAGACAAAAATAATAAATACAAATGGTTTTGGTAATCACCCAAAGAATTCTGACAACCAAAACGTACTAAAATATAATAATGATTATAAGCAAAGACTTTGACAGCTTGACTGCTTTGACTGGGGTGCATAGTATGCTAAACACATTTCTTAAAGAGAAAAATGATGTGGAAGAAATATCTTCTTCCTTTGTAAGCAAGAAAAATAAGCTGCTTTTATCTTTAAATCCCAGAACTTTGTGTAGGAGGAGTCAATCAATATGACCTATTTGGAATTTGCAAAGTATTTTATATTACATTTCCCAATTTTATCATTCTCATTATCATCTGTAGTTGGATTTGAGGGGTTTTTTTAATAGATAACTATATGGAAATATTTAAAATTCCTGTTTACAGTCTTTTTAAAATAACATCTGTGAAATTCAGCCTTTCTATGACAGTCTTTTGACTGTAACAACTACAGCAGCTGAGCAGATAATGAATAGTATAAGATATAATACTTTTGTTAACTTCTTTTCTTTTATAAGGACATGCTCTAAATTCTGATGTATCTTTTTAACTGAAGTGTGAAATAGGGATTTGGTACTAACATTTTATGAGAGTAGTGTGTCTTACCCCTAGAACAGCAAAATTAGTGTATATTTTTATGTCGATAATTTTACTAATTTATGAGTTTGATTTTCATTCTATTATAAAATTGGCTTTTTATTGTAGATAAGAGTAAAGGTAGTACTCAAAAAATTGGTGTATTTTCTTTTTTTTTATAAATTTATTTTATTTATTAATTTTTGGCTGCATTGGGTCTTTGCTGCTATGCGTGGGCTTTCCCTAGTTGCGGCGAGCAGGGATACTCTTCATTGTGGTGCGTGGGCTTCTCATTGTGGTGGCTTGTTGCGGAGCACGGGCTCTAGGCACGCGGGCTTCAGTAGTTGCGGCACATGGGCTCAGTAGTTGTGGTTCACGGGCTCTAGAGCACAGGTTTAGGAGATGTGGCGCATGAGCTTAGTTGCTCCACAGCATGTGGGATCTTCCTGGACCAGGGCTCAAACCTGTGTCCCCTGCACTGGCAGGTGGATTCCTAACCACTGTGCCACCAGGGAAGTCCAAAATTGGTGTATTTTCTTGACAGAAATATATTTTGAGGTATATTTAATTTTGTTTATATTTGAATCTTTATTGATATCTAAAGAAACTTGCAGATTTTTCTTCTAATGTCGCCTATTATTTCTAGTATCAATTAAAGGGTCTTTTCTTCCAAATACTATGTAATAAAAATCTCTATGTTCATAAGGCCTTGTCTGCTTACCTAGGTCAATTAATAATAAAACTGTAAATTTTTTAGTTCCACTGTGTAGGAGGTACTGCACTTGTTCACTTATTATCTCCTTTTACAACACGAGAATTTCTGAAACTTGAGTACTGCTTTAGTCTTTCTTAGAAGAAAATAATCGTGAACATCCAATGGAATTAAAAATATTTTATTAAGATGGCATTTCTATAAATAACATGTCAAAGTATAACTCCTTGTGCTTATAGTTCTTTTACAATTATTACAAATTTTAAATTATAAATTATGTACAAATACCCAAAATTAAACTAATAAGAATAATAAAATGTTAGTGATCTTATTGTTTTCCTAAAACAACCAATTAAGTTGTATTTTTTCTATTCTTGTATTATGACTTTAGTCATATCAGTGAAAAAAATGGATACTGAATGAGAATGGTGTGTAGTATGTATTAATATCACATCTTTGTTAGTAGTTTAGCTAATCAGCCACACAACCAAAGAACAACCACAAATATCAATTTTAATTATGTGTCACTGACTTTTGTTATTAACACTCTTGCTAGTATAAGGCTAATTTTAGTACTATAGCATTATGAAAATGTGCCAAGGTCACATTATATCTAAGTTTTAGTAGAAACAGAAAATATAATAAAAGTTTGGGCTTGAAAATATTGTATCTACGATCCATTTATTTAAAACTTTAACATTATTCTGCACTTTGTTTTATGGGTCTTTTGAGTTAGGAATGCCTGGATACCATGTGTGATGTAATGATTCAAATCTCTTCTCTATTTGAACTTCTGAAAAACACTGTTCATACAGCACATTATGGTGTAATTTGGGAAAGCACAGAAGAGTACACTGTAATTAAATATGCTAAAACATATTTTCTTTTGGATTGTCATCATAATTAAAGATTATAGAATTTTCTATTTTTCTGGTTTTTTTTTTTTTTGGTAGATAACATAAATCTAAGTTAAAGGAAACGTGCATCTCACTATGATGCCTCAAGAATACTTGAAAAAAGTATGGTTAAATGTAAAAAGACATATTAGGACTGTTTTATCTGCTACCTGAGGAATATAAATTCCTGTGTTATTTTTGTTTTTTAAATATTTATATTTACCATCAGCCTTTACAATATTTAGCACTTCAGAATGCTAGAATGTTCCTCTCTGCATTAATGTCCTACATATTTTACCATGAAGTCTATTCTAAAAGTGACATACAGCTAGATAATGCCTTTATATTGGTGCTTAAACAGACAATAAGAATGCTTGGAGCAGTTCTGGTGTTGGTGAGATCATATTATATTATATGTTAGGAACTAAATACATGCAAAATAATGGAGAAATGAGAAATGGCAGTGTTGCCTTTGCATTTAATTCGCATGATCTTGAAGCTGGAGCCTAGTGTTGCCTGCGTTCAAATGATTCCAGGCTGGAATTTCAGTTATGCCACTTAGAAACGTTGTGATTTTGAGAAATTTCCTTAATCAACCAGAGCATCGATTTCTCTACACATAAAATGTGATAGTAATACCTACTTAATATGATTATTTTGAAAATTAAAATGTTTATTGTGCTTAACACAGGGTTCTACATGATCCAGAGTAGGCATTCAGTAAGAGAGTGTTTTTGTTATTATTAGAAACAGAATTTGTATCTGGTCTTCTGGGACAAATTACCATCCAGTCTTATCTTTGATTAATGGGGAAGGGGAGATCAAAGTGGGAAGGAGAAACCTGCTCTATCACATTTATAAATAGCTTTTATACAAAAAGTTTTGTGTAGTTAGTTGTTTAGACCTAGGGAGTAATTTTCTCATGGGAACAATGCTATAAATTGTAGTTAAGTCTCAGACAAGCCCACAGAACTCTATTTAGTCCATAATGTAGTTGAAATAATGTGTACTTGCAATGGAAGTTAGTAGAAAAATAATACTGTTGCAGTACTACCAATTAAACAAAACAGAGAAAAACTAGAATAAAAATTAGTTATTTTATTGAATCCTTGCACTGACTAAAAACATTTAATTAAAAGATGGTGAATGATCAACCGAGATTTCTGTAGAAATTCTAGCGGTCACTTTTATAGAATTTCTGAAGCTTTAGAGGAAGATTATACTACTCATTAAAGCTAATCTGACTTCATTTTGTTCTCTTTTTTTCTTTCTTTTTTCCACTTCAAACACAATAAGGAAATAATTAAGAGGAACAGAAAAAATAAATACAGGGAAAATGTTCTCTTGATATTGGAAGAGAGAAGGAGTTCAGAATAGGAGAGAGAAGAAAAGGCAGGTTATTGGAAAGGGGAGTAGAAGTTTATTGAGAAAGGAAAGGGGTGAGAAAGAAAGACTAAGTGGAAGAAAGAAAGAGGTACCAAGAAAAAGTGGAAAAGGAAGAGAGGGAAGTAGAATTTGTTGAAGAGTTGTATGCAATGTGAGACATGGGAAAAATAATGAAATAGTCCATGACATCGGATTGCAGTATGAAGCAGCCTACTGCAAAATTTCACTAATATCTTAAAATTTCTAAAAATGTACAATAACTTTGCATTTTACAAGAAAAAAATGTGAATGAACTGGGAATCAATGAGTTTTTTTCGATCCATCAAATAACTGGGATCACGGGGCAAACTGCCACCTAGAAATCTGGAATATAGGAGAATACTGAGAATCGTAGCCCAGATCAGCTCACATGGAGGAGAAGCTCCGGAGTCATATTTGGTATGAACATTTACATGGTCATTTTGACAAATTGCTGGAGGCAGAGTGAGAAACTCTGGAGGACTCAGTTTTAAGGGGACCCTACACTTTTGTGGGTTTACCAATAGGAATCTCATTAGGTACTCAATGTGATGATCCTAGAAAAGTCCCCTCACGTTTTCTATTTTGAACAGGTGAGAGCAGGATGTAAATTATTACTAATCTATCCCTGTTATAAAAGGGAAACTAATATAAAATATAAATATAAATTATACAGTTGATTCACGGATAGAGAGGGCTGACTGTAAAGTTGTATGTAGATTTTCAACAGGGTGGGGTTGGGACCCCAACCCTTGCCATTGTTCAAGGGTTAACTGTAATTAAATAATAATTAAAGGAATATAAAAAATGTATCCCTCTGTTTTATATCCTTGTTCTAAAAGGGAAACTAATTTACCACAGCCTTCTTTAACTGGGAAAAGGGATATTAGCCAACTTCAGCCCTTCTAGCTTTCCTACTCACCTAAGATGAGGAAAAAAAGCTGAGAAACACTTTTGATTATCACAGCTCCACACACTTAGACTCAGATGAACATGAAGCGATAGAGAGTGTTGGAGACAGAAAGTTATAATGTACCTGCACTTCCCAGGAAGTGTTATTTGAAAGTGGACTTAGATTAGCTGTAAAGGTTCATTAGGTATGCTGCAAAGTCTAGGACAGCCACTGAAAGCAATTTAAAGGAAGTATAATTGATATGCTAAGGGGGGGAGAGAAAACTGAGTCATATAATGCTCAACTATAACCAGAAAGGGCAGACATAAAAGAGGGAAGATAAAAAAATAAACAGAAAACATATACAATAAATAGAAAACAGTTAGAAACATGGTAGTTATGAATCAAACGATGTAAATAATCACTTTAAATGTAAATGGCCTAAATGAAATAATTAAAAGACAGAGACTATCAGAGTGGATTAAAAAAAAAACAAACGACCCAACTATAAGTTGTCTGTAAGATATCTACTTTAAATATAAAAACCAAGTTAGGTTAAAAGTGAAGGTATGAAAAAAATAACATGCTAATACTAATCAAAAGAGAGTGGGAATAACTATATTAATTTAAGACAAAGCAGACTTTAAAGCAAGGAAAGTTATCAGAGATAAGGAGAGTTATTCCATAATGATATAGTGGTCAATTCTCCAAGAAGATATAACAATCCTTAACCTGTAGGCACTCAACAGTAGAGCATCAAATTACATGAGACAAAACTGACAGAACTAATGGGAAAACTAAATGAACCTACTATTACAGTTGAAGATTTCAGGACCTATCCCTCTTTCAGTAAAGGCTATCCAGTATCCAGAAAGGATGTGATTTGAGCAATGCCATTAATCAACTATACCTAATTGACATTTATAAAATGCTTCATCCAATAACAGTAGAATACATATTCTTCTCAAGTTCATATGGATCATTTACCAGGATAAACCACATTATGGGTCATAAATCACACCTCAACAAATTTAAAATAAGAAAATGTATTCAAAGTGTGTTCTTAAACTACAATGGAATTAAAAAGAAATCAGTAACAGAGAGATAGCTGGAAAATCCAAAACTATTTGGAGATTAAACGACACACATTTAATAACACATGAGTCAAAGAAGTATCAAGAGAAATATTTAAAATAGTTTAAACTAAATCTAAATGAAAATGCAACATATCAAAATTTGTGGGATGCAGCCAAAACAATGATTGGAGAGAATTTTATAATATTGGATGCATATATTAGAAAAGAGAGAGCTGAAGTCAACCTAACCTTCCACCTTAGGAAACCAGAGAAAGAAGAGCAATTTAAGCCTAAACCAAACAGAAGAAAAGAAAAAAAAAAAATGAGTTGGACATACTTGCCACTGAAAACAAGCTCTCTCTTTCTCTCTCTCTCTCTCTCGATTTATATATATAGATATATATATAGATATATAAAATCAATGAAAGCAAAAATTGGTTACTTGAAAAGTTTATTAGAATTGATAAACCTATATCCTGGATAACAAAGGAAAAAAGAGAGAAGACACAAATCACTAACATCAGAAATAAGAAGTCATCACCACTACTGATGCCAGGGCATTAAAAGGATAATAAGGGAATATTTTGAGCAACTCTATGCCCACATGTATGATAATTTAGATGAAATGGACCATTTCTTTGAGAGACACACACTATTAAAACTCCCCACAAGAGAAGAGGCCTATAACTATTAAAGAAATTGAATTAACACTTAAGAACCTTCCAAAAAAAGGAACACACCAGGCTTTTCACTTGTGATTTCTACCAAGCTTGTTAGGAAAAAATGATCCCAATTTTCTACAACTCTTTCAGAAAGTAGAAGCAGAGGGAACATTTCCTAACTCATTCTATGAGGCCAGCACTACCTTAATAACAAAAACATATAAAGAATTTACAAGAAAGGAAAACCCCAGACTAATATCTCATGAACATAGATGCAAAACTTCTCAACAAAATATTAGGAAATCAAATCCAACAAATTATACACCAAGACTAAGGGGGAGGTGGTTTTTCTAAATGTGCAAAGCTAGTTGACCATTAAAAAAAATAGTTAATATAATCCACCAATCAATAGGCAGGGTAATGGTGAAAAATTATATACACATATCAATTGATGCAGAAAAAACATGTGACAAATTCCAACACTCAATCATGAGAAAAAAAACCAAAAAACAAAAAACCTCTCAACAACCTAGGAATAGAGAAAAAAACTTCCTCAACTTGATAAGGAACATCTATAAAAACACCCTACAACTAACATAATAGTTAATGGTGAGAAGCTGGATGCTTTCCCCTTAAGACTGTAAACAAGGTAACAATATCTTCTTTTACCGCTCCTACTCAACATCATATTGGAACACTTACCTAGTGCAATAATGCAAGGGAAAAAAATGTATACAGTTTGGAAAAGAAGAAATAACATTATCTTTGTTTACAGATGGCATGACAGTCTATGTATAAGATTGTAATAATTGACAAACGAACAACTTCCAGAGCTAATATGCAATTACAGTAAGGTCATAGGATACCAGGTTAACATATATAAGTCAGTTGTTTTCTTTACAACAGCAATGAACCATTAAAATTTGAAATTAAAAACACAGGACCATTTACATTAGCCCCACCCACTGCCCCAAATTAAATACCTAAGTATAAATCTAATAAAATATATACAGAATCTATATTTAGAAAAATGCAAAACTCTGATGAAGGAACTCAAAGAAAAATTAAAGAAGATATATTTAATGTTCATGAATTGAAAGACTAAATATTGTTAAGATGTCAATTATTCTAATTTGATCAATGCAATCTCAATCAAATGAAGCTATTTTATAGAGTTCTACAAGCCTGTTTAAAGTTTATATGAAAATTCAAAGACCTAAAATATTCACCACAACATTAAGAAAGTAAAAATTTGAAGGTTTACATTACTCAACTATAAGAGGTACTTACTATAAAGCTACGGTGATCAAGACAGAGTAGTATTTGTGAAAGAACAGACACATGGAGATCAATGGAACAGAATAAAGAGTCCACAAATAGACACACAAATGCAGCCAGTGAGTCTTTGACTAAGAAACAAAGGCAATTCAATGGAAAAATGACAGTCTTTTTAATAAATAGTGCTGGAAGAATCAGACATCTATATGCCAGAGAGAGAGAGAGAGAGATAGTCTAGACACAGACCTTACTCTTTTCACAAAATGCAAAACTATAAAAACTGTTAGAAGATAACACAGGGAAAAAACTAGGTGATCTTGGACTTCGCAATGAAGTTTTTCATACAAATATACACAAAAATACACACAAAAAATCACAATCCATGAAATTAAAAAAAAAATGATAACTTGGTCTTTGTTAAAATTAAAAATATCTGCTCTGCAAAAGACACTGTAAGGAGAATGAAAGGATAACCCACAGGCTGAGAGAAAATATTTGCAAAACACATATCTGACAAACAACTTGTATCTAAAATATTCTTTTAAAACTCCTAAAACTAACCAATTAGAAAACAACAATCCAAATTATAAACTAGCAAACATCTGGACATCTCACCAAAGAAGATATACGGATGGCAAATAGGAATATGAAAAGTTGCTCAACATCATTTTTCCCTCAGAAATTGCTAATTAAAACAAGACACCACTACCCACCTATGAGAATAGCTAAAACGCAAAACACTAAAAATACCAAATGCTGACAAGAATGTCATTCATTATTGGTGAGAATGTGGGAAATGAGTGTGTAATTCATTACTGGTGAGAATGCAAAATGGCTCAGCTTATTTGACTATTACAATAAGTAATATTGTGTTGGCTTTTTGGCTATTACTTATTGTAGAGGATTCTAGGGATTTTGTGACTGCACAAAGAAAAAGATGTGGCCATGAGAGGCAGTACACACAACAAGCTCAGCATGTGAAGGGCTATCATCCAGAAATGAGAAGGGCAAGGAAACTACCAGGGGAGAGGGGGATTGGAGAGGGGATTTGTGTGTCTAGGTGATAACTCTCTACAGCATGGTAGGCCATCTCTGAGTCAGAGAACTTTGATGGGCATTAGTGGCTTGGGGTCTTATATCCACAAGGCTCTATCTCATCAATGGCTAAAGACTGTTGGATGAGTTTTCACAGTACTATGAACTAAATTTTATCTTCCCCTCAAATTCAGTTGTAGCCCTAACCCTCAATGTGATGTATTTGGAGATATGGCCTCTGGAAGGCCATTAAGTTTATATGAGGCACTAGGATGGGGCCTTCATGATGGGATTATTACCCTCATAAGAAGAGATACCAGAGAGAGTACCTGAAGGGGAACTCTCTCAACCGTTTGAGAACAAAGAGAGAGGGCAGCCATCTGCAAGCAAGGAATAGAGACCTCAACTGAAACTGAATGGCTCACATCTTAACCTTGGACTTCTCAGCCTCCAGAACCGTGAGAAATTTCTGTTACTTAAGCTACCCAGTCTATGGTATTTTGTTATGGCAGTCTACAGTACTTTGTTAAACACTCAGAGTATGCAAAGCAGGCAAGCTCTAAATGGCTAAAAATGTGTTTGTTTAAGTTGGGTTTAGAACTGGTACACTTGTGAGATAATGCAACTCATAATACAGTGAAGAAATGATCAACCTAGGCACCAATATACAGAGACCATCTTTGGCTCATTCGTATAACACTTACAAAGCTAAACATAGTCTTACCATATGATCCAGCAATCACACACCTAGGTATTTACCTAATTGAGTTGAAAGCTTATGTCCACACAAAAAACCTGCACATGAATGTTTATAGCAGTGTTATTCATGATTGCCAAACACTGTTAGCAGTCAAGATGTCTTTCAATATTTAAATAGATAAACTGTGTTACATACGTACAATGCAATACTCTTCAGCAATAAACAAAATGAGTTAACAAGCCATAAGAAGACATGGGAAATGTGAAATGCATATTGTTATCTAAAAGAACCTAATCCAAAAAACTACATATTGTATGACTCCAGTTGTATGATATTCCAGAAAAGACAATCTAAAACTATAAAGATATTAAATATTTCTGAGGCCATACTGATATAACTAAACGGTTGAAAAAATTAATAGGTGAGAAGAGAAAATATCTCTTGAGGAGAAGCATTTAAAATAATTTATGTAGATATTCTATCCTAAAGGAAGGGGAGCATAAATCCCCACTCCTTAAGTGTGGACTCCAAAGAGGAAAGCATGGAAATGGGGGAGGGGAGATAAATATAATTTTATATCAGAGAAACATGACAAGCATAACATCAGCCAGGTGACCAAGGTCAACATCATAAGCCAACAGTCCTGATCAACAGAGTTATCAAAGGCCAACAGTCAAATCATGTTGATATTTTGATGTGATGAAAATGACAATCACTTCTGTGATCTTCCCTCAAATCCATAACCCCCATGAAATCATTAGAAAAAAAAACATCAGGCGAATTTCAATAGAGGGGCATTCTACAATATATGTCCATTACTCCTTAAGACTGTCAAGGTCACAAAAATAAGGAAAGTCTAAGTAACTGCCATAGACAGAATAGCCTAAGGAGACATGACAACTAAACAGTCTTTGGAGTCCTGATGGGATCCTCAAACAGAAAAAGACAAGTAAAAAGTAAAGCAATTTGAATAAACTGTGGACTGTGGATTGATAACAACATTTCAATATTGGTTCATTAATTTTTAAAATGTACCATACTCATATCAGATGTTAATAATAGAGTAAACTCTCTGTGTGTGTATATTGTGGGTATACTGGAACTCCATGTACTATATGCTGAGTTTTTCTGCAAATCTAAAACTTCTAAAATATAAATTCTGTTCGTAAAAATCAATATATTTAATAAACTATTTCTCATTACAATTGATGTTTCATTTCTGTTTTAAATGAACAGTCTGAAAAGCACTTTAGAAGAAGAAAACAGTAAAGATTGTGGGAAAGTAGTTGACCTATACATTCCCCCAGAAGATGTAAGCTTAAATTAATTGGCTTTCCTTTAGGATATTTTGTTGCAGACATTTTATTTCATTGCTTGAGTGTTTTGAGAGTAGGAAATCATTGGGTGAAGAGTGTATCATTCCAGAACAGAAGATACATGTAATAACTATGTTTTTAACTAATAAGTTACTGTAACATACTATTTCTATTAATGAAATAAAGGTAAATCTTTAACAAACTTCACTGTAACTTTATTATCAGATGTGGAAATAATTTAAAAGCACAGGATATATGATTCTTACTAACAGAAACATACACAGATACTAAATACAAAACTTCTTAAATAGCACACACACACACACACACACACACACACACACACACACACACACACATACCTCAACAGAGTATAGAAGTGATTAAGTAAGGAAAAAATGAAAGTCTGTAAGAAGCAGTGCTTAGGGAAAAAAGACATAGACGTCAAATTCTGAAAGTTATATCATCTAACCACTTACCAATTCCTTCACTGCACAAATTATTAAGAAGAAGAGAAATACTCTGCTTCATAGATTTAATGATTCCAGTGACACACAATAGGTTAAAAAAATACAAAAAAAACTAGACAAATGAGTATATAGTAAATAACACAAATCAGTTAATAAAAATACCGTAAAGAAAATGAAGCAGGGTAATTATATAGACAGTTATTGGACTAGGATGTTTTAGATAAGGTGATCAGGAGAAAATCTCTAAAATTGTATATTTAAGCAATAATATACATGATCAGAATAATTTAACCTTGAGAAGATTTTGAAGGAGGGAATCCCAGGCAAAAGAAACAGGAAAATGCAAAATTTGTAAAAATAGGAACTAGCCTTGCCAGTTCCAGGAGAAATAAGACTAATGTGATTAGGCCACTGTGAATTGTGTTTGAGGAGAGTATGAGTTGATAAGATCAGTGAAGTAGCTGATTGTTAGACCATGTGGGACTTTGCATATCACAGGAAAGTGTACATGGCATTACTGAACCATGGAGTTCAAGAGAAGACCACTAGACTCTTGTCGAAAGAATGAAAAAATGGGGAGTGTAGACACAGTAACCAAAAAGTGAAGGGTGCTATACGTCTTATTAGAAGTTTGAAAGTAGAGGTATATGTTTATGAAAGAAAACATTTACAAGTGTAAGAATGGAGGAGGGTAGAAAGACACAATGAAGGGAAACCAAGTAGGGCAAAGGAAATAAAAACTGCTATTTTATTTTCAAACCCCTCTCAAATTTCTTTCCCTTCCTGGAAATCCCCATTTCTTTCATTCTTCTGATTAAAATATTTCTAGCTCTGAAGGTTCATCTTTTCTGTGTAACTCTTTCCAGCTATAAACAACTTCCTTCTCGACCTAAAGATACTTTAGCACTGATCTATACACTTTGAAATTGATTGCTAGCTATTTTACTAATATACATTATGCCTTTTCAATTTGGCTGTAACTCACTGAAGGCAAGGTTATTTCTATTTCCAATATTGTCTGTTATATTTAATGGACATAATTGGGAAAAATATGTAATTGTTAATGAATTCCAAATTTAAATCTTCAGTCTGGACTTTTCCCCTAAACTACAGACCCATATATTTAACTACTTACTGTATATCTCCAGTTGATGTTTTATAGGCATCTAAAACTTAACATGTAGATTGAGTGTTTGATATTCCCTCTCAACTTGATCTACCAGTACTGTTTGCCATTTCACTAAATGGCGACTCTATTCTTCCAATTGCTCAGGCCTCATAATTTGTAGCTTTCTTTGACTCTTTGCTTTTTTTAGTATTCCACATGCAATCCATTCTTGGTTCACAACTTTGGGAGTTCCCCAGGTTAAATCTGAAACTGGATCCCATACACTGAGGGCAAGGAGAAACAGAAGAAAAAGGCAGACACTCCAGATTGGTAGGTGGCAGTTTTAATAAGCAAGGGAAGTTATATGTGAAGCTTACCTTAAATAAGTAGATCTCTGCACCTCCCAAACAGAATCTTAAAATTTATATAGAGACCTTAATGGGGTTCAGTAACATATACTGTGCAGATGGCCTCAACAACACATTAGTATCTCAAGTTTGTGTCCTTGAAACAGCTCAGGCTATAAGAATAGTGGACAGAACATACATTCCAAGGACAAGGGACATCATAGCCTTTGCTCTTCCCTCTATCTGGAATGTTCCTCTTCAGATATATCATGGTTTACTGATTTACCAGCTTCATTTCTTTACTCAAATGTCACCCTCTCAGTGAATCTTTTCTGGTAAATCCTATATAAAAATGCAATTCTTTTATCTCTAATAATTTTCCTTTTCATAGCTTTATCATTTTCCAAAATATTTTATATTCATCTATTCATCTTTTTATCATCACTAGGAGGAAAGCCTCATAAGGGTTGCAGCGTATTCACTGTTCCTGAAACATAATCAACACTCAAAAATTACTTGTTGAATGAAAAAATAAATGAATCATTGAAGATAGTGTGCTGAATTAATCTAAAACAGAGTAAATCTGATGTCCTGACATATCTTGTCTCAGTTAATGTGATCCATCAAATTATGGCACTAGCTTAGTCACAGTAATAAAATACTTTCATGTTAATTATGTAAATTGAATATTTGTTTGAGGGGAGACTTTTGTTATAAAAAGCAGCTTTCTGCTCAAATTTAAGTAGCTTCAAGTTTAAAAATGATGTGTCTATTTGTTGTTTTCTGAACAAGAATACTTTACTGAAATAGATCACAGCAGGAGGATGGATTAGTGTGGTTAAAAGAAAAAAGGAGAAGCTACAAGAGAGACATTCACTTATTTCTTTTTATTGTTGACTCCAACTTAGCAGAATCATTTTTTCTCATTTCCTTTCCTTTCTAGCTTACCTAATTTGCTGAACCCTCTCCACTTACTGATGCCTTCTTGTCAGTCTGACAAACTGACCCCCTGCCTAGAAAACCTTCACTCTTCACAAGTCTTTCCTACTGCCACCTGATTTTTTTCCTTATCCATAATTCCTCTCCATGAAGTTTTACAATGTCTAATACATTCTTTGTCACAATTCTCTTCACAGTCCAGTCCACACTACACATTACTTCAATGTAATCTTTGTAAAACTCTCACCTAAGAAAACTACTGATTTCTAGGAAAGGTATTTCTCTCTTTTACACGTAAAATATTGAATTTGTTTAGCTTTAAAGAGCCAGTCTATATATTACCTCCTCTCTATGTTTTTCCCTGACCCACTGAACCATAATTCCCCACCCTGAACTGTTTTCTTACCTGTTTTTCCATCATAGTTTATGAATGCCTCGATTCAAACATCTCTCTTATTATATTACAAGTATTTATTTTTGCTTCTGTCATGCTAGATATATAGAGGAATCTTTGAGAGAATGACTTGTGTTGTTTTTACTTTTGTACTATATTTTCTGTCATTGGGTAACTACTGAAAAATAAAATATATTTACACTAGGTGCTTTCAATTCATAAAAAAGATTATAGTAAGATTAAGTTAGAGACAACACATTTTTTACAAGTTAAATGTTAACTGACTAACATCAGTATAAAAATTAATTTGAAAATTAGGTGTATGCTGTCATTTTCATATTATGCCATCCTGATCCTTAGTTTCCCTACGAGTATAAAAGAAAGAAACAGAGAAAGTTAGAAGGAGAGAAAGAAAAAGAAAGAAAGGAAGGAAGAAAGGGAGAGAAAGAGGGAGGAAGAAAAAAAAGAGGGAAGGAGGGAAGGAAGGAGAGGGGAAAGAGAAAAAAGCAGAATAAATAGTTATTAAATACACTAAGACTACCTGAAAAAGAACTCTTAATATTTTATAGTTTTGCCTTTTACACATTGTACTCTAAACTCAGCTTCTCCAATCATTTGCTTTTGTAGTCCTACTGGATTCTTTAGATGTCTGCTCATTTTCTCAAATTTGAGCTGTCAACATTTCATTTTATTTTAGTTAGTTATAAAACAAAACAGTCCTTGTTATTTAAGCTTTTGTTAGCTAGCTCATTTGCCTGCTCTCAACATAGTAAAATGAGAGAGAATGACGGTAGCTTTGCCACATTCTTTGTTCAGGGTAGAGAGGTGAAAAATACAGACTAACTTTCTCACCTGGAAAGCAAATACAAAGAAACAAGACCCTGTATACAATGTTGACAGTACTGTCCCCTCAGTCATGTACAAGCATTTTGGGTAGAAATGTTACAACAGCAATAAACTTTAGAACACAACTGGCAATATCTACCAGAATGATCAAGGCATTTATTACTATTCCCAGAAGTCTTATATAGGAGATCTGTCCTATAGATTTATCTGAACATTTGTTGCAAGATATAAAAAAATAACAAGTGTACATTGATGACATTGCAGCATTTTTGTAATAGTAATGTATTAGAATTAACCCAAGTGTCCACTGATAGGGGAGGGAAGAGTTAAATTAATTATGATTTTATCTTCAGAATGAAATAAAATGTAAGCAAGACAAAAAGATGACCTATAGAATAGAAGAAAATATTTGCAAATGATATGACTGATGAGGTGGTAATGTCCAAAATATATAAACAGTTCATATAACTCAATATCAAAAAACCAAACAACCTGATTAAAAAATGGGCAGAAGGCCTGAATAGACATTTTTCCAAAGAAGATATACATATACATATTCATTAGCCAACAGGCTAATGAAGAGATGCTCAGGATCGCTAATCATCAGAGAAATGCAAATAGAAACCACAGTGAGATACCACCTCACACCTGTCAAAATAGCTATCATCAAAAAGTCTACAAATAACAAATGTTGGTGAGAATGTAGAGAAAAGGGAACCCTAGTACAGTGTTGGTGGGAATGTGAATTGGTGAAGCGACTATGGAAAACAGTATGGAGGTTCCTCAAAAAAGCTTAGAATAGAACTAGCATATGATCCAGCAATTCTACTAATGGGTGTATGTGTATATATATACATATATACATATATATATGTGTATATATATATAAAGAAAATAAAAGCACTAATTCAAAAAGATAAATGCATCCAATGTTCATAGCAGCATTATTTACAATAGCCAATATATGGAAGGAACCTAAGTGCCTATCAGCTGATGAATGGATAAAGAAGATTTGATATACATACACATAATGGAATATTACTCAGCCATAAAAAATGATATTCTGCCATTTCCAATAACGTGGATGGACCTAGAAGATATTATGCTTAGTGAAATAAGTCATACAGATAAAGTCAAATACTCTATGTTATAGAGTAGGAATCTAATAAATAAAACAAGCAAATGTATAAAACAAAACAGAAACAGACTCACAGATATAGAGAACGAACTAGTCATTACCACTGGGGAGAGAGGATTGGGTAGGGGCAAGATAGGGGTGTGGGATTAAGAAATACAAACTATTATTAATAAAATAAATAAGCAACAGGATATATTGTATGGCACTAAGAATTATAGCCATTATTCTATAATAATCTTAAATGGAGTACAATCTATAAAAAATTCAATCACTATGTTGTACACATGAAACTAATGTAATATTTTAAATCAACTATACTTCAAAAAAAGAGATATAGTTGTACATAAATATATTCTCTAGGGATACCATATAAACTAATATGATTTCTTATAAAAAAATAAATCCCATATTGAGAGTTAAATAGAAAGTATATAAATACAGCTTATCACCTTGAATCAAATCAAAACCCTATACTTTAATATATTTTAGATTCACAGAAGTGAATAGGCACTATTTTTCTCTTAAAAGCATACATTATTAAATTTCAGAGTCTAGGTTACAAAATCAAGTAGCGATATTGCATGATTGTCTTGGCAAAAGATACTAAGTCTTTCTTTTCCCAGAATATTTAGATGGAAGCTAGATTGTTTTCCTTTATTTCATTTATCCAAATAATGACATCAATCTTCTACATTAAATTTCTGATAGAAACTTGGCTTTGAGGAAAAGACGTTATACACATCAAATTTTAAGACAATCTAATTTTAAAACACAGACCTAAGTATTCTATAATTTTACATCATTTTTAATATGCCTAAACACTTCATATTTACAACCATAACAACAAAATCCACTGACACCACTTTTGTTTCTCCACTTTGGCTGTACTCCAACTCTTCCCATCTTCAGCAGAAAGCTAGTCAAGGGGAAGCCCTGACCCACATCCAGCTGCTGATTGCTATATGCCTCACAGCCTTTGTGCTAATTCTTTCTCTGAGAAATTGGAAAGGCTCCTACAAGCTGCTGGTAAGCTTTAATGGAGAGTAGATGAACAGATTGTCCTTTAGAACTGGCCAAATTTCAGTATCCATATTGAAAAACAGACTTCAAGAAGGTTTTTGTTTTTGTTTTATCCCCTTTACTCTTTAATGCTTTGTTCTTTCAACCAAAAGTGTCTATCTGGGTTTTGTGGGTCTCATTTTCATTCTAGTTCAAGGTATATAGCCTTATTAGCACAGCTGCCACCTGGCTATGCTTTTAATCTGTATTGGGTAGTCATTCACCTCCCACATGGCATCAGCAGGATATTCAGTTGATAGTTCCCAGGGGTGTCTTAGTGGGACTCTCTTTACAGAGTAGGATGTTGTCCAGCGTCCAGTATTCCTCTGTTCAGCATAGGACAGGCCAGTCTGTATCCACGGGACAACAACTTGATTTAATTTTCATTTGCTTTTTTTTTTATTAAGTTCTCTAGTGTGCATAAGAAGCAGAGGGAGAAATTTCAGCTTGCTTATGCTTGAGTAACATTGTGAAATGAAGGAAGCACTATACTGGGAGTCAGAAAATTTGCACAATGTTCCTTCATCTGTCTTTCCTTGGCTGGTCATCCTCTCACTTTGGGCCTCAGTTGCCTCCTTGGTAAAGTGGAATGATAATAATATTTACTCACCTAAGGTGGGACTTGTATTAATGAATATATGAGGTTCTTTGCAATTCTAGGCTTTAGTCACAGTAGAAATAAACAGGCGCATCTGAAATTTACCAGTTCCCAAGAGACCCCTATGCTAATAGCAGGTGGAGCAAAAAAAATTCCAAGTAAAATGCCCACCACCCAGAATAGTGGTAGGAGTGCAACTTATTGAATATTTACTCCCTATCCAGCACTATGAAGGCACTGAAATGAAATACTGAGCAAAATCAATGTCTCTAACCTCACAGAGATTACTGAAGAAATGAAGAGTGAAGCACTAGGTGTTGTGATTGATTAGAATCCCATGTGCTGTGCCAACCTCTTTAGGCTTAAAGGTTCTCACCTGTGAACAATTACTTGTTTTTCTCTATCAACAGTATCAGAATAAATAGAGGTTCTTAGTGAAACTTTCCTGCTGCCTCAGAATTGGCATCAAAAACTTTATCTAATGATATGGAGGCACAGAGAATTCTTCTCACATTTCAAGTTCAGAGAACTTTCAGCGTTTCTCTCGAAGCTGAGAGGAACAAAGGAGAAAGAGAGAATGCAAATTAACCCATTTCATAAGAAAAAGGGTTCAAGTCCTGGGAAGACACTGTATTCCTGGAAGAGCAACTGTTTTTTATTCCTTTCAAATCTCTTTTCAGCCCTCCTTTCCTTGGGGAGGCTATAGGGTCTGGACTGCTTTTCTATAGTGGACAGCAGTATACAGAGCTCTGTGACACTAAGACAGGCTCACTCCTCTGCTATTGCTCTCCCACCTCCCATAGTATATGTTGCAGATATTCCCAGATTCCCCAAACCTCCCTCAATGTACTAGCACCATACTCACTACTCAGATTCAGTAACAAACCTGAGGGTGAAAAAGGTCAGGAAGCTCCTTGAGCTTCTATCTCCTGCCAATCTCTTTCAGCCACTTAAACAATTTTTAGACAAGTGAAAATAACTGGTCTGAGTGTACCTGCTCTCCCTCTCTGGCACTTCATCCCAGAAACAAAATGCCTTCTTCCTCTTTAGAGTACAACTATCCCTTTTGTATATAGCACAATGACTGTCATTATGGCAGGCAGAATTCTAAAAATGCACCCTACTCTCCAGGGAGATTACTCTGCATTATCCAGGTGGACCCATGTTATCACATGAACCCTTAATGGCAGAAGAGAAAGGCACAAGAGGGAGCCAGAGAGATGTAGCAGAATGGAAAGGAGCAGAGTATTGAAGCTTGAGACAGACTAGACTCACTGTTGCTGTAAGGAGGTCATGTGGAAAGCACAGGGACGAAAGTGCACTATCTAGGAGCAAAGACCCCTTGCTGACAGCTAGCAAGGAAATGGGGACCTGGATTCTGCCTGAATAAGTCTGGCTCTGAATTATATCCAGAGCCTCTAGTAAAGAACAAAGCCTTGTGTTGTTTTAAACTGCTACATTTTGGGTAATGTGCCGGGGCAACAATAGAAAACAAATACAGTCATTTCCTCCTCCTACTCTAAGGTGCCTTTGCCTTTCTGTCCCAGAGGGAAAGCTATAGAAGGAATTAGCAAAAGGAGAAAACAAATTGGTGGTAGTCAAAATATTATTTCTTTTACACTTTTTAACTTTATATTGGTGTGATATTCTATAATTAGATTATAAAGGCCTTGACAGAATTTATACACAAAGTAAGTTCTAAAATACACATGCGTGTGTGTGTGTGTGTGTGTGTGTGTGTAAGAGAGAAGTATTTGGATTAACAGTTCTTCATATGTTCATATTCATATATGAAGAACTATTAATTGAACTTCATATATTCAATATTCTCTCACTGGAACCTCAGTAAAACACCATGAATTAAGTATACTTATGTGTGTATTATATATAAAGAAACTGAGCCTCAGAAATTTTTAGTGATCTGCCTAATGTCATGAAACAAAATTCTGACTGCTAAGTGGAGCCAACTCTAAGGAAATAAAATGTCTAAAATTAGTGAACTTGTGGGGCTTCCCTGGTGGCGCAGTGGTTAAGAGTCCACCTGCCAATGCAGGGGACACGGGTTCCAGCCCTGATCCAGGAAGATCCCACATGCCGCGGAGCAACGAAGCCCGTGTGCCACAACTACTGAGCCTGCACTCTAGAGCCCACAAGCCACAGCTACTGAAGCCTGCATGCCTAGAGCCTGTGCTCTGCAACAAGAGAAGCCACCACAATGAGAAACCCACGCACCACAACAAAGAGTGGCCCCCACTCTCCACAACTAGAGGTAGCCCGTGCGCAGCAATGAAGACCCAATGCAGCCAAAAATAAAAATAAATAAAATAAATAAATTTATTAAAAATAAATAAATAAATAAATAAAATTAGTGAACTTGCAAAAGTAGCCTGAGATCACCAAGGCTTGAAGAAAAAGCTAGAAGACAGATTGGCCAAGTGTAGGAATACCACAGGGCAGCCTGCGTCTCACAATTTGTCATGATAAGAATACAGAAGTATTCCATTAATAGACTTAAGTTGTCTTATCGTTATTTCAAAGTGAGGCATTTCCATAGCAAAGGGCCAAAGTGACAAAATACTGGAAAGCAGACCACCATAGCATGCACTCAAAAAATATTAAGCATAATTACTCTACACAGTCACCACTTCAATAGCTCATCTGAGGAGCATTTAAACTTAAAAAAAAAAAGTTTTCTTGTAATAACTTTAATAGGTACAGGTGCGGAGTAGAAACAGTACTAGTCTAAGGTGGATCTCTTATGCAGGAGCAAAGTCTTATAGTACCCTCTGTATAATCAAAATCTTTCTCCTAAAGGAGCCAGCATTTGAGTACGTGCCATAGAGAAATAAAGGAAAACCAGTTAGTATTAGCTGAAGAATTATAGCACCCCACACAATGGGGACAACAAATTCTGTACCACTTATGTGGAGTTGCTGTTTTTTACCTCTCCTTCCTCTGCATCTTCCCAACTAGGGAAGTAAGTGCAAGAAGACATCCAGGGAAAAGAACAGATCTTGTCTCCATCCAACCCAAACTGGTGGAAGGAACTATGAGGCTAGACTAAATTTGGGAAGTATCAGGATTTTGAATCAAATATGTGATTGAAAACATTTAAAATGACTGAAATTCATGGACTCAAATGAGAAGCAATTATAGTAATAACTACACAGTGGGAAGGGAGATTTCAAAGTCTGTACCAAGTATTAGAAAAAAATAGAAATATTTTCTACTTATACTTTAATGATTTTCAATTAATTGAGCAAATTAATTTCATATTACATTGTTTATATCAATATCTATCTATATATATATTTTAAGTTTAGGAGTATCCTACTAGAATTGTCACAAAAAATTTTTTAAATTTGTTGAAATGCTCTTCAGATGAGCCGTTAAACTGATGTCTGTGCAGCGTAATTATGTTTAATTTATTGAGCACTTACTACGAGTAGGACACTGTTCTAAATATTTTACATGTAACGTTAATCAGATTATCAAAACTACCTTAATAACCTTGGTAAGATGAGAAAACTGAGGCACAGTAAGTTTGAATACTGTGCACAGCTCAGAATGAAGTACCAGAGCTAGGATTTGAACAGGAAGTTGAACACTGGGGCTCTTGTGTCAAAATTCCTGTTCATGGACAAAGCACAAAAGGTTCAGAACAGAAATTCAAGTTCACTCCCCACTGTTTCAAAGCTAGAAGGATCAATCACAGATAACAAAAGAATCAACCTACTTCCTCAAACACAATATTTATTTGGACAATCCCTTGACTTAAATTCTCTGGCTTGACACACGTGATAAACAAATTAACATTACTGGTCTTCATGCCTTTTTTTTATCCTGAAAACAATCCATTCTCAAAAATCTCTGAGTTAACTTCTCTTTCCTTCCCTCTTTTATTCTTGTAGAATTCCTACTAGATGTACGTTGGAGACTTGCGTTTCTTCCTACGTGCCTCGATTGCTTTTACTATGCAGTCTCTGTCTCATTACATTGCCTTCTATGAGATTATAGTGTTATAACAGATAAACTGAGATTGATTTAGTACATATTTGGTGCCATGTATTGCACTTTCCATTTTACACATTTGCATTCAAAATAGCACTAAGATGTAAAAACTGTTATAATTCCCATTTTATAGATGGTCCGAGGATAATAGGGAAGTTAAAGAATCAAACCAATTCAGTTTGACCACAGGACCTGCAGTGTTAACTCCTGCCTTTACTGCTGGTTTCAGCTGATTTTCCTTAGCAAGATTTAGTCCACTCTTTAGCACTCCTATTGAAAGTTTTAAAAATTTAGTTTAAATGATATTTTTCTATTCCAAGATTTTTAAGTAATCTTTTTAATCTCTCTCTGTACGAAAAACACCCTACTTGTTTTTTGAATACTAATTAAACCTCAACATTTTGAGGGTTTAAACTTACTTATTATGAAATATTGTACATACAATTATTTGATCTCTATTCCTTAGATGTAAAGTTTCCTTCCTGTTGGATCTTTCAAATATTAAAAATTCTCTGTAGGCTCTCCATCATGCATCCTTTACTGGAGAAATAGTTTCTTGCCAGCCTCAATAAGAGCCCTTTATGGTACAAGAAGCAGGGATCATGCTATCAGGTTGTTTCTAGGCCCTTACTCTCTGCAGATGGGCAGTCTTGACCTTGCATTCACATGTAACACAGACCAAATTCTTATCATTTGTGACTGCATTTACTTGATCCTCTGAATATTCAAAGTTGCACAGGATGGCTTCATCCCAAGTTGAGAGCAAAGGTAATTAGTGGACCCTGGTGTTTCCCTGGGTTCTGGGGATCACACAGGAAGCCTAGTCTCCTCACTTCACCTCACCCCCATATATGTATGGAGTCTTCTATCAGTTCCAAGCAACTAGTGGGTTAAGTTTTTGCTATTCTTGCTTCTTTGGTATTTCTCTTTCTATTTAGGCCCTTATAATCTCTTCTTTCTTTCATTTTTAAATGTATAGTTAATATTTTTTCAATACTATGAACTAGAATGGATAAAGTTCTCTTGCTCTTTTGGTCACCTAGACCAAAACTGTGTATGTTATACAAGGATCTTTAAGCATGCAATAGTGCTAATTTATATACATTATTGTTCTGTTTATGTAGAATTTTCCCACATGATTTCAGGACGAAGAAAAAAATCTTTCTGTGATACATTATTTTTATTTTGTGTGCAACTCATGTCTGATTCATGGTTTGAAAGCTTCTAAAAATTCTACCAATATGAAGAAAATGGAGTCTTATTGTCTACTGGTTTTACTGCTAAAAAACAGATGAAAGAAACATTAAAATATGTGAATAGAAAAAGGAGAACATTGAACATTAATATAGACAAATAAAACTCTAATAAAACAAAGGAAAATCTGGTCTCATTAGTCCTCTTTTCTCCTTAAATTATTTGTCTTTATATTTTAGAGATTTTTAAAATTTCTGAAAAAGGAATACTCTAAAAAGTAAGATAATGTAAGCACTAAGTCACCAATTTTATTCTTATCTCAAATAGAGATACACTAATAGATATAAGTATATGTACATTTATATACCTAATATACACATATATACCTAATACTCTGAAGATTTAAATATAAAAAGATAAGTAATTATAAAAGATAATTATATAATATTGATTTTGTTTTATATTTATTTACAAATTAGAAATTATTAGTTATTGAGGAATATCCTTATTCTCAAAAAGAACCTTCAAATATTTGCCATTCCCACAAAATTGGTTTACTGCTTCCAAATATTACATTAAGGTAAGCAGTAAAATAATATGGTTCTCTGATTTTCCTTATTTCTTCTTTCTATCTAGTCTTCAAGTTACCAACTGGCATATTTCTTTATTTTTTTTTACCAATATGCTATTTTACACTTTATTAAAACAAAAAATTCAATATCAAATTCAAAATTTTCAATATCCTTTAAAATTATACATTTTATTTTTTACAGAAAACTACAACTAAAAGAGCACTCAGCTCTCTGAATAAAAGTTATTTCAGTATTTAATATCATGCAATATTTTTTAATTAAAAGGTGATGAATTCAACTTTAATATTTGATAAACAGCCAACAACTGGAAATTTTTTCTAACTACAAAAGATGTTATTTATATTTGACACAAAGTCGAAGGAATTAGAGATGCATATTTTCAATTATTTTGTGCTTTATTGTTCAAGAGGTTTTTTTTTTTTAATTGAAATAAAGCTATCTGAATTTTACATTAATTTCTCATTTAACCTCCAAAGTCTCTCATTTTTATTTTTCCTTAGAAGATAAGAGAGTAGAGTTTTTGTTAGAACTGGCTGTGAATAGTAAATAATAAGTACACAAACTTAAATGCTCAAGGAATATACAGTTATTCAGTTCATAATATAATCATTAATTTAATCCAGAACTGTCTTGTTTTTCTTCTTTGCTTCTTCTTTATTCTTTTTCTTTTCTCTTCTATAAGTATTTATTAATATTTGAAACTTTTCCCATTGCTTAAGTCCTCTTCAACAACAATAACAACAACTTGCACTCTTGGGTACTTGTTTTAAGAAAAACTCAAAAATATTTTACTTCATTTCATACCTTACTAGCAATTATATGACACCAAGAGAAATGATCACAGAAATAATACCTAAAAGTATAAAGAGAAATCAATGAATTAAGCTTTACCTTGGAGAACTAGAAAAAGCAGAGCAAACTAAGTCCAAAGGAAGCAGAAAAGAATAACTAATAAAAATTAGAGCAGAATCAATGAAATTGAAAACAGGAAACCAAAAGAGAAAATTAAAAAAAAAAAAAAGCTGGTTATTTGAAAAGCTAATGAAATCAATACCCTCTAGCAAGGCTAACTAAGAAAAAAAGAGAGAGGACACAAATTACTGATATCAGAAATTAAAGGGAGGACATTACTGTAGATCTCATGGACATTAAAAGGATAATCAAGGAATACTATGAATAACCCTATTCCACAAATGTGATAACTGAGATGAAATGGACCAATTTCTTGAAAGATACAATCTGTCAATATTACCCAAGAATAAATAGATAATCTGAATAGGCCTATACCTATTAAAGAAATTGAGAATAGTTAATAAACCTCCAAAACAGAAAGCACCCACCCCAGATGGATTCACCAGTGAATTCTGCCAAACATTTAGGAAGAAGTTGTACCAATTCTCCATAGACTTTTTCAGAAGATACAAACAGAATCTTAACTCATTCTATGAGGCCAGATTACCCTAATACCAAACCAGACAAAGACATTATAAGAAAAGAAAACTATATCTTTTCATAACAAGAAAAGAAAACCAATATCTCTAATGAACACAGATGCAAAAATTCTCAACAAAATTTTATCAAATCCAAACAATGTATAAAAAGAATTATACATCATGATCTAATGGGATTTATCCCAGGTATGCAAGGTTTGTTCAACATTTGAAAATCAATTAATGGAAACCATTGCATTAACAGACTGAAAAGTAAAAATCACATGATCATATCAATAGACTCAGAAAAAACATATGGCAAAATCCAACACCCATCCATGATAAAAACTCTCAATAAACTAAGAATAAAGGAAAACTACCAGGAATTCTAGCTAAGGCAATTAAGACAAAAAGGAAATAAAAGGTATACAGATTGAGAAAGAAGAACTAGAACTGTCTTTGTTCACAACTGAAATAATTGTCCTTGTAGAGAATCCAAAAGAATTTACAAGAAACCTCCTGCAAGTAATAAGCAATTATAGGAAGTTTGAAGGATACAAGGTTAATATATAAAAATCAATTACTTTCCTATTTCCCATAATGAAGAAATGGATTTGAAATTAAAAACACAATATCATTTACATTAGTGCTCCTAAAAATATATATACTTAGGTATAAGTCTAAGAAAATATGTACAAGACCTATATGAGGAATACTACAAAACTCTGATGAACACAATCAAAGAACTAAGTAAATAAAGGGATACGTGTTCATGGATAGGAAGACTCAATATTGTCAAGATGTCAGTTCTTCCTAACTTGATCTGTAGTTTCAACATATTCTTATCAAACGCGCAGCAAGTTACTTCATGGCTACCAACAGATTGTCAAGTTTATATGGAAAGGCAAAAGACACAGAATAGCCAACACAAATTTAAAGAACAGCAAAGTTGGAGGACTGATATTGCTTGACTTCAAGACTTACATAAAGTTAGAGTAATCAAGAGACTGTGATATTAGCAAGAGAATAGACAAATAGATCAATGGGACAGAATAGAGCCCAATTAATATAATCAACTGATCTTTGGCAGAGGAGCAAAGACAATACAATGGAGAAAAGATACTCTTTTCAACAAATGGTGCTGAAACAACTGGATATCCACCTGCAAAGAAAAAAAAAAAGCATCTAGACACAGATGTTACACCCTGCTAAGACACCTTTAAGAGTCTTAATGCTATTAAAACACACTGTTAAGAAAATGAAAAGACAAGACATAGACTGGGAGAAAATATTTGCAAAAGACATATCTGTAAAGGAGTGTTAAACAAAATATACAAAGAACTTTTAAAACCCAGCAGTAAGAAAACAAACAATTAAGAATGGGTCAAAGGTGTTATCAGACACTTCACCAAAGAAGATATACAGATGGCAAATATGCATATGAAAAGATGCCCTACACCATATGTCATCAGGGGAATGCACTTAAAACAATGAGATGCTAACACACACCTATTAGAATGGCCCGAATCCAGAACACTGACAACACCAAACGCTGGCAAATGTGTGGAACAGGAACTCTCTTTTCATTGCTGGCTTGAATGCAAAATAGTACAGACACTTTGGAAGGCAGTTTGGTGGTTTCCTATAAACCTAAACATTCTCTCACCATACTATTCAGCAAATATACTCCATGGTATTTTACCAAATGAGTAGAAAATTTAAGTCCACATAAAAGCCTTCACACATATGTTTTTAGCAGCTTAATTCATAATTGCCAAAATTTGTAAGCAACCAAGATGTCCTTCAGTAGGTGAATGGAAAAAAAAAACCTGTAATATATCCAGACAATGGAATACTATTCAGTACTAAAAAATGAGCTAACAGGTCATGAAAAAATATGAAGGACCCATAAATGCATTTTCTAAGTGAAAGAAGCCAATCTAAAATGACTAGGCACTCTATGATTACAACTATATGATATTCTAGACAAAGCAAAACTATGGAGGCAATAAAAAAAAAAAAATCAGTGATTAGGAGGGAAGGATAGATAGGTAGAGTACAGAGAATTTTTAAGGCAGTGAAACTACTCTGTATATTATAATGGTAGATAAATGTCATTATAAATTTGTCCAAACTCATAATGTTTAATACCATGAGTGAACCTCAATGCAGACTATAGACTGGGTGATAATGATTTGTCACTTGCAACAAATGTACCACTCTAGTGGGGGATGTTGATAATAGGGAGAATATGTATGTATGGGAGCAGGGGTGTATTGGAAGTACCTGTACCTTCTGCCTAATTTTGCTGTGAACCTAAAATTGCTCTAAAAAATAAAGTCTCTGAGAAAATGTAAAGAGGATTAAGGGTGAAGGCTATATTTAAAAAGTTAGAGATTATTTACAGAAGTGGAAAGCCATGTGGAACAAACTAAGACTACTTTCCTGTGGTACCTAGGAATTGTTAATTCAATTTTAAATAAACATTTGTTGAAATTCTAATATGAGCAGTTGTAATATGGTAAAAAGACTATTGGTTTAGAGTAAGAAGAACTAAATATATTTCCTAGCTCTTAAACTTAACTTGTGAGTTATCCTTCAGCTATTATTTACTTTGATAAATATGAACATCTTTTTTATCAGGTAAGAATAATGAATCCCTCTTTATGTTGTATTTGGCTTGTTAAGTGGAATCAGATTTTGAGATTATCTAACATAGTTAATTAAACTAAATGTTAATTGAATATTAATCTACAGATAATTTGATAATCAAATTAAAGACTTTAATGAGAGGAATCTCCAGTAAACTCATGGGTGATATGTTTTTATTTCTTAATCTGTTTGACTTAAAGTTATTTGAATTTGAAAACAATAGATATTTATTACCACATAATCTTAGCATGGTGCCTGGAATAAAGTACAAAGCAAACATATCAATATTTGTTGAATGTTGACTAATAGTAAGAAAGTTTATGTACCTTTCACTTATTATTATGTTTTTCACGTTACAATTTTTAATTTTCTTATTTTTTACATTTTCAATTTTTTACACTTTCTTATTTATCATTCAATAAATACATGATGGTCAAAGACATTCTATACAATCACCTCCAGCTTCATCAACGATTCATATGGCTTATCATTATTTTAGCATTAGTGACCATGTTTGGGCGATAACATGTGAAGGAAAGCAATCTACGTGATGAGAACTCATTATACAATATATAATAAAATTATTATATAGATATAATAAAACTTCAAAAATAAAATAATTGAAAAGTTAAGATATAAAAAAATCAAAATCTTTGGTGCTTCAATTATTTTCATATATTTTACCTAAGTCATGAGAGTTTGGACTTAGACTTTATATTGGTAGTGGTAACTTCAATACACTATTTACTATTTGAGATTCCTCAACCTGCAGTGATTCACATATCTGTTAATAACTTAATTATTTCTTGTTTGATTTGATAATTTTATTGCATAAAGGAAATCCTACAGTCTGTTCTTGAATACATGTCAATTATCATAAAATTAAGAAAATACTGTAACAAGGATATACAATTAATCAGCTCTATGCTTCACACTACCATGTGCATGCCCTGATGCATTGCTTTCAGCAATACAGCAGCTGTTCTTTAATGCATTTTTTTATATCTCCAAGTAATTCTTTCATGATGAATTATGGCACATTCAACCAGAATTAATAATGCACCGAAAGCATGTGTGAAAAATTAAATAAAATCTTTACTGAAGAATTAAATTTAATTTGAAATTAAAAATAAATAAACAAAAAGTATGATAAATTTTCAGCTGATGGAAATACCACTTTGTAAATATCTTCAGTGGTCAAGAATGATACAATACTTAACTTTAATGAGACGTAAATATTCACCTAAGAGAAACACAGGAATCATCCACTGTGGTCACAGCAAGAATAAGGTAAGATCTTTGAAAGAACTACCCAAATATTGTTAAATTTGTAATTTTAACCTTGAGATACCCTCATGTTATATATATTCTATTACTGACATGCTGTCTTCTCAATCCCTGTCACCAGTGGAAAATGTTCAGTAATTTTCCTTTTGTTACTCTCACCTAAATGAACCCTGCAAAGAAGAGCCTTGAGATGAGTCATGTAATATTGTAGTATGAATTAAGTAAAATCTATTCTATCAGCAAATGTTCTTGGAATGGTGATAATTAAGGAACTGTTTGCAGTCTGAGTCTAATCAAGAGAGAAAATCCACACAGTAATTTGAACAAGAAAAGTTCAATGTGAAGAAATATTACCTATAACAAGGAATTGGTGTAATGTGGCATGGGCTTGTGAGAAGTAAAGAAACGTTAAAGAATATAGGTAAGGCAGATATAAAGAATAGCCATTCCCTCTATGGCTAAGATAGAACACCCAAAGGAAAGGCCCCCACAGGGCTCAGATACAGACCATATGGGAGGAAAAGCCATGGCTAATTGGATGGCAGAGAAGTCACTTTGGTGCAACACAGGAAAAACTTGCTGGGAATCTACACTCTAGCACTTGCCACATTTCCACTCACTAAGGTGCTGGGGAAAGTTCTTCACTGAGAGGTATCTCACTGGAGACACTCTACTACAAAACCACTCAAGGAGGATGTGTGGGGATGAATGCTGTTGGCTTTGGTGCACTGTAGGAGTCAAGAACTGAAAAGCTGCAAGGACTACAGAAGTCAGGTGCTAAAGTGTCCACTCTGCATGAGCCCTTTAGGACCTCCTGCAATGTCTCTCTAGCCCCCTCTACTGGTAAATCTGAACACTGTACCAGCTGGCAGAGCAGAAATACTTAAAGGGCACAGATCCATCTTTACAGAGCAAGCAAAAAGTTTGGATTAAGAGGTGAGAGTCAATAAATCAATAACTGGCAGAGTGAAATAAATGCGTAAGGGCACTTATCCATGATCCTGAGGCAGTTATGCTTGAAAATTCGATATTCATGTCATGCAAGACACATGACATGAACAGCAGTTGGATATGAAATACAAAGAGAAGAGCATGATCAGAGGAACAGGAGGGGAAATAGGAGGAAATGAATGCAAAGTCCCAATTAGCTGTTATGTAGCTATTCAGTTTTTGATGGCCTCTAAATTAAGTGATAGATCTTACTTAATAGACAATTGGGACGATAAAGGGTTTTAAGTAAAGGGCTAAGGAATTCAAAATGTTCTCTAGAAATATTACTTCTATAACGTGAACAAGACAGATAAAGCCATTGCAATGTCCCTGGGACTTATCTCTTACCATGAAATAGTTTTATTTCTATCTAAATAAAAGTATGCATAGAAAAGCAAATCAAGGAAAGAATAAATGTGTAAACTGGTGCTTGGAAATATGTTGATTTTTAAAATAAGCCTGTAAATTAGTAGCCCTTACTTTGCTCTACACTTGAGAGAAGAATCAGCCATAGTTGACAGAATACATAGGAATAATCATAGAAAAGGAGGTCACATGGAGCTACAATGAAGAAGAAAACTATCCTTGACTACTCTGTAAATTTACGCACAAAATTTTAAAAATATATGCTAATTACTCAATTTCAAAAATCATGGGTGCTCAATATTCTTCTCTATTAGCTTTAAGTTAATTGTGGTGATGTTTTAAACTCAATACAGAGAAAAGTAAACTGAACATAGAATCAAAGATACGGATTCCAGTCTAGACGGTGCTCTCTATTTTCCACGTAATGTTAGGCAATAAAAATCATCTTTAAAACAGAGGTGTTAATGTAGCACACGCTTGCCATAGGAATAAAATAAAATAATGTAGGTGAAACATCTTTATTAATTGGAAAGCACTGTATAAATACAAAGCATTTATTTTGATTTATTTCAACTGTGTTGAGGAATGCTAGTTAAATAACAATGTTATTTCTTAAAGAATCAATGTTTCAAAATTTATTCAGGATATCTTTTATTAAGGATATCTTCCTCACAGGTATTCAGGACAAAATCTATTTTTCTCCCCTGATCTGAACAACAAAGAACAAAGTATCAAAGTTAAGGTTTTTTTCATAGGCATTTCACAATCTCATAGAATCCTCATACATGCTTCATATTTGATCCTATAATTACTCTAGTTATTGTATTTTTAGAATTAATATGCTTCAATATTATTAAACTATTATCTACATCCACTTTTCCTTTTTTATAGGTCTAGTCATTCAAGTGACATTTCAAACTTATTCTTAATTTTCCAAGATTCATAATTCTAAACATATTTTGACATATTTTAAATTCAATATGAATGTAATACCTGCTTTAAAATATTTATTTTTAGTTTAAGTTTAAATAGGTCTAAATTTTCCCTGCTGATAAACTTACATAATGAATAAAAGCTCAACAAATAAGTATTATTTTTGCAGAAAACTGTTTTATATGGGTCACATATCTCAAGTAATAGAAATTTAAGAATGTAATTTTAATTTTCATTAATTATATATATATATATTTTATATATATATATAATATATATATATATATATATATATTCAGCACTCAATTTGTATTTGACAGAAGAATCCAGCAATCATCATTGTTTTGGATTATGCCATACCAAGAGGAAATGAGCCCCATAATGTAGCCCCAAATTGGCATTTATCCCAGAAGTTGAAAGGGAATTTTGCCAGGATAAAAATAATAAAATAAGGATTGATATTTGAACCTTAACCACTTTCATACAGTGTGTATCTCTGCAGAATAAAGAAATATAAAAGCTGAACTGTCCATCAGTATGAGGGCTGTGAGCAAAACGCAAACCAGTGGCTGAAGTACAAAAGCAGAAACTTGCTTATATTTATCCAGAATGAGTAAGTCATACCACCATATTTCTGATTTCAGCTGAAGTAAGCCTAAGTGTTACATAATGAAGGAAGATCCTGAAATAGAATGACCTAGTCAAATGTCATGAAAAAGTAAAAAGTACCATAATTGTGAGAAGATAAAATGCAAATATTAGTGTTCGATGCCATTTAAAAATATTTTATTTGATCACACCAAGGTGGTAATTAGCTTAACAATAAGCTCAGGTCACAGAAACTATTGAACTATTAAATAGATTTAGAAATTTTAAAAGCTACTGATTTATTCAGGTGATATGTATCTCTTCTTCATTACACACTGTAATGATTTTACCTACACAGCGGAACATGAGCCCTATTGTTAATTACAAAAAAACTGCATGTGTCACAGAAGATTATGCTTTTCTTTTTTAGAAGTTCTTTAAATTTAATTACATACACTATAATGTTAAATTTTTTTCTTAAATTGAGTGTTACTGTTGATTATCCCTACCCACTTTTTAAAACTGGATTGAAAACTAACTTTAGGGGATTTCATTTGCTGGTTATAGTGGAATAGCTTATATCAGACAAAATGTCTCAACAAGGGTAAATATAAAACCTGAAATAAAAATAAAAACTGCTGTTTGAAGATACTGGAAATCAACTCAGGAGGTCAGGACTTCAAGGGTCCAAAATTCTCAAGGAAGAAAAACACAAAGAAAAGACTTCAACACTGTTTGTCTGTCACTTCTCTTCTTAAGGCATTTGCAGACTTGTCAGCAACATATGGCCCATAGGCCAAGTAAAAACTGGATCTCAGGGCTTTCTGAAGTAGCACAAAACATTAGAAACAAAAATTAGAATTCAGGGCTATCACAATAGCTTGGAATTAAAAGACCAAAATTTCAGGGCAAAGGGAGCAATAAAGAGGTGAACTTAATATTATGTGACTCTTTGCTTGTATAGTACTTTTTAAACTTTAATTCCACAGAGAGTGAGAGGCTGGGCAAGCAAGAGCAGTCTCTGCCAAAAAGGAAAAAAATAAAGGCTATTCAGCTCCTTACTAGGATGAAATGCTCAGGAAAAATACTCCAGGTTTCCACAGAGACTCATAAAGTGTTACTGCTAGATACAGCTGAATAAAGTATTAGTGGAAAGGAAGATAAGTCAGTAGAAAATATTATTGACTCATAATGAAGTAAACATGAATAAAAATATAGAAAAGAATGTTATATATATTATAACAAATAATTATATATATGTATATATATATATACATATAACAAAATGAAGAAGAATTGTAGACCTGCAACTGGAGTCCTAGAAGGAGCAGAGAGAGAAAAGGAGGCAGTAAGCAGTAAGTTTCGTTTGAAGAGACACTGCTGTGAATCTTCTAAAAATTAATTAAAAAAAAAAGACATAAAGCTACAGAGACAGGAATGATAAATATGAAATAGTCAATCCTAGGCAAACTATAGAAAATCACTGAAATTCAGTCAGAAATAGAAAAATGTCAAAAGCAATCAGAAAAAAATAGAACATTATCTTCAAATAAAGAGCAATAATAATGGCATCCAATTTTTAAACATAAATGATAAAAACCAGAGAATAGGTGATACATTTTAAATTCTTTAAAAGAAACTAAAGCTAAGCTATAATTTAATAACCACCTAAAATATATTTAAAACTGATGTTGAATTTTACTTAAGACCCTTCCTTCCCACGAAAAAATAATTTATAGGTACCCAACTTGCACTAACAGAAATACTAAAGGAAATTCTTGAAGCAAAAGAATAACTATCTCAAATGGATTTTCAAGGAATGAAGGGATAAAGAACACTGGAAAAGATAAAAGTATGGTGAGTTTAAATAAAATTGGCTATGTAAAAATAGTAATATGAAGACTTATTAAGGATGAAAATACCTGACAAAGGAGGCACAAAATGTGGGAAGGGATAAATACACCTAATACTTTAAAGGGAATTCCACACACACAAAAATAATGGATATAAAAATAATGTCTAGTTGAATTAATAACACTTTTTTTCTCAATAAAATTGCTATATTTTTCTGACATTTAATATTCATTCAAAAAATTTTTTTTATGTTTTATGCACCAAGATCAATAGTAGGCCTTGAATATACTATCAGAATATGACACATTCCTTGTTCTCAAGTGCATTAAATCCAGTTTAATAGCAAATTCTCCCTAGTCTAAGATTCAGAATTGATTTAATTCATATTAGGAACAAAGAAGAAACACTGCTAAATACAGATACTTAAAAAAAAACTAATTGAAAACAACATATATTCATTCATACAATTATATGTTCCTTTTATTCTGTATCCAAATCAAAATTTGAATCTAATATTTCAGCAAACTTATAATCTAATTTTTCTGACTTTCTTTAGTTATCGGTAAGAATTTATGCCATCATTATTATATTCTTGTATTAATAAAAATCATCTTACTTTACTTCTTTTAAACTTTTGGGATTGATAATATCATATGGAGCTAATTTTTATTTCATTTCTTGTTTGGCTAAAATTGTAGTTCTGTTCACAAACGTATAGAACTTAAGTACAATAGCATCTTGCAAAATCTTTATTTTACCTTATTTTACTTTGGTGCTTCAGTGATGTTCCTTCTTGATTTATAAACTAGTTATATCTAACTCTCTTAACTCTGAAAACTGTAATATTTATTTAAAGAGATTTGGCATTTTATTTGACATTAATTTCTTTCCTAGCAACAGGATAATGTTCTAAGCATACAATGATGAGTGATGTTTCATTAATCATCTTTTTAAAAACATTTTAAGCTACAAGTAGGAATTCAAATTTTAATTAGGAGTAGACCCCATATAGTGCTATAGATAAAAATAATTCAAGTGATGTGATAATCAGATGAGTAGACTATTTCAGCAAAGATAAGTTAAACCAGGTGAAGTCAGTGACACAGCATCAGTGATAAAGTCCCCCTTGGCTAGTAAGATGAAAGCCACTTTTAAAAATTATTATTGTAGGCCATATTTCAATAATTCAATTAGAGAAATGTTAAAATACAAAAAAAAAAAAACATAACTGAGAATTGATGAAATATATTCATTATAAAGCAATGAACAACACAGAAATGCAATCGTAAACACAAAGCATTGTGAGGCCTGGAAGAGGGGTGCTAATCCTTATTAATGAAAAATTTTTCTTCCATTTCTGAAAACATTTTCCTCAATATTATTTTATTCATGTTTAAAGATAAATATACAAAAAGCATTCAGACCATGTGATTGAAGGCAAAAAGAAGGGTGGGAGAGAAAGTCTTTCTCTCGTCCTTAGCAGTACTCAGGTAAGATTTGAAGTGTTCCATTATCATGCTAATTCTATGTTCATCATTTCCTGTCACTATTTATCCAAACACAATGGAAAAGTAGCAAATGTCTGGCAGAGTTTGTCTAATTCTTTCTTCAAAGTAGAGCTAGAACAAGTTACTTCACACCAAAAAAGATCGCTTAGCCTTTCACATACTTCTGAAACCCAAAGCAACTTGATTTCAAATATAGAGAGGGGGGAAAACCTCTGTGTTAAAATAAAGATGTTCATAGACCAGATTATGTTTATGATGTTCTTTAGTATCTGGTAAGCACCCTTTATTTTATTTTATTTTATTTTCTATGGCCCCTAAGCATAATGTTAAAGTTCTATCGAGTCTATCTAAGCACAGGAATGCTGTATTATGCCTTACAAAGAAAACAGTGTATTAGATATGCTTCCCTTAGGCATGAGTTATAATGGTGTTGGCTGTGAGTTCAGTGTTAATGCATCATAATACATATTAAATAAGGTACCTTTAAACAGAAATACACATAAATCCAAGTAATGTGCTGCTCTGGTGTTGAAAGTATTGTAACCAGAGGCCTAGTCTAGTATTTCCCTTAGGAGCATGGTTCAGTGATTGTGGTGACTTTATAGACCAGAACCAACACAAAGAGAACCAACTATATAAAAAAAATCCTTTAAATTATGAAGAGAATAATTTATCAAAACCAACTTAGATTCTTCCCAAAAAGGCAAGATTTATTTAACACCACAGAATTAATGAGTATACTGTATCACATAAACAGATTAAAGTCATATCTCAGTAGCTGAGGGCATTTGATAAAATCCAACATACATTTGTGTGAAATTCTTTGAATTTTATTTTTTTTTTTATACAGCAGGTTCTTATTAGTTATTCATTTTATACATATTACTATATCTATGTCAATCCCAATCTCCCAATTCATCCCACCACCACCACCACCACCAACCCCCACCGCTTTCCCCCCTTGGTGTCAATACGTTTGTTCTCTGCATCTGTGTCTCAGTTTCTGCCCTGAAAACCAGTTCATCTGTACCATTTTTCTAGGTTCCACATATATACGTTAATATACGATATTTGTTTTTCTCTTTCTGACTTACTTCACTCTGTATGACAGTCTCTAGATTCATCCACCTCTCTACAAATGACCCAATTTCGTTCCTTTTTATGGATGAGTAACATCGCATTGTATATATGTACCACGTCTTCTTTATCCATTCGTCTGTCGATGGGCATTTAGGCGGCTTCCATGACCTGGCTATTGTAAATAGTGCTGCAATGAACATTGGGGAGCATGTGTCTTTTTGAATTATGGTTTGCTCTGGGTATATGCCCAGTAGTGGGACTGCTGGGTCATATGGTTATTCTATTTTTAGTTTTTTAAGGAACCTCCATACTGTTCTCTCTCCATAGTGGCTGTATCAATTTACATTCCCATCAACAATGCAAGAGGGTTCCCTTTTCTCCACACCCTCTCCAGCATTTGTTGTTTGTAGATTTTCTGATGATGCCCATTCTAACTGGTGTGAGGTGATACCTCATTGTGGTTTTGATTTTCATTTCTCTAGTAATTAGTGATGTTGAGCAGCTTTTCATGTACTTCTTGGCCATCTGTATGTCTTCTTTGGAGAAATGTCTATTTAGGTCTTCTGCCCATTTTTGGATTGGGTTGTTTGTTGTTTTAATATTGAGCTATACCGCATAGCACAGGGAGATCAGCTCGGTGCTTTGTGACCACCTAGAGGGGTGGGATAGGGAGGGTGGGAGGGAGGGAGATGCAAGAGGGAAGAGATATGGGAACATATGTATATGTATAACTGATTCACTTTGTTATAAAGCAGAAACTAACACACCATTGTAAAGCAATTATACTCCAATAAAGATGTTTAAAAAAAAAATTGAGCTATAGGAGCTGTTTGTATATTTTGGAGATTAATCCTTTGTCCGCTGATTCGTTTGCAAATATTTTCTCCCATTCTGAGGGCTGTCTTTTCGTCTTGTTTGTAGTTTCCTTTGCTGTGCAAAACTTTTAAGTTTCAGTAGGTCCCATTTGTTTATTTTTGTTTTTATTTCCATTACTCTAGGAGGTGGATCAAACAAAATCTTACTGTGATTTATGTCAAAGAGTGTTCTTCCTATGTTTTCCTCTAAGAGTTTTATAGTGTCCAGTCTTACATTTAGGTCTCTAATCCATTTTGAGTTTATTTTTGTGTATGGTGTTAGGGAGTGTTCTAATTTCATTGTTTTACATGTAGCTGTCCAGTTTTCCCAGCACCACTTATTGAAGAGACTGTCTTTTCTCCATTGTATACCCTTGCCTCCTTTGTCATAGATTAGTTGACCACAGGTGCCTGGGTTTATCTCTGGGCTTTCTATCCTGTTCCATTGATCTATTTCTCTTGTTTTTGTGTCAGTACCATACTGTCTTGATTACTATAGCTTTGTAGTATAGTCTGAAATCAGGGAGTCTGATTCCTCCAGCTCTGTTTTTTCCCCTCAAGACTGCATTGGCTATTCGGGGTCTTTTGTGCTTCCATACAAATTTTAAGATTTTTTGTTCTAGTTTTGTAAAAAATGCCATTGGCAATTTGATAGGGATTGCATTAAATCTGTAGATTGCTTGGGGTAGTATAGTCATTTTCACAATATTGATTCTTCCAATCCAAGAACATGGTATATCTCTCCATCTGTTGGTATCATCTTTAATTTCTTTCATCAGTGTCTTATAGTTTTCTGCATACAGGTCTTTTGTCTCCTTAGGTAGGTTTATTCCTAGGTATTTTATTCTTTTTGTTGCAATGGTAAATGGGAGTGTTTCCTTAATTTCCCTTTCAGATTTTTCATCATTAGTGTATAGGAATGCAAGAGATTTCTGCGCATTAATTTTGTATCCTGCAACTTTACCAAATTCATTGATTAGCTCTAGTAGTTTTCTGGTGGCATCTTTAGGATTCTCTATGTATAGTATCATGTCATCTGCAAACAGTGACAGTTTTACTTCTTTTCCAATTTGGATTCCTTTTATTTTTTTCTTCTCTGATTGCCATGG
The DNA here is from genome assembly GCF_965194805.1 of Balaenoptera borealis. Taxonomy (NCBI): domain Eukaryota; kingdom Metazoa; phylum Chordata; class Mammalia; order Artiodactyla; family Balaenopteridae; genus Balaenoptera; species Balaenoptera borealis. The sequence continues at coordinate 62,199,770 of NC_138870.1, read as the reverse complement.
CTAGGACTACCAAAACTATGTTGAATAATAGTGGTGAGAGTGGACATCCTTGTTTTGTTCCTGATCTTAGAGGAAATGCTTTCATTTTTCACCACTGAGAATGATGTTTGCTGTGGGTTTGTTGTATATGGCCTTTGTTATGTTGAGGTAGGTTCCCTCTATGCCCACTTTCTGGAGATTTTTTTTATCATAAACGGGTGTTAAATTTTGTCAAAAGCTTTTACTGCATCTATTGAGATGATCATATGGTTTTTCTTCTTCAATTTGTTAATATGGTTTGTCACATTGATTGATTTGTGTATACTGAAGAATCCTTGCATCCCTGGGATAAATCCCACTTGATCATGGTGTATGATCCTTTTAATGTGCTGTTGGATTCTGTTCGCTCGTATTTTGTTGAGGATTTTTGCATCTATATTCATCAGTGATATTGGTCTGTAAGTTTCTTTTTTTGTAGTATCTATGTGTGGTTTTTGTATCAGGGTGATGGTGGCCTCATAGAATGAGTTTGGGAGTGTTCCTTCCTCTGAAATTTTTTGGAAGAGTTTGAGAAGGATGGGTGTTAGCTCTTCTCTAAATGTTTGATAGAATTCACCTGTGAAGCCATCCAGTCCTGGGCTTTTGTTTGTTGGAAGATTTTAAATCACAATTTCAATTTCAGTGCTTGTGATTGGTCTGCTTCTATTTTCTATTTCTTCCTGGTTCAGTCTCAGAAGGTTGTGCTTTTCTAAGTATATGTCCATTTCTTCCAGGTTGTCCATTTTATTGGCATAGAGTTGCTTGTAGTACTCTCTTAGGATGCTTTGTATTTCTGCAGTGTCTTTTGTAACTTCTCCTTTTTCATTTCTGATTTTATTGATTTGAGTCCTCTCCCTCTTTTTCTTGATGAGTCTGGTTAATGGTTTATCAATTTTGTTTATCTTCTCAAAGAACCAGCTTTTTGTTTTATTGATCTTTGCTATTGTTTTCTTTGTTTCTATTTCATTTGTTTCTGCTCTGATCCTTATGATTTCTTTTCTTCTACTAACTTTGGGTTTTGTTTGTTCTTCTTTCTCTAGTTCTTTTAGGTGTAAGGTTAGATTGTTTATTTGAGATTTTTCTTGTTTCTTGAGGTAGGCTTGTATTGCTATAAACTTCCCTCTTAGAACTGCTTTTGCTGCATCCCATAGGTTTTGGGTCGTCGTGTTTTCATTGTCATTTGTCTCTAGGTATTTTTTGATTTCCTCTTTGATTTCTTCAGTGATCTCTTGGTTATTTAGTAACGTATTGTTTAGCTTCCATGTGTCTGTGTTTTTTACGTTTTTTTCCATGTAATTGATTTCTAATCTCATAGCGTTGTGGTCAGAAAAGATGCTTGATATGATTTCAATTTTCTTAAATTTACTGAGGCCTGATTTGTGATGCTAGATGTGATCTATCCTGGAGAATGTTCCATGTGCACTTAAGAAGAAAGTGTAATCTGCTGTTTTTAGATGGAATGTCCTATAAATATCAATTAAATCTATCTGGTCTACTGTGTCATTTAAAGCTTGTGTTTCCTTAGTAATTTTCTGTTTGGATGATCTGTCCATTGGTGTAAGTGAGGTGTTAAAGTCCCCCACTATTATTGTGTTACTGTCGATTTCCTCTTTTATAGTTGTTAGCAGTTAGTTAGTTAGGCTTATGTTGAGGTGCTCCTATGTTGGGAGCATATATAAGTCTTATATCTTCGTCTTGGATTGATCCCTTGATCATTATGTAGTGTCCTTCCTTATCTCTTGTAACATTCTTTATTTTAAAGTCTATTTTATCTGATATGAGTATCGCTACTCCAGCTTTCTTTTGATTTCCATCTGCATGGAATATCTTTTTCCATCCCTTCACTTTCAGTCTGTGTGTGTCCCTAGGTCGGAAGCGGGTTTCTTGTAGACAGCATATATATGGGTCTTGTTTTTGTATCCATTCAGCAAGCTGGTGTTTTTTGGTTGGAGCATTTAATCCATACACATTTAAGGTAATTATCGATATGTTTGTTCCTATTACCATTTTCTTAATTGTTTTGGGTTTGCTTTTGTTGGTCCTTTTCTTCTCTTGTGTTTCCCACTTAGAGAAGTTCCTTTAGCATTTGTTGTAGAGCTGGTTTGGTGGTGCTGAATTCTCTTAGCTTTTGCTTGTCTGTAAAGCTTTTGATTTCTCCATCGAATCTGAATGAGATCCTTGCTGGTTAGAGTAATCTTGGTTGTAGGTTCTTCCCTTTCATCACTTTAAATATGTCATGCCACTCCCTTCTGGCTTGTAGAGTTTCTGCTGAGAAATCAGCTGTTAACCTTATGGGAGTTCCCTTGTATGTTATTTGTCGTTTTTCCCTTGCTGCTTTCAATAGTTTTTCTTTGCCGTTAGTTTTTGCAAATTTGATTACTATGTGTCTTAGTGTGTTTCTCCTTGGGTTTATTCTGTATGGGATTCTCTGTGCTTCCTGGACTTGGGTGGCTATTTCCTTTCCCATGTTAGGGAAGTTTTTGACTATAATCTCTTCAAATATTTTCTCTGGTCCTTTCTCTCTCTCTTCTCCTTCTGGGACCCCTATAATGTGAATGTTGTTATGTTTAATGTTTTCCCAGAGGTCTCTTAGGCTGTCTTCATTTCTTTTCATTCTTTTTTTCTTTACTCTGTTCCACAGCAGTGAATTCCACCATTCTGTCTTCCAGGTCACTTATCCGTTCTTCTGCCTCAGTTATTCTGCTACTGATTCCTTCTAGTGTATTTTTCATTTCAGTTATTGTATTGTTTATCTCTGTTTTTTTGTTCTTTCATCCTTCTAGGTCTTTGTTAAACATTTCTTCCATCTTCTAGATCTTTGCCTCCATTCTTTTTCCGAGGTCCTGGATCATCTTCACTATCATTATTCTGAATTCTTTTTCTGATAGGTTGCCTATCTCTAGTTCATTTAGTTGTTTTTCTGGGTTTTTATCTTTTTCTTTCATCTGGTACATGGCCCTCTGCCTTTTCATCTTGTGTATCTTTCTGTGAATGTGGTTTTTGTTCTACAGGCTGCAGGATTGTAGTTCTTCTTGCTTCTGCTGTCTGCCCTCTGGTGGTAGCAGCGTTTATTTTTGAAGCCAATATATTTCTATAAAATAATAAGTTTGGAGAATATTTGTGTAAGACAGTTACTGAGGTTTCTGAACCTTCTTGTAAAATGCTAAATGCATGATGGATTTCTGAGTGCTCCTTAAAAGGGATGGAAAATACTAGTTTCATAAATGAGCAAAATGAACACACAAAATAAACTTTAATAAGAGAGTTTGAAAAACTAATAAAATGTATTGAAATGATGTGTTCTTTATAATCAGAATATAAATATTGAAGAAATCCTTTATGAGGGGGGTATCATGTGTGTCCCATCTTACATATATGTGGGCCATTTGAACATATGTGAATGAAAGAAAGAGGCTTTTCAGGTAGAGGAATTGAGTGAGCCTAGAATAAGAGGTAGAAAATCCAACTCCATACTCAGAGATTGGAAACGAGTCTACTTTGGATTATAGGGTGGAGGAAAATAAACAGCAGCAAATAAATCAGTGATGGTGAATGCACTGATTTATTTGCTGCTGTTCATTTTCCCATATATATATGGAAATATATGTGTGTGTGTGTGTGTGTGTGTATATATATATACAGTGAATCACTTTGCTGTACTCCAGAAACTAACACCACATTGTAAATTAACTATACTTTAATAAAAAAACAGAAAAAAATTCTAGTTCTTCTATTCTGCCATCTTTTTCAAAAAGTATATAGGAACAATGATTCCATAATTAAAATTGAATTTTGTTTCATAAGGATTTCTGCTTTAGTCCTTTTAGTTTTTACCATCGGTAGTATGTAAAAGTGTGACCACTGAAACAGAATGCTTATAGATAGCATAGTTCAGTGAAAAAAATATTCTATTAAGACTTGAGTACTGAGGGACTTCCCTGGTGGTGCAGTGGTTAAGAATCTGCCTGCCAGTGCAAGGGACATGGGTTCAATCTCTGGTCTGGGAAGATGCCACATGCCGTGGAGCAAGTAAACCCATGTGCTACAACCACTGAGCCTGCACTCTGGAGCCTGTGAGCCACAACTACTGAGCCCACGTGCCACAACTACTGAAGTCCGCATGCCCAGAGCTGGTGCTCAGCAACAAGAGAAGCCACTGCAATGAGAAGCCCACGCACCTCAACCAAGAGTAGCCCCCGCTTGCCACAATTAGAGAAAGCCCACACACAGCAACGAAGACCCAATGCAGCCAAAAATAAAAAAATTAAAATAAATAAATTAAAAAAAAAAGACTTGAGTACTGAGTTCAAGTTCTGCCAATGCCAGTGTACTAGTTATGACTATATCAGTTAAAAGTAAATTTGATGGCACTAAAAAGAAAGTTGACTACAGTGGCTTTTCAAATAGGTTTATATTTTTCTTATAAACAGAATATGACCAGAGATAAACAGTCCAGGATGCAACTACTCAAATGGTCATTAAGTACTTTTATAGTCCAGCATCCTTTGCATGTGCTTTTCATCCTCCTGCTTGCAAGACAGCTGCTTCATTTCCTGTTATCATGTATGTCCTTTAGGCAAGAAGAAGGTAAACATAAAATGTGAAACAGTTGAGTCTATTCTTTTTATGAAGAAAACAATCCATGAAACGCTATCTAGTAGATGTCTGTTCACATATCACTAGTGATTATTGTGATATCCATATCAACAAGGTACTGTGAGGATATGAACATTTTTAATGAGCTATATGGGCATCCAAATTAAACTGGTATTATATTATTAGGAAAAAAAGAGTGGATATTGATAGACACCTATGAGTGCCTGTTCCTGTAATCTTTTTTTTTTTTTTTTCATTTAAAACATAAAGGGATTGCATAATCTATAAAACCCAGGTCAATTATGAGAATCTGAGATTATATATCAACTAAAAAGAATTTGACCATTGTATTCAGATATGAGTCACATTTCATATCATAATCATAATACAAAAACCAATTGCCTTGGCTATAAATGGCACAACCCTGGGAATTGTATTTGCGATTATGAGAGCAAAATGCTTCATTATTACTCAAAGTTTCTCTTTCATCAGAATAAGTGATAGCTCTGAACACTGAGTAAGCTAATGTCAGAAATGAGTTAATTAGACTTTGTGCTTTTTATATTGTTTACATCAGTTCTAAAGGACTGTTGCGTTTCAAAGTAGTAGAAATGCAATTTCATGGTATTCTGCTTAAATGACTTAGAGATATATACTAACTGCCTAAAGTTTGATTATTTTAATGATTTTAAGTCTACCAGAACACAAATACAGATGTGTGATTTTCTAACCAATATACTTGTTCCAGAATGAAGACTCTAATCTGAAAGTTAAATTATAAATTTGCTCATCAAAACTAATGGGCAGACCACAGAGAAGATAATCTTAGTAAAAGGAATTAACGTCAATAAAAGTTTTAGCATAATTTATGACAAGCATAGAATAAACTAAACTATCACAGAACCTAAGCATAAGTACCAAATAACCTGAGGTTATTGGTAAAGCTAATCTAGACTTTTAATCAAATATTCACAAAAATGAATTTAGATCATTGACAGAATAATTCGTTGATTAAAATTTCTATTTTGTTAACTGGTTTTTGTTATTATATACATGCACTATTTTGAGATCTTTGATACATGCTAAATTTGAGTAAAATATTTAAAACTGTCTACTATTTGTATTGTTAGTAGAATGATGCATTATCTTTGATTGGTAGAATGATGCATTACCTTTGAGTAATTTAAAGAGTTATGTTTAGAAACATCCTCTGCTTTAGGTTTACTTATTTATTCATTTATTCATTAGGCATGATAAAGATTTTTCTACATTATGACTAATAAGCAATATGAACACGTTTTGCAAAGGCAAATGCAATGCCATCTATTTCATAAATAACATTTCAGAAACTTAATATTATTATCTAAATAGTCAATGTATATATTTTATATCTTTGAGTTGCAAACTAATTTAGAAATGATAATAATGATGTTGCATTGATTATTTTGAGAAATGAGAAATCCTATGCTACTAAATATAAATTAATAAGAACATGTAGATGTTCAAAGGTTGACTATGGTCTCCCACCCTTATGAATATTAAGAAATTCAGGCAGCTTTCTCACTGAGAATAATTAGAAGAGCTGGACAAATATAATGCATTAGGCTACCTAAAATAAAGTGAAAATTTTCTGTGATATTATATGAAGAAGACCTAACTAAGTCCAATAGAGGGGAGTATGAGACTTGGAACTTTTTACTTTTGTGCGCGTTTTAGGATTTTAGTTAGGCTGTCTGAGAAGCTGAGTTGCAAGGCTAAGGTATTTTCACATGACTTTTCACAAGAATTTCAAAGGGGGGTGCCAAAACAGGTAAACCTCCACACTCTGAGGCCAGATAACCTAAGTTTTCTTATTTACTAGATCTAGCTCCTCAGAAGAATTAACTTCCTTGGGCTTTCTTTCTCCTTCTTTGATATTTTATAATATACATAGTAAAATGTAAGGTTCATTATTATTACCATTATATTATGCTAAATGATAGCATATATGCCATCATTATCAGGGTAGTGGAAAAGGAAAAGTAAAGAAAATTTCTTACAAGATACATAAATAGATTCCTATTGGGCACAGGGGAAAACACTCATAACACTTACCATCCTTATTTGGCAAATGATTCTGTGATTGTAGCTGGTATATTTATAACTACATTCCTGGTAAATATAAATCTATCAGTATTAAAGCAATTAAAAAGTCCTACAAATTGAACAGAATAAATCTAGCAGAAAAGTAATTAAAAGAATATTGACAGTCTTTCCGGAGGAAAAAAAAAATGAACAATAAACAAGAAAATTTACTCAGCCTTATATATCATCTTGGAAATATTAATTCAGATAATGATATACAATTTCAAATCTACGAGACAGCAAAAGAATGAAAAAAGGGAAAGAGGGAGAGAAGCAGGGAAGAAAGGAAGGAAGGAAGGAGGGAAGGGAAGAAAGAAAAAAGGAAATGCAGGGAAAGTAGAAAAGGAAAGGAATTGGAGACGACTGATATTACAAATTGAGAGGATGTGGAGCAATAGAAACTCTCAGACTCTGCTGGTAGGAATGGAATTGGCAACACAATTGTGGAAAACAATTTGACACTATCTTGTAATGTTAAAGACGTTCATAACCTCTTACCCTCCTACTTTATCCAAAACTTACAATGGTAATTAATGGTAATTATAATGGTAATTACTTTATCCAATTATTATAATGGTAACATGTTTACAGGATGACAAAGAATATTCATTGTGACGTTGTTTGTAACTGCAGTAAATTGAAAACATCTTCATTTACAAGAAAATTGCTAACTAAACTGTAGTAGAGTTATACAATTAAATACTGCTTTAGCAGTTAAAATGGAATGAACTAGGCTTCCTATTTCAATGTAGAAAGACTACAAGGATATAATATTGAAAAAAACAAACTACGTAAAATCCTACAAAAAATAGTTTAAGTGTGTATATATATAGATTATATATAATCTATGCATCAGAATAATAAGCACCATAACAGGGTAATGGATTCCCATAGGAGGTAGAAAAGGATACAAAATAAATAAATGGTTCGATGACAGGTTTAGTTTAGTTTTGTTTTGTTCTGTTTTGAGTTCCCTGACACATCCCCAGTTTCTTAAACAGAACCTGGCACAAACGAAGTTCTCAAAGATGTTGAACAAATGAATAAATGAATGAATGTATGATAGTTTCAGTTTCCTTCTTATAATCTGTATAATTACAAGATAATTACCAAGATTTTAATTATATCATTCTTTGTACTATTATTCTATGTATGAAACACTTTAGAATTTTAAAAACTAAAGAAAAATACTGACGCTTCACATAAAAATTTATTTTAAGCTGTTATTCTCATTTTTTAAAACATATAGGGCACCATTTTGTCAGTTATTTATCCTTAAAAGAGATTATGTAATGTTTTTCTATTAATAATAAGAAATTGAAATTATAAATACAATCAATGCTATCAATGCTATTACAGTTTTACCCTCAAAAACGTTTTGAATCAAAGATCTCTAGTATTTCTATAATAATCTTCTATCTCATAAGCATGATAGAAGTAATCATGTACACCCTCAGAAAAATGTCCAAGATTAATGACATCAGGTATTGTCTGAAACTTTAAGCAAAATAATTATTTTAATATCAGAGTAGCACCCATTATCTTGCCTTACTCAGCATCAGTTTGTACTGATCCAATAACTTGCTTAGGGCAGATTATTGCTAATGAGTCCAAGGTCACAAGCTCTTTTGACTTGCAGGCCAGTTAGTTTGTTCTGCACCTTGGCTCCTGATTGCACCATAGGGTGGTGGGTCTTGCTTGAGAACTTATACAAATAGAAAAATGGTTTCATTTAAACAAACAGACTGGAAATCTTTGAAAACACAGTTTTCCTCTTTTGGAAATTAAGTTGTTACTAGAATGTAAGAAGCTAGAGGAAATACTAGAAGTTAAGGGGCAAAGAGAAAGTCATTAATGTTTAAGTCAGAGTTAGAAATGCAAATCTGAAGTTCCAGACCACTGCAATAGTGAGTATTGCAATAAAGTGACTCACATAAATTTTTTGGTTTCTCAGTGCATATAAAAGTTATGCTTACACAATATTTCTGTAGTCCAGTAAGTGTGCAATAGCGTTATGTCTAAAAGAAAAACAACATACATATCTTAATTAACAATACTTTGTTAAAAAATGTTAACCATCATGTGAACCTTCAGTGAGTTGAAATTTTTTTTGCTGGTGGAGGGTATGCCTTGATGTTGATTGGCTGCTGACTACTTAGGGTGGTGGGTGCTGCAGGTTGGGGTGACTTTGGCAATTTCTTAAAATAAGGCAATAATGAAGCTTGCTGCATCAATTGACTCTTCCTTTCATGAACAATTTCTCTGTAGCATGCAGTACTGCTTGATAAAATTTTATCCACAGTAGAACTTCTTTCAAAATTGGAGTCAATTGTCTCTAACCTTGATGCTGCTTTATCAATTAAATTTCTGCACTATTCTATGTCTTTTGTTGTCATTTCAACAGTCTTTCCAGCATCTTCACCAGGAGTAGATTCCATCTCAAGAAACCACTTTCTTTGCTATCTGTAAGAAGCAACTCCTCAGCTGTTAAAGTTTATCATGAGACTGCAGCAATTTAGTCACATCTTCAGGCTCCACTTCTAATTCTAGTTCTCTTGCTATTTCTACCACACCCAGAGTTACTTCCTCCACTAAAGTCTTGAACCCTTTAAAGTCATCCATGAGGATTGGAATCAACTTCCAAACTCCTGCTAATGTTAATATTTTTGACCTCTTCTCATGAATCATGAACGTTCTTAATGACATCTAGGATGGTGAATTCTTTCCAGAAGGTTTTCAAGATACTTTGCCCAGATCCATCAGAGGAATTCAAGATACTTTGCCCAGATCCACCAGAGGAATCATTATCTATGGCAGCAATAGCCTTACAAAATGTATTTCTTAAATAATAAGATTTAAAAATTCAAAATCACGCCTTCACCCATTCTGGGCTGCAGAATGGATGTTGTGTTGGCAGACATGAAATCTCATTGCATATCTCCATCAGAGCTCTTGGGTGCAATTGTTCTTGAACAGTAATATTTTTAAAGCAATCTTTTTTTCCTGAGTAGCTGGTTTCAACAGTGAGATTAAAATATTCAATAAACCATATTGTAAACAGATGTGTTGTCATCCAGGCTTTGTTGTTCTATTTATAGAGCACAGTAATGGAGTAATTTGTAATATATTATCTCATTTAAACCACTGCACAACACTACAATATAGGAATTATTAGGCCCATTTTACAAATAAGAAAATTAACTATTAAGAAGAAAAAGAAATTTTGACAAATTTTGTCCTAGGAATATCCACCAGATTGGTATGTGCTTGAGTGAGCTTGAATCGGTTTATGAGAGCCAATTGTTAAATTTTGTGAGGGGATTGTTAAACTGTTGGCAGTTTTGAAATGGCCAAGGTGGGAGTATTTACACCACAGAAACTGGCAAATGCTACAAGTCAGAGCTCTCTCTTCAGAGGGCTGCTTTACCAGCCCACAACTGAATGTCACTCAGCTAATTTCTATAGAGTTAGGATTTATATTCTTCTGTGTTTTGTTAAAGAACCCATTCTTTTGATTTTTGAGTAATATGGTTTTCATGTGACACTATCACTCTTCTAAAATTTATTATGTATTAGTATAACATTAATAAGGTTAATAAATCTTAAATTATATTTTATAGTGCTTAATAGTAAATTATGCTTACACTGATTAAATTAGTGATCCTTGAATATCAAACTAGAAAACAAGTCCTTTATTTAGTAGCTAAGGGGGAGGTTTCATGCAGGGCAGGGCCATTACCAGAACTATGATAAGCTTCTTAACACATTCTCAGACAGTAGGGTGAAAAGTGGTTTTTGTTTTAAAAGAGACCAGAGGTAAGCAATCAGAAGCCTATTAAAATAGTCTCTGTGAGCGGTAACAAGGTCTTCACTAATACAGTAGTGGCAAGTGTAGCTCCTGAATTTTATTGTTACTACCAGAGGACATCTGCACACCATAATAAAATGCCATATGGGAACTTAGCTTTGGTGGCTCAGTACAAAATTTGCTCCTAAAAATACTTAATTTGTGTCAATTGATACGGTTGTACCTGAGTGTCTTCCTTTAAAAAAAATAGTTCTCTCCTAGAGAGCACTGTACTGTTTCTAATTATTTGATAAGAGTAATGAAGTGAATTCATCTTCAAATTTTTAGAGGTTTATGAATTTATGTCTGACTGAAAGCATTTTTGTCCTAGGAATATCCCCTCTTTTCATGTTAATTTTCCCTCCATCTGTCCAAATATTCAGACGGTGAAGAATATATTTCATCATATCCAAATTGTCCTGTTTCTTTTCCATTTTGCTAAATTGATTCCTCTAAGGAAAGAACTCTCTCCATTTTATCAGATTTTAATCTGTCTTGGAAACATCATAACAGTGAGTCCCTTTTGTTTTGGTGCTTTTAAAATGCTATTAACTCTTATTTTCAAACAGGAAAGAACTGATCATCTCCAACATCACAGGTAGAAAGAGGAACAAATATACGTTTAATCTAAGGCGTTTTATCACTAGATATTTATATGAAATTTGTATAGTTGATAGTTTGTAATTTAATAAATTAATTTAACCATGATCAAATCAGAACTTAAAAAAATACATAACAGGCATAAATCTCAGTCCATAAGCTCTGTTGTGAAAGAAATATCATTTACTTATTTTTTTATAACTTTATTAAGTTTTTACATTGAGCTCCCATTCTCTTGGGACAGCCTTATAGCCAAGCTCAGTAATGGTTTTGTCCTCTTTTCTCTTTTGCCCTGGTTCCAAGACCCTGTAAGTTACCAGTGTCCAATGGCAGAGGTGGCTCTGGTTTTTAGTTACCTATTTCCATAGGTCACCAAACATCCTGCACATATGTTCCCTTTAGGTCTGGTGGCTCTCTATCATTTTGGTAAAATTATTTGTAAATGGAAATTTTTGTTGAGTTTTGAACCTCTATGCCTATGGCCTGAAGTAATTTGTAATCATTTCTTGGTATAATCTTGGTGCCCGTATTCCCAGATGACTGCCCACAGCACCGCTATGAAGCAAATTCTGGTTTCCTATTACCTCTAGACCTGAAAACCTTTCCCTGGTTTCTTTTCTCAGGCCAAGGAAGTCTCCATATAATCTGGAGAAAATCCTTCTTCCATCATGTTTCATCATCATCTGATTCCATCTGAAACCCTGTTTCTTTTTTCTTTTACTCCCTTAGAAAAGTCTCTAAGTTCTCCTAAGAGTGCAAGCTACTGGAAGGGAGCTAGTTCTATTGTGTACCCTGCCAAATGCTTCCCTTGGAGCTATGAAATACAGATCAAACTGCCTAAAAGAGACTGAGACAGAGGCCAACATTTCAGGAGAATCTTCACTCACATAAGAAATATTACAATTGCATACACAAACATAAGATACTGATTATGAGGACTTACTGACTCAATATAAATATGTTTATACTTCTTTGTGAATGTGGATAATGCAGGTTGTCTGGGAAAATATTGCTCTACAAGTGCTACAGATATTCTTTCATCAGAAAGATCTGTAACCATTTTAATATTGAGATTCTTTTGACATTCAGTAATATTATCCTTGGAAGAAAGGATATGGTTGGGATTGGGTCAAATCTATGACCATGACATAGCAAAACTAACCTGACCCACATAGTGAATGATGGTCTAGCCCTGATGACCTCATTGCTCTAATAAGCTGTTTAGTCAGTCACAAAATATTGGGTTGGCCAAAAAGTTCGTTCGTGATTTTCTGTAACATGTTGCGGAAAAACTCGAATGAACTTTTTGGCTAACCAATATCACCAAATTTTAACAACATACAAAGCAGTATACAGTTCACTACTTAACTATCCTAATTTTCATGTATCTTAGATTCACAAGGATTCAGGTCAATCATTGTAAAAATAAGTAAGATTAACTTTGTTTTTGTTAGTTTGATTTCCTGATCCCTACATATTTGCTTGGGGCATAAGAAGTTAAATTATTCCAAAGGCAGAGACTAAACTTCCTTTGTAGTTCACCTGGACACCTTCACAATCCTATTAGTGAAAAAAAAATCACATTATTTATTTCCAGCAATAGAATCAAAATTATATCAATAAAAATAAATCTAAAAGCAACAAAAGTGTTATTAAATCTTTCTCTTAATTTTTCTCTCCTTCTTATCATAAGTTTGATTTCCCTGTGTCTGCATGGCTCACTGGTCACTCAACGATTGGACAGAAGCTGTGCTCAGGCTCCTGTGTCCCTAAGGCTTCTACTCTGTGCTGACAGATCTGGGGATGGGGGTGGGATTGAACAGTTTCAAGCCTGCCTTAACTTTTACTTTCTGATCCAGTTCAGTCTTCTCTGTGCATGCCTACTGTTTTCCAGTCAGCCAAGAATGCATGGGGAGCTTAGCTTCCAGGGCTTTTTCATTTCCAGGCTCTCCCTTTTAAAAGTCCAGCTTGACTGCCACTTCCCCCACTCAAGTCCACAACCTCAGGCTAGCAGAGCTTTGATTTTCCACCCTTACTTTCGACTTAGTTTGCTACTTTTACTTACTATGCCACAGGGTGTGGTTTTTTACTCTGTTCAAAATCAATCAAGTCAGCCTCCTTTGTCAGCAAAGTTGCTAGTTTCCTTGGCCATCTATACCCTGGTTAAACTATTGTGCTGATAATACTGAGAGTGAAGTGCAGGGTTGGGGGGCAGGAAAGGGAACAGCCCCAGGCCATAGAATCTTACCGTTTTTAGCAGAAGTTCTAGCAGTTTTTCATAAATAAATGTCTCACGGTTTGTTTTTGCCTTTGATCAACTTTCAGTGTCCTGACATGGTTGTTTTCAACAATATTGTACAATTTTATACTTGCTTTTTTTAGAAGATTTGCCAACATCTTCTATCATTGCTGGAAATCCTGCCTTATTTTTTGCATTGTTAAAGGATTTTTCAATTATCTCATTTTATCATCACAATCAGCCTATGAATTAATGTTTTTATATTATAATTTTACAGGAGCAGAACCCATGAACAAATAGATTCAGAAGTATGACCAGGAGGAGGGTCTACATATGCCCAAAGATATATGATTGGCTTGTTCCAGAAAACCCATTCATACCAAAGTGATAGACCATTCTTTACATTAATACATTATGGAAAACAAAACCAAACCATGATGCTTCACAAATAAACAGACACATTCACACATAATGTCCTTCACTTTCGTAACTGAGAACAGAATGATCCCTTTTCACTCCCCATACATCACTTTTCCTCCCATACAATAACCAAATCTCTCAATATTGAAATACAGTAATTGCCTTTATTAAGTGTAATGAATGTGTCTGAAATTAGGAGCATACTTAGATTCCAGCAAAAAACAAGAAACAGCTTATTTATGCAACATGTAACAAAAACACAGCTCCATTGCGAATAACACTTTTTAAAACACAGCATAAAAGTGATAAATTATTTTAGCATCTAACAATCACTTTAATTATGTTTTCCAATTCTATCACTGAGGTTGGAAACATATTTTCATAAAATGTTTCCCACATGTACATTCAGTCTTTCCATAAAGCACTTAGTTTTGTAATAAAAACATAGCTTATTTTTAATGTGGAAATTCTGGGTAGTCCAAACAGTAGGCTTTGCAAATTCTGACAGGGAAGCTAAGTGCTATCAAGAGATACCGTGAAATAAACAGTTCTGAATTCTGATCACCCTTTTCATTTCACTGAAATACATGCAATATCTCAATTTTAATTTGCATTTCAATATTTAGTTTTGTTTAGTATATGATGCAATATTATAGCTTAGAATTAGCTTAGAATGCTGTTTTAGTCAGCTTAGGCTGCCATTAACAAATACCATAGACTGAGTGGATTAAATAACAGAAATTTGTTTCCCACAGATCTGAAAAATCTGTGGTAACTCCAAGATCAAGGTGTCAGTAACATAGATTTCAATCTGAGGCCATCGTTCTGTGTACTCACATGACCTCTTCTTTGTATGTCCACAGAGAGAATCAGAGCGAGCTCTCTGGTGTCTCTTCTTTTAAGGACACTAATCCCTTTGGACCAGGGCCCACCCTCATGACCTCATCTACCCTACAAAGGGCCCCATCTCCAAATACCATCACATTGGGAGTTAGAGCTTCAACATATGAATTTTGAAAAGATACAAACAGTCCATAACAAATGTCAACACAAATTAACTCACACATTCAAAGAATATTTACTTGGGGAGCCTGGTGTAAGAGAGTGAATAAAAAAGATATTGTGCTTGTTCTCATGAAGCTGAAATCTAATTTATTTATTTTTGCTCATGTCCATCTTTGGTAAGGATTTCCAAAATAATCCCCAGAATTTCGGGAAGCTGTATATATACTGGAAGAAAGAATCTCCATGGCTACTTTTTTTCTAATAAAAATTTTAATATTTAACATAAAACAATTTACATGGAGGTAATAACTATTAAACACATCATGTGATAGTCTCTGAGGCCCTTCTTTGCTGTTGTTAGTTTTACCTCAATATATAAGACATCTACCAATTTCCCAAATACACGGTGATAAATTTATTTTAACTCTGCTTCATCTTACTCATCTTTCCAAAGGATAATGCAGGGGGAAGATGAGAGGGTTTTGAGCATTGGGTAGAAGAAAGACATAGCATGAGTCCAAAACGATGTAGCAATAATAACTGAAAAATTATTGTGATAAAAATATTTTATGACTGACTATAAATGTTCGTTTTGTTAAAATACATACTATAAATCTGATTTGAAGCAGAGCTAATACTTTGGTAACAGTTTTTCGTACTTTACGACTTTTTAAAATTATGTCATTCTCCCTCAATTTATTAAAACTATATATTTTGGAGGAAGCCATCATTCAATGCTGTTTTTTTACAATTTAGCTGTCATTGTGTTCATCTTGGAAAGCACTGTAGCTTTTTTGCTTGAGGGTTTTTGTGCCATTCCAAATCTTTATACATAAATTTTCAGCTGGCATTCAAGGCCCTTCACACAATGATACAGACGAAACACTATCTTTCCTTCTCCTCACTCATCCTCCTTGGCCAAGTCTCATAGTGTTCAGCTTGCCAGGAAAACTAGATTATATACTGTCTGCTGAACAGATCTAAATCATTCTCACATCTGTGCCATTTTTCATGCTGTCCTTTTCCAGGAATAAAACACACACACACACACACACACACACACACTTATGGAAGATGTATATATATATATATATCTTACTGCATAATTCACATATTACATTTCTGAATTTTCCTAACCACTCTTGTGACTTTTACCTCATTGAATCTCCAATCACATTTTATAACTAAATTTGAAGACAAATCTTCAAGTGTTTTCAAGTCAGATGAAACAAAGCGCAATCACACAAAGAAACATTTTTTTCATATTCCATAAAAATATATTGTTAAAGGCATTTTCTTTATGTGGTTTAAATTCTCTTAAATTAAAAAAAAAGATGTAATATTAAAAAAATATGGATCGTATATTGTTTTGTTTCTCTTGGTCATAAAATGTTAATTGTGTAGTAATTTTTTTTGTCCCTTCCAGTTAGCTAGCTTGGAAGTAAATGTGATATTCAATCATAGTAACTATATGCAAACATTAGCTCCCAGGAGATTAGTTGCTCATTCATAAGGTGTGGTGCATAAGAGAACCACAGACCCAAGAAATGCCTGACTCAAGGTGGTACTCAGTGAATTCAAATCCTAGGGGCATAAAGATGTTTAGAGATTGTCATCTAGGCTCAGGTTATAGCCCTGTTTTGGGAGAAAAGCAGAGGTACAGAAAAAGGTTTTAGTAATGGTGAGGAACTATAGGAACAAAGTTGGCAAAAATGAGGCAAGAACCCATGCTGTGGTCAGCTGGCTGGCTGTGTAGCCAAGAGGCTCATTCAAGCCTCATACAGGAGAAAACATGTACTCAGAGTTTATTCTGAACCTGACACTGCTTAGGTCCTGGGGTACTGATGAGAACAAAACAAAAACCCTGCTCTCATAAAACTTACATTCCAGTGTAGGGTCACAGACAGTAAACAAACACACATATCATTTCAGGGAGTGATAACAGTCAAAAAGATAAATAAAAGAGAGTAAGGAAAAAGAGCATTTAATTACACTTGATCTTAGCCAAAAGGCTGAGAAGCGATAGGAGAGCATTGAATTAATTAAGGTGAATGGTGAAGATCTTTCAATCAGGTGAAATATGACCAGGGACCAGTATAAAGTAATGGAGGGAGCTATCAGTATTTCTGAGTAATGTACCTTTTGGGAAGAGAAAACAAAAAATGCCACGTGTCTAGGTAAGAATATGCTTGGTTGGAAGGCCAGAAAGTTAGAGGGTGGTTAGGATGAAGTGAAAAAAGAGAGTGGCCATTTTTAGATGAGGATTTTAAAAATATTTTTCAATGAATATTAGCAAAGTCTATTATAATTTTATATCCATTTGTAAAAACATACTTTTCTACATCAATAAGAAGGTAGTAGAGTTTTTTAAAATGTGTTGCTGATTTAAACAAAACAAGGAATGATTATCTCCTATCTATCTATATCCCAATGTAGTCTCCTCATTGTCAAACTTAGACTGAATGATAACCATTTGGCTCACATTTCTTGGTATTTTGTGAAATGTAAGGGTTCACGTAGTACTCAGCAATTTACCTGTACACTGACAAGTATAAAAAATTCTTGAAGAAATTTATAGTCATGTTCTTTTTCTAATACAAGTTCTGGGTGTTTGTCTTGATACAGGAAAAATCAGCTCATAAGTTCCTTCTGAAAACATTTCATCTCTGGTAAATTTGTTTTGACTCTTAAATTTTTTTGTAGGTTAATGCAGCAAGATTTTTTATTATTAGATAACAATCCTAGGATAAAAATAAGTTCTTATAAAATAAGTCTCAATGTTTCAATTTCTCCTGACTATAGGAGATACGCAATTTATCAAAACCAGTATACAGGAAAAGTATGAGGACTATTTTTGAGAAATAAAATCTATTTTTCAAGAAAATTTAAGGAGATCATTTATCCTTATTTTTAAACCGTAAGATTGAAGGAATTTGGCATCTCCTCATACCTGGGAGAGTCTCATTAGCAGGACTTAACAGCATTTGGATATAATCTAGGACAGTTGAGCTATTCTATATGCAACTGTGACTGATTTGACAGCAATTATTAGTTTTAAAAGTTGAAATAAGACAGGAAGATGACTTTAATACTGTGGTTATCATAAATAATAGAAAGCGTATGCTTTTTATTACTAACTTAATAAATACTGCTTATTTAAGAATACAGATGGATATATATTAAGATGTAAATTAAATGAAACAAGGAATTATTCTTTTATCTTTTCTTTTTGCTAGTATTGTGCCTACAGCTATAACCAATAGTGACATAGTCTATGTCCTTGTAAAACTTTTTTCAAAATTTTTTCCACAATGATAAACAAGAATTTAAGTGATATGCTCAAAAGCTTATTGAAGAAGTAAATGATTTCCATTCTTGGTAATGTCAGATTGGTGAATCTAGACTCCATCCTACCGTGAATAACCAGGAAAAAGTGGTTAAAATATAAAAACAAATTCACATAAGAGCACTGAAAATCTAATGAGATCCTAAAAATGTACTTCCAATAGAAGTTTCAACAGGTTTGTGTGCATGTGTGTGTGTACATGTGTAAATTAAAACTGTGATTCTTCAATTTATACAAAATGCGAAGGGTTTAGAACAGTCAAATCATTCATGAAAAGGATAAATATTATTGAACTGGGATAAAGGACAATGTTATTAATAAAAGATAAGAAAATTTATCTGTATACAAAATATGAAACTGGAGTACTACCTTACATCACATATAAATATAAATACCAAGTGCACTATAGAACGAATTATAAAAGCCAAAATAAATTAATACAGGATACATACATACATATAGATTCTAGAATATACTATTGGAAAATATGTTCATGATTTTGTGGTATCGAGCAATTAATTATGACACAAAAATCCTTGAAAATAAAGAAAAATATTGACAGGTTGCACTACATGAAAATTAAAAACCATTAAATTAGAGAAAAAGCAAACCCAGTAGTGAGAAAAGACTCTTGCAACACATGTAACCAACAAAGGGAGCACAGTCACTGCATATGAATGAGTCATAAATAACTCATTAATATCAATAAGAAAATGATGAACAACCTATCAGGAACAAATTGTCAAAGCCATAGTCAAGTATTATATTTTATGAAACAGCCCAACTGGCTCATAAACACAGAAAAAGGTGTTTAAAACTCACTTGTGATCAGAGAAATGCCAACTGATATCACAATGAAATACCACTACATATGTACCAAACTGATAAAAAGGCAAAAAAGGGTAGTATCAAGTATTAGAAAGAGTAAGGAACAATAGGTCCACTTAAACAGTGTCAGACTATTAATCATACAACCACTAATATAGCCATATATTATGACTCAATAATTCCATTCCTAGGTCTATTTCCAATAAAACTGTGTACATAAAAATGTTTATTTAAGAGTGTTCTAAGCACTATTATTCTGAATGAATATACTAGAAATAACCCAAATGTTCATCAATAGTAGAATAAATACTGTTTAGCATATTCATAAAATGAAATCTACCCAACGATGAAAATAAATGAAATACAGCTTCATGTCACAACATGCATGGATTTTTACAAGCACAGTCCTGAGTAAAAGAACACACAAAATAGCATAATTCATGATTCTCAACTGAAGGCAAAAGCAGGCTCATCTTTAGTTTATGATTATTAGTTAGGATATTAACTAATTAATAATTAGTTAGGGCATTGGTCATCTTGGGTAGGAGAGAGAGGATAATGATTTGTCAGGGTCAAGAGGTGACTTGTGGTGTGCTGATAACGTTCTCTTTCTAGACATGGGTGGTAGTTGCACACACATTCAGTTTTTGATCTTACAATGAGTTTTACATTTATTTTTTGTACATTTTGCTGTACATGTGTTCTACTTTAATTTATAGAGGTACAAAATTTATAAACATTGTAGTGTTTATAAAGTTGCCATCCAACTTTAGGTATATGTCAAAGAAAACAGGGAAATTGTGGCTAATGCAGAGGGGAGTTTCTTTCCCTTTTGCACTGGAACACAAAGGTTATTACAACAAGTGATTATAGAGATAGAGATGTAATGCAATAGATGAGATATAATTAAGGATTGACTAAGATCTAAAAAAAAAAACAGAAAGGAAAGTTTCTTTGGGAAATCAGATACAGGCAGTCCGATATTGATACACAGAAAAACATGCAAGTTCAACATCACCAATAATGATGACCTTTTTAGTGCATAAGACAGAGTTGTGGAATTTCTAGACAGAGTTGTGGAATTTCTTAAGTTAGCACACACAAATCGCATGAGAAGATGACAAGAAAAGCAAGAGAGGAAGCAAACAAGCAGGTAAGATTATACATTTGTTGGTGTTCCACATGACACCTATGCATGCAGCAGATGAACTTGCTTTTTATCCACTGCTTTCCAGTAAAACTACTACAATGGGTAGACTTTCAAAATGTTATTAAAAAGAAAACTATGGAAAATGATTCACTTACATATAAAAAGAGCAAATATTGCTTATTATTATATTTAAAAGGGAAAAACTTTACTAGAAAGATGTAGGATTTGCAGTCAGATAAATCTAAATTTATCTGACTTTTAGTTATGTGATCTTGGTCATGTTTCAATAGATTTGAGCCCCGATTTCTTCAACTGTAAAAATACCATGTTATTTCACATAGATGTTGTCAGAAATTAATATAAACATCTAAGAATTAGTTTAGTGCCCAGCACTTAGTAATATATAATACATACTATTTCAAGTGGTTGTAATTATTTTTGGTAAGATAATCAGAGGTTACTCTTATTGCCTTGATCATCAAATTCTTTCAGGTGACACTTGTCTTAATATAGTGATAAAGTGGAGATCCCTACTTATGGTTCCTAATCTTCCTCTACATGGTAACTACATGTAATCACAATTTCTCTAAATGCAACCACAACCCTTGAAACATCTTCATCTTGGTCTTCTGGATGTCTACGCCAAGAAAGATATAGTTACTGCTCCTCCTTCACCAGCATTCTCTCAGTTCTCTTCCTAATTACTACCTCCACTCTGGGTAATTGATATAAAAAATAATCTTGCCCTTTGTTAGATATTAGTCTAACCCTTCTTTATAGGAATGTATACTTTTATGTTAATAAAGGAGCCATCTTTCACATGAAATAACCTCCCAACATTCAAGAAGAGTAGACCCACGAAAATGACTTTGTGGCTGACCTCTGCTAACCTCTCTAGTTTCACTTTAAGCTACTCTTTCTCACTATGCTTTGATATATAAGACATCCAGGAAACTAAGAGCAAATTTTTTTAAGTTTACCAACTAAGCTCTGGACTCCAGGAGATAACTTTACCAAGACAAGGAAAAAGACTAGAGGAAAGCATGCAAAAAGCACAAGGGTGAGAGAATCTGACATATTGGAGGACAAAGTGAAGAGCAGAGTGGGTAGCAAGGTAAATAAACGTGGAGTGATGTGAAATAAATTTGGGAAAATAGGTTGGCAATTTATGCAAGCCTGGTAAATCATTAACATAAGTTTGAATTGTAATTTGATTGCAAAGAGAAGTCACTGAAAGGTTTTAGGCAAGAGTTAACTGGAGGTGATCTTTGTAGATCATGGATAAGAATGTAGCAAGAACAGAAATGAGAAGAAACATTAGGAAATATCTAGAGTAGATCTGAAAAGATATGATCTTGTCTTGGAGTAGAAATGGAGAATAGCAGATGTGAGGTTGGAGGTAGAATCAATAGGACTGGCTGAACGACTGGAGGTGGAGAATGGTGGCAGTGGAGATGAAAACTAAGAACCAGGGAGATGTCCAGATTTCTTACCTAAAAGTGTAATAGCATTTGGTGTCATTTTATTAATATGGGGAAAAAACTAGGGGAAGACAGAACTTTTTTGCATTATCCTGACCCTCATTTTATCTATTTACCCTAATGAATTATTTTATGCCCATCATTACAAGATTGAAGGCAGGAATGAAGTCTGATGTTCACCCCTTAACTATTTATTGGTGATTTTTAAAAGATAGAATATTTCATAAAGTCAAGGTTGAGTTAAGATACTTTGTTTGAACCAAATGCAAATTGGAGAGCTATGTGGCTTAAGGAATTTCAGAATAGTGAAGTAAATCACAAGAACATCAGATTTTTTTCCCCTACGTTCTTCATAACTGACCATCTAAAATATATTTAAAGCAAAAACGTTTATTTTCCTTCACATTTAAGTTGCATCAACTTTATAGTGGCTCTGAATGATAGAGCATTTCTCAATGGATCCCAACAGCCTCCTAAAATCATCCTTAAACTAAAAAGGTTTGATTTTATGAAGACTATATAATTCTATTTACATGATGAAATAAGTATATGCATTAAAAAAAGAACTGGAACAACTGTGTTATTGCCAATTCAATTCATCTATTGATATTTGTGCATGTAAACAGCTAAGATTCCTTCATATTTTTTAGGAGGGTGTATTAAAAAAATTCCTTACAAAAGTTATAATGATTAAGATTATAATGTTGGGCTTCCCTGGTGGTGCAGTGGTTGAGAATCTGCCTGCCAATGCAGGGGACACGGGTTTGAGCCCTGGTCTGGGAAGATTCCACATGCCGCAGAGCAACTAGGCCCGTGAGCCACAACTACTGAGCCCGCGCGTCTGGAGCCTGTGCTCCGCAACAAGAGAGGCCGCAATAGTGAGAGGCCCGCGCACCGCGATGAAGAGTGGCCCCCGCTTGCCGCAACTAGAGAAAGCCCTCGCACAGAAACGAAGACCCAACACAGCCAAAAATAAATAAATAAATAAATAAACTCCAATCTAAAAAAAAAAAGATTATAATGTTGCTTTTCAAGTTATAATTTCAAAGGAAACAGTAACCTCTAGGCACATACATATCATGTTTTCTGTAGAGAACGTCAAGAAAAAAACTATTAATATAAAGTGAATTTTTTCTTTGAAATTCAAATAATGAATCATAGAAGTGATGCCAATTTAAATAAGGAGTTTTGATATATATTGAGGAACATTCAGTGTAACAAAGAAACCCATGAACCTTGAATGCACTTGATCTATCTGGGTTTCAGTTCCCTAGTCTTTAACTTGGGAGAGACCGATTATTATCTTTCCAACTTTAAAATCCTATGTTGTTTCCTTGAAATTAGACAATAATAAAGACTTTTTAAAAAACTTCTCTCATCTTAAATCCGTTAAACATTTTTTTCACTTTAAAAAATTTACTCCTTTTTATCTACCTCAGACCAAAAGAATAAAAGTGATAAAGATTATTTTATCTAATATGGGGCTTATTATATAGTCAGCGTTATATTAAATTAGTCGGTTTATAGCAAGCATTTCATTGTCAATACTTGACAATTTTCCAGAATAATTTCCATTTTCAAGTATATTGTCTCACTGTTTTCAGAAATTAAGGAAAAGCAAGATGACGTGTCCCAACTGTCAATTGAAAAATACACTCACTAAGCTTTTAAAATATATAATAAATATATTATATATGTAAAATATCTAGTAATATTGATACTAAATATATATTACATACAAAATATAATAAATATGTATGCTGCCGCCCCTAACATAAGCTGATAAAAGATGGACATAGTATTAAAGCACAAGCAATCTCAATAAAATATACTTTAGAGAAGTTTAGGGAAATTTTTATAGATAGGACATGTTGTCAAATAAACTAGAAGCTTATTCTGAAGACTAGTTGACTCCAGTAAACCTTCCTAATAGAGTCTCTAGAAGATGTATGAATAACAGAAAACATCAGTATATAAAGGAATGTTTCCCTTAGGGTCCATATTGTACATGTTTCTGGATTTTGACTTCATTTTATCACTCTACATAGTCATTCACTTCTCACCTGAGTCCCAGTGTTTTCCTTTTTAACTTGTTCATCAGATGGTTCCTGGCTTATGACAGCTGCCCAGGTAAAAATCAAATCTTATTCACATTTCTTCTACCTAACTCTTAGGTAAGTTCTTCTCAAATTTACCATAGGTAAGAGGGCTTTTTAAAGCATCCATCCCCAGAAATTCCTATTCAACAGGTTTGGTGTGGGACCAGAAAATGGTCATTTCTGACAAGCTCCCAAGTGATGCTGATCCTACAGCTCTGTGAACCACACTTTCAGTAGCACTGTCTTAGGTGATACAGATGGTCACCCAAATCTATTAGAAGTTCAAAATTTAGCCAATCCTGCTTTCCTCCATCTCCAAAATATTAGCTACTCATTAGATCAATTACAAGCAATCATTTATTGTCTATTTTTTTGATAATCATGAAATAAATAGATTGAATAACTGCTGATTTCACTACGGAGGCACAATCTGTTTGGTCAAATCAAGCAACTTAACAATGTCCAACATTCTGACAGTTCCAACCAACTGCCCTTTCATTAGATAAGAGTCATGAATTTTAAGAGAGTTTCCAAGAGTTGTTTATTCCGACTGGCTCTCACACTTTTACAAATTGAACATAATAATGTTTTTTTTCTTTGTGTATAATTTGTGTGCTTGTTTTTGTTTTAGGCAAAACGGCAGAAGAACTTTCTTTGGAAGAGAAACAATTCCTCTTTGATGTTAATTAGCACAATTGAGGTGTTATGTCTCAGATCTTTTTTCTTTCATCTTCCTCCTAACCCCCGCCACTCTAGCTAACGCATTTCTCTCTAAAATGAGAAGCTAACAATCCAGGCTTCCTCAGATTATTTTTCCTTGGAAAAAATGTTTTTCCTTGGAAAAAATGTACATACTGATGTCCACGAATCTGTAACTTTGGAAACTGAAATTACCAGTTTAAAACACAAGTTAGCTTTGCTAGACAATCATGTTCATTACATTTATGAATACAGTATAGGGAAGATGCACAGGGGCTAGTATCTCACCCTGGATTACACTTAACTTCTCAAACCCTTTCTAGACACGCATTCTTAGAAACTAGACCTTTCCATGTTGTAACAGTCATGAAGGAGATTCATGCTCTGGCACTCTAAGGATAATAGAATATTGGTGACATTTGTCATAATGATGACATTATAACAGGCACAAAGAGAACTAAATAAGGCCTCTGCTGGGGAAAAAAAAAGGACAGAAGATTGTTACCTATGATTAAATGCTACTATCAAACAGAGAAAGATGAATTATACACTAAAATAGCTTGTTTTACAAGAATATACTATCAGTAGAGTCAATCTGATATGACTTCAATAAAATGATGTCATTGATGTATGATACAAAGTATATTTCTAAAGAAATACAGCATTATTACTGATTTTAATAGATTTGGTGATTTTGTTAAATGTTTGACTCATCCAGTGAAATAGGATTTTAGTAGGTAGTTTTTTTTTTTTTTCCTGTTTTACAAAATATAAGCCTTTATTATAAAAATCACACTCAAAGTATAAAGCAGGGACAGGGAGTTATTGTTTCATGGGTACAGAGCTTCAGTTTAGAATAATAAACTTCTGGAGATGGGCGGTGGTGACAGTTGCACAACAATGTGAATGTACGTAGTGCCACTGAACTGTATGCATAAACTGGTTAAAGTGGTAAATTCTGTGTTATGTATATTTTACCACAGTAAAAAAAAAGTATAAAGAAGTTTAAAAAATCACATGCTTTCACACATCTCTCTAAACATATGAACACACATATATAAAATTTGCAGTGACCATCTCTCACTCAGCTACAGATATCTCTTTTAAACTCCAATAATCTTAAAGATGATCTTAAATGAAATAATTAAAGTAATAAGGATCATTCATATAAAACAATCATAGTCAAATCCCTCAGATCACCTGGTGGACCAGAGGGCTTTCAGGAAGTCCCCAGGCTTCATGCTGTGTTCCCTTAAATGGGCTCAGGTACAAGAGGTATAGAATGTTGTTTATACAGGAAATTTCAAAGTCAGAAGGGAAAAGCTGTCTTTTAAGAAAGTGAAGAGAAGAGAGACAAAGAAATTAGGCACTGTAAATATTTTCAAGAGGTAAGAAAGCCAAAATCCATAGAAATCATGAAACTAAAAGATTCATGTCACCTTCATTAGTCTAACTTTTTGCAGCCCTAGAAAAGTCCAAGTGCACTGCAAAGAAATTGTTCGTAGCTCCATGTTTTTCTGCAAATGACTCGTGGGAGACCTAGGGGGTGAGAGAGCCATGCTTTTCTTTTACAATCAAATGGCAGTTTTCTAATTTTATATCAGAAAAATGATTTATTAACTGAAAAATATCTCAAAAATATTTTTATGTATCTAGATATTACATGGGGCCCAGCAATAACTGGGTTACTTTTCCCCCCAGATATAACAATATGATTTTATAGTGTGATATATGTTTTGCCTTAATTTTATTTTACTTTTGTAAAATACGTAGGCATACATATGTTTATTTGAATGTCTTTGAGCCAGCATTAGCATGTATAATTTGTAGGATTTAGCATGTAGGATTTAGAAAAAATGGGGGTGGGGAGATTGTGTAAAAGAAAGCATAAATGGAAAGAAAGAAAAACATTAAAATCTGTGACATACTTTTAAGCCAAATATATGTACTCAGGCAAGTCCGACATGTTTTGCGTCTCTTAAAAATCCACTCAGGAATGTTTCTAATATGTTCAAGGTAACCACTGTCACATTATCCTTTGAAGACAGTCTTCCTATCCTTAACTGTGTTATGCCCCTGGGAAAGGCAATCATTGAAAAATAATTTAGAATAAGGGAAAAAGAAAACAAACAAACAAAAGACCTAGATACGATTCCAGAATCCACCCATTACTGACTATGGAAATTTGAGGAAACTATTCAACTTCCCAAAGTTTCAGTTTCCATCTCATGAACCACACAGGCTTTCCTGCATTTTTTTTGGTCACTTTATATTTTATGTAGCACTGGCAAAATTATTTTTTAAAGTGTCTAGTTCTAGCATTAAAAAGGGCACAGTACAGGAAGCTACCGAGTGAGGATACACAGAAACATGTTATTTAAAAGATCAAACTTAAGATGTTAGCTTGAAAAGAAGAGTGAATACAAAGTTTTCAATGGCTTCAAGAGGTTTTTGTTAAAGGTATCTATGGGTCAACTTTCTACCTATTATGAAGATCCATTTAAACGGTAAAGAACTCCACCTCCTACCCAGGGAATTGGGAATTAGGAAGACTTTTATTTATATATCCTCTTGTACCGCTTCAAAAAAAAAACAGTTGTGCAGCTGTCCAGACCACTCTCCCCGCTCTTTCTCTGTGAGTGCACGTGTGAATCAGAAAAGTTGACTAATCAACTGATATTCTCATATATTGGGTGACCTTTCCTGCTCTAATCAGATATTGGGTCAACTTCCCTCATTTACAGAGAGTAGACATGAACATACATAAGGGATGTAATTTTTCTCTTAAATATACCTATATAGTACTTAGTAGGGGCGATATATTCATTCTTTATTGTATTAAGCCATCTTTTTAAAGTGTTTGTTGTTTGCCAGACAGTAAAGATATAAAGATATTAAGGCATGCTCTCTATATTTCAGGAAAATACAGTATACAAGAGTGTGGAATGTTTTTAACAAAGTTTTCATGGTAAAGTTTAGACAATTTCTTTAACATATAGCAATTGTTTCACTGATACTGTTGAACAAGTAATTTAGGTCTTTTCCAAGTTTCTTCAAGAAGAATAAATTAAATTTCTGATTCACAAAGCATAGATTTTGATTTGACTTCTTTTTAAAAGTCTCATAAAAATTTATATTAACAATATCAGTTTTGATTAAATTCTAACTATACATACTTATGCATTAACATTAAGGGAAAATACTTTTGAAAATAGTTTTATGAATTATCTTTTAAAGTGATCAAAACACTGATGCCCATCCATGACTAATGAGAACTGATTTTGAAGCGTCAAGGTTATAAACTCTCCTGACCCTGGTCTGTATATGATTTATCTAGCAAAACTCAGCTACTGTAGTTAAAATGCCTAAGTTGTTCTTTCTCCTAGGGGCAGAGAGTTGTCTGATTAAAATACTACTCCCTTCTGCCCATTCTTGCCTTCCAAGGAGAATGAACACCTATTGTATCCACCTACTCCCTTCAGACAACCTGTCTGCATTTGGCCACTAACTTAACCTCTTATTTAACACTACATTCAAGCCATGTTCTGATTTGATATTTCTGACAACCCAAGGGAGAACTTTATAACATTTTTTTTTTTTTTGCCAATGCCAATTCCAAGTGAAGATAAAAACTTCTGCAAACAGCAGCCCTGCTTCCATTATTGCTTTTCTTCTCATCAGAACAGAAAAATGAGAGCTTCCCCTTTATACACTGCACTTAATGTTAAATTCTTTCTGCCACCAATATGAAGATTTCCGTATATTGTTTAAATATATATGTACATTTTTTGAATAGAATTAGTACCTATTTTTGATTTTTAAGCAAACCACAAAAATCAGAATATATGATGGCAAGAATTTTGCTATGTTCTTAAAATCATTAGCTAACTTCTTTCACTTCATGAATATTTAGTAAGTGGATACAATGTGCCAGGAATTCTTCTAGTCATCTGGGTGTATCTGTGTATAAAAGAGAATAGATTCCTATCTTCATGGAGTTTATATTTTAGCAAGGAGAGAGAGACAATAAAAATTGATATAGCAAATGAATATTCTACTATTTATAAGTATGAGGACTAAAAAAAGCTTATCAGTACACATGAGTCAAGAGTGTCAGGGGCTGGGAGGCACAGATTGTAATATTAAATAGGATGATCTGGCAGTTCTCCTTGAAATGATAAGATCTGAGCAAAGATTTAAGAAGGATAGTGGTTTAGTATATGGATTTCTGGATTCATTCCAAAAGAAATAAATAGCAAATATACAATCCTTATAGTGGAACAAAAGAGGCCACTGTGGCTGGAATATCTTGGTTGGGGAGAAGGGATAGGAAGACAAGAAAATGAAGTCAGAGAGTTCAGGAGGAGTTGGAGGGGTAAGATTATATGGGGCTTTATAGAAGGCATAAGGGCTGTGACTTTTACTCTGAATGAACTAGGAAGTTATCACCGTTCAGAGGTAACATGATCTGACTTAGGCTTAGAGAGACCCCTCCCCCTCTAGTGGCTTCTGTATATGAATTAATTGTATTGGGCTAAGAGTAGAAGCAGAAAGGCCAGTTAGGTAGCTATTGAAGTAATCCCAGTAAGAAGAGATGATGGAGACTTGTTTGAGGGAGGTACCAGCACATCAAGTGAGAAGCTGCCAGATTCTAGAGGAGCCAACATTGCAGGGCGTGGGAGAGGGGAGTCAAGAAGGACTCCAGAAATTCTGGTGCTAACCAACCGGAAGGATGCACTTAGGAGTAAGTGGATTTGGGAGGAGGAAAAACAGGGGTCAGTATTGCACATATTCTGTTTGAGAATTTCAGTAGACATCCAAGTAAAGAAGTTAGCAAGAAACTAATAAACAAGTTTGAAGCTCAAAAGAAATATCAAACTAAAGATATAAATTGGGGACCATTAGCAACTATGCGTTATTTAAAGTCATGAGACTACATGAACTCACCAAGGGAGGGAGGCCAGTTCAAGAAGAGAAAAAGATCAAACTCTGAACCTTCAGACGTTCTACCAGTTAGAGATTGGGAATATTAGGATAAACAGCCAGGATTAATAGGGAACACCTGTGAAGTAGAGCAGCGGCAACAGATAGTAGTACCTTGGAGAAGAATTGAAGAAATATATCAAAGAGGAGAGAGTAAGCATCCGTATGAAGTGCTGCTAATAGATCCAGTAAAATGAGGGCTGTGAACTAATAATTGGATTTAAGAGTATGGACATCACTGGTGAACTGGACAAGAGCAGCAATATAGGAGGTATGAAAATAGAAGCCAGACTACAGAAGGGTCTACGAAAAAAGTGGAAAGGGAGAAATTTAATATATTCAACTCTTCCAAGGAGATTCATTACACAAGAGAGTAATCCTTCACCTTCACGGTAAACGCCATTAGCATTTTACAGATTAGGAAAACAAAACTGATAGAATACACAAATGGCCTCAAGTCAAACAGTTTGCAAGGGATAGAAACTGACTTCAAATTCAGACCTGCCTGACTCTTTCTGTTGTACCCTACTGTTTTCCCAAGTAGCCAGAGATTGGAGAGTGATCGATTAATTCTTGTTTTATGTGATTTTGTGAGATTTAAGTGATTTATTTATATAAGTTGTATAGCACAAAATCTAGCATGTTATAGGTGAAAAATACATGTTTCTCCTCCTTATGTTCCCTACTCCCATTTACTGCCTGAAATATATAGGGTTGTTGGTAAATGTAAAGCAAGTATTTATTGCTTATGAAACGTGATAAAATCAAACATACTATAGCCTAAGAACATATGAAGTTTTTAACTTACATTTCTTCTTATAATAGAGGGCAACAAGAAATGTAGAACTTATTTTTTTGCTCACATTTTGTCACCAGAAAAAAAGGAATATTGAATCCTACCCAGCTGACTGATAATAAAAAATATGCATGTATAGTTTGTAAGCTTACATTACTCTAAAAAATAGCCATTTATCTATGTAAGGAAGAAAGTTAGACTCTTTTATCAGTTTTTCCTCTAATATTCTTTAAAGTATATATTCTCTTGTAAACTTTTTCATTTAATGACAGCATGATTTTGAAAATGAACAGCATGTGGTATGGGAATTCACATTATTTAGATAATTATTTCAGCTACTGAACAGAAGAAACAAAACAAAATGAATCTAAATTTGTATAAAATGATATTTAAGGATTAGAGATCACATCACACACGGATGTTTATTTACATTCCAACTCCCTAGAAAAAATTACTTTGAAAATGCATACACAGGATCAAAGTTTTAGGTGTGTTTGGGAAATAGTAACTGATCTTGTTTCGTTGGAACTTCGACAAACAAATGAATTATATAGACAAATATAGTTGTAGATGTGGATATAAGTATAGGTAAGAAAATAATATTTTTGATATCGGAAGAGGCTTTAAGAATTTCAAGCTTTGCAGATCCTTTCCAACCCAGATTAGGAATGTTAAAATAGTGTTTCATTCAAAATTACGTTCTACCTTAGAGGTAGGGATTGGAAAGAGACAATAAATATGAAAATTGTTATTTATGATAATAAATAAATTGCTCATGGGTGTTGGCGATTTGGGAAGCTTCCCTAAGCTACATTACCAGGAGATGACTCTGAGGGGATACTGACAAGTCTGATACACCAACTGACAAGAAGGAGGTAGTCATGAAGGTAATTTTGCACAGAGCTTTCACAGTAGGAGTACACTTAAAGAAAGTGTTAAGGCCTTGAAAAATATCAAAGCATGATTCTGAAATTTAAAAATCACAGAAGAAGAGCTCTCTGTGCAAAACGCAGTAAGGAAGTGAGAAAATCATGGGAGAGATCATTGGAGAGGTTAGCCAAACAGATTACACAGGATCTTGCATGTCAGGGTAAGGAGTGTGGACTTCATTGAAATGGCCATGGGAGCCTTTAGAGAACTGACTGACAATGGTGGTGTGGAGTATGATCTTAGCAGAGAAGAGTAAAATACAAGAGCTAGATACAGCAATTATAACAGATGAAATAAATTCCATACTTCTTTTGTGAAGTGTGGGGTTGTATAAAAGGGAAGAGTAAAAAATAACTTTCACTGACTGGGTAGACCTCAGTTTGAACAGATTGAGTTTGAGATACTGACAGTAGAATTCCAGAAAGACACTGAAGATTGAGACTAAAGTTTACCCTGAAGAGAGAGCCAGCCATGCAGTTTGGGGCAACATCAGCCTTGAGAGGATCATTGAACTTATTAGAAAGACTGGCCTTTCCCTAGTCACAAGGGTTTGGGGACTTTGTAGAACACCTCTCTTCTATAATGCAAAGCCTCTATATTAGAAGAAGCTGGAATGGGAAAGAAAAAGGTTTAGAATCTAAAAGGAAGAAGTAATGAGGGAGACAGACTCAACTTTCTTTTGCCTATTACCAATCAATGCTACTTTCTTTTCTGGGAAGCTTCAGCACCAATATTATGTTCCTGTAATATAAGTGGTGTATTTATTAACACGACTTAATTTTTAGAAGGTGTACATGAAAATGTGCATACTGTGCTCAATGAAGTTATAATTCAATTGTAAAACAAAAATAATGGACTTCTTGCTTCTATTTTAAAATTCACAACTACACAATATTTCAGAGAAAAACTGTACAACTTCAGTCCTTAATGGGACTTATACTCTCTCACTCTACATGGCCTTTCTTAGCAAGCTTCTCTCCCTGCCAAACCCCTCCGTGACTGATAACTCTCTCCATCCCTCCCTCCCAACCTTACCATATTTTTTTTATCATCTTCTCTTCTTTTGTCCCCTGTTTTATTTCTACCTCACTATAGATAAATTCAGACTTTTTTGGACTCTTTGAATTTTTCAATCTATACTTTATTGAGATCAATCCAACAGAAGACCGGCAGAAAAGCTGATCAAACAAATGCTCTTCCATAGAAGGGGCGTGTGTGTGTGCGTGTTGTTGTTGTTGGGGAGAAGGAGCTACAAATACTTCTACAATAATTATTTTTGTCCCTGAGAGATGAGATATCATCTTTGGAATTTTAAAAATACATACAAAATGTGTGAAGAATCTTCTCACAAAAGACACATGCTCTGAAATCATGAAGTAGTTAAATTTTCCATTTGAAGTTATAAATTCTAAATTTTTTGTTCTTATTTATTTATTTATTTTATTTATTTATTTTTTAACATCTTTATTGGAGTATAACAAGTATTCTAAACTTAGCCAGTAATCAGAAACTCACATGCTTTAAAAAAAGAAACATATAAAAACAATTAATTTGTCTCCATCTTAATTAAATGATGAAGCAATTCAACCAACTCAGCTTTTAAATTTAATCATAATTAATCTAAATAGGTACAGAATGCTGTATTATAGTTGCTCAATAAGAGACTGCAGGCATCTGGCAGGAACATTTCAACTCTATAGGTTGCTTCATTTATTCAGAAAGTAATAACAAGGCAGAAAATCATTAAGAAGTTTTCTGCTGAGATGACAGTGCATTATTCAAAGTCTGTCTTTAGGTATACTAAAGGATATAAACCTCATACACATTTAGAGTCTGTTTACAAGAGTTCTTAGACCTGATATCAAAAGCATGAGACACAAAAACAAAAAATTGATATCAGACCTCATAAAATAAAAAAATTTGCCTTGCAAAAGGCTATGTAAAAGAATGATATGATAATTATGGCTGTAATGAAGACTTCTCATTAAATTTTTTACATATTGCCAATCACCTATTTAATTTAATGTTATCTTATATGGAATATATAAAGGTCCAACATAATAATTGTGCTGTACCTAGACCAATTTGAAATAAAATGTGATGAGTAATCCGGTTGTTTTCATCAGATTAATTGGTTCAATTTGCATAGTCTACCATTACTGAAAGCAGAAGTTCTCAATTTAGTTTTTAAAAAATCATTTAATCCCCCACCTCCAAAATAGCAATTATCTTCTGCAAAAGACATATTGTCATAAAGATGAAGAAAGGCATTGTCCTATATAGACTACTAGATGGTAATCTGGATGGATAAGAAAGAGAGAGAGAGAGGGGAGAAAGGGAGAGAGAGATGTAAGGAAACTTGTTTATAAGTACAACACAGGCATAGGGTCTGGGTAAACATAAATAAGTACCTGATTTGAGTAGTAGCAGGGTGACTGAAAAAGAGGTGACAGATATGAGAAAAAACATTTACAGAAATTGTTCATTATTCTATTTATTGTTCTTCATTTATTATTTTGCTTTTTAAAAATAGTAGAATAATGCAAACCTTTTGGTGATATGCTGCCAAGCTGTAAGGTAGGTTGAAAAAATAAGACAAAAGTTAAAGTATAACAGTGAAAGGCTATGTTTGAAAATTTGAACATCATCAACTAAAAGCATATTATCTAAGCAACAGAATTTTGTGATTATGTATCTCAAAACGAAAAAGAGAAATTGTGTCTAATGAATATTCCAAATTACTACATATATTTTCATAGATGTGGATGAGTTAATACTGATATTAGTAGAATAGCTTTTGAATATCTACATTTTTCTTTTAAATACAAGCAAAATTAACATTAACTCATGATGAACCTTTGAATTTACTTTTACTCAACAATGAATTACATATAATCAAAGAACTTTTCAACAACTGGTTCTGGAGATTGTACATAGGTGAAAAACACAAAACAAAACAAAACTAAACTAAGTGAATCACAGACTTACATGTGAACCATAAGTTATAAATATTCTTTTACTTCCAAGGAGATATTGACTGATAATGAACAAATGGTTTCCTCATTGATGGGCCCTTGCATAGTAATAATTTCCTGTAGTATCATCCTTACTGAAAACATAGAGCTACCTCAAGTTTAGCAGAAGGAAGTACCTTTGGGAAAATGTAGAATTTCTTGCAGCGGATGGATGTTCTTCTGCAATGGATAAACAGATTAAATCTTCCACTTATACAAAACAGTGAGTTAGTTTGTAATTTTAAAAAATGTTTTCTACTCATGTATTTATATTATTTCTTAAGTTTATAGACAAAAGTGAATTGGTAAGTTTAATTTGGACATATTGAATAGGAACATATTGAATGGTCAGTTGAAAGGACAGGTCTGAAACTCAGAAGAAATATGGTGCCAGAAGAAGAAAGTTGATGCTAATATACATTATCAGCATGTAGATGGCATTACAAGATGCATGGGTGAGTAAGATCATCCTGCATGAGACACAAAAATGGGCTCAAAAGGTCCCGATTAAGAATGCAACCATATACAGTGATATGCAATATTATAATATATTGCACTCAGAACTACAAAATGTATCATTCCATTGAGAAATCATATTCAGAAATTAAATCATTTAAGGGCTTAACCACTTGGAACATTTCAGCAATTCACTGAATTGGTACTAACTTATCTACAATTGAATATCTGATTAGATTAGATTTAAAGGAATTAATGATCATGCTTGCATTGGTAAAAGAGAGACTGCTAATTTTTGACAAGTAGAGGCAAAACAGTTACTTAAATTACTGCTGATAGCCACTTATAATCAAGTGCTTATAAATGACAGGGCTTTGAGTACCAGGTAGAACACTTAGTACCATAAGGAGTATAACAGGGCTGGCTAGTTGCATCTAAGTACACTGAAGAACTTGAGGAAAGAAAATGATGTGCTCAGGGCTTTAAATCTCAGCTTGAAGTCTATCTGTAACTCTAAGACTGAGATTTCTGAAAACCAAACTAAAAGCCTAACATTGCAGATGGCTGAATTTTAATTCAAAATTTAATTTCCAACTCTCAGCCTCTCTTTTTGTTAAAATTAGGGCATTGATTGGGAAGGTAAAGATCCCCAAAAACTGAGGTAGGGGACACACTGGCCGATTCTTATGAAGCTGGAGAACTCAAGCTTTCAATGCTGCTGAGCCTATTCTGCAGCCCTCTTCTCTATTTGAAGAGGTGAGTCTCCTCTTGCCTGAAGAAATTTAATAGCCCCCATGAGGAAGTTGCTTTGTAATGTTCTCTTGATCCTCTGTAGATTCTGCCCTCATCACCTCTATTTGCTACTAGATCCAAAACCAGGCTCAGATCCCAGCAGGCCCCAAAAGATGAGGTTCAAAGCGTAACCTATGAGGGGGGTATTGATAATCAAGAAAATGACTGCATACTTTTGTTAAGATATAATCCTTGGGAACAGGTGTCGGGGGAAGTTTTCAAAGAGTGAGAGACCAGGTTGGAATCATGCAATGCCGAATCAAGAAAAAATTATTAACATGGCTCTTCTGCAGAGATTCTAGATTTATTTTGTGACCTTGAGTGGCTAGTAGTGACTTTAAAATTTGCTTTGTTGGCTGACTAAACACCAGAAGTATATGTCACCTCTACTAAATAAAGTAACAATTTGGTCCTCCCCCAAATTTGTTATACTATAGAAGTAGGTATCCAAAATTTTACAGACACTGGAATGCTTGAGTGGATTTATCATGTAATATCTGTTCACTTATACCTTTACTGTTTCCTAGAAGAGTCAGGAGGAAGAAATATCATGAGAAATAAATTTATGTGGGTAGTTCTGGCATCCTCAATGAGATCTTTGGTAACCCTTCACAATAGGCCAAGAATGACAGTGCAAACTCCTCCAGAGAATTCTTCAGGTGTGAAATTTTGAGCCATCTCCAACACACAACAAACCCTGGCCAACTGAGGCCCTTTCTGAGAGCAAAGGGAATATGAAATGATAGTGTAAGAAAGTAGATGTAAATACCAGCTATGATCACATGATCATTTGCAAATTGAGGACTATAAGAGTTTGAGTGTTTTCCCTTTAGCTTATAGAGCTTTATGTATGTATCAATTATTACCAATTTTGTTTCCTTCCCATCTCCCATGCCCCTACCATTTAAAATGATATGTGTTCATTGTTTTGGACCTTACATTTCAGTATGTAAGTTATAAGATATGAAAGCAGGAGTTTGGCACAGTTAAAAAAGAAATGAACAGTACCCAAGGATGAACACAAAGGGTTGTATCCTCTTTTGATGAATGGATTAGCATGTTTTCAATTGTGCAAGGGATATATGTATCCTATTAGGCAGAAGAATGAATTTGTTATCGTCTTTATTTGCAATCTGTTCTAGTTAAGAGAGATGAGAATGAATGCCAAGTTGATAAGATATAGAGTGTGACTTTGTACTGTGGCAATTTAGGAAAGCTGGAATTACGTGTCCCAGAATCTCTTCCTATATACATAGTTCACAAGAGAAATTAATTTTTGTGAGATATGGAAGATAAGTGAAGCAGCAGCCATATTTTTATCCTCTAAAAGTTGGTACAGGGCACCAGGCACTGTAGCAGTTCATGAACATAATTGTTGGTCTTCTAGCAAACTTGACTGGTGTGGAGCAGCATCAGACGTGCAACTTCTCCAGCTCCTGCTGAATCTCTTTCCTTCAACTTTCCCGAGTATTTAGCCAAGTGCATGTGCAGCTCCATGGTGAAGAGCACTGGCTTCTCTATCAGAGGTTGGAAGTGGTGAAAAACAGATGCAAATTCTGGTTTGCTCTCCTAGGTTCCAGCTGTATTCACAGATTCCAATTTGTTCATGCTCTTGTCCACATTAGTTTTCTTACCCCATTGCTGAACTGATTAATGTATAGCAAATTTGACCAAATAAATAACACCGACAACATCCATGCACAGATTTCCCTCGCCAATTTCACAACTATGTAAGGGCTAATTCTTATAATATCTATATCATTTATAGTGTCTGTTTCTCTTAATGAATCCTAACTAAGCTAGTTAGTTAGTTAGTTAGATAATAGACAGAGAATGAAAATAATGACACTGGAAGAAGTTGTACCAGAAAGTGATATTTCAATTCTGCATTGGTCTATATTACCTGAAAGAATGTAGCTTATGTTAAGTTCCAAAATTTGGGTACAGAAGCAAGCAAACAAACAGACTAAAATGAGATGGATGGGGAAAATAAATAATAAAAATAAAATAGGGCACATATTTTTCTAGGGTGTCTTTGTAAAACAAATTAAAAATACAAAAATGCCCTCAAACCATCTAACAAAAAAACCTCATGATTTAACAGCTGCATGACTCATTATTTAAATGGTATATCAAAAAAATGTTATTCTAAAGTAACATCAAATTTGAAATGATTTAATCTAAAGTCCATAAATATTTCTGCTTTAATAAATTACAGAGCAGTCTGCATTTAAAAAAGGACTAAGGAGCAAAATAAAATAATGACTACATTGTTGTACTTTTAAAAATATTTTTTTTTGGTCAGCACAATTGCAATCATTATTCATGGAGTATTTGCCTTGCACCAGGAACTACACTAATTATTTTATATTCATTAATTTTGTTGTCACAATGCCTTATAAGTGTTATTTTTATCCTAGTTTATAAATGGAGAAAAAAAGCACAGGGAGATTAAATAATCTGCCTGAAGAAATACATCTAGTAAATAAGAGAACCAGAAGATGAACTTAGGTTATCTGACCTCAGAGGGTAGATGTTAACTTCTTTGACAGCTATCTTTGAAATTCTCATTAATGTATTCTTTTAAGATAAAACTTTATAGAATAATAATAATAATAATTTGAAAAACGCCAAAATATGAATCAACACTAACAAAATGTTAGAGTAATTATTCCAATCTGAGGAATCATCTTTCATTATTAGGTTACCTGAGGACAAGAGGTTGAGGAAATGGAAAGAAGGGTCAGATGAGGAGGGAAGGCTGCATGTCTATACCTGTGTATAAATATATATACATATATATGCATACCAATATACACATATATATGTGTATATATGTATAAAACAAGTTAGGTAGAATTAGATAGTTGATAATGAAACACTGAAGTACTTTCAAATATTTTCAACAATTTTAGCTTATTTTTCTGATATCTGCAGCTCTATTACTAAATGCATATTTATACTTCTACATGTTGTTTCAATTATAGATGTTGTGTATAAATCTCCTACTATAGAAAATATTTTAGACCTCATCTGCTGCATCAAATAAAAATATTTTCCCTTACCTCATTCTCTCAATGAACTTTAATCACAGCTTTTTGTTAAATAAATACGATTTACATTATCATGAATATATAAATATTGGCCACATTTGGTTCCTGTAATATCTTATAGTCACATAATTTGGGGGGGAGTTAACTACTGGTATTATCTGGGGAGAACAATTACCATGTTATTTGTTTTTCTTTTTTTTCTATTCCCATCATTAATTCTTCCTCAGACCCTAATACTATATTTGGTCTAGTCAACCACATTTAATCTAAAATTTAAAAAATTTTTAAATTTGGAATCCTCTCTCATGAATTTCTCCCTCTTCCTCCTCCTGGGTTGTTTGATGACTAGCATGGAAAGAAAGCTGATTGGAAGGGGGTACATGTGAACTCATGCTTTATCAAGGGATGACACAACAATAAATTGTTCTCTGCATTGGAAGTCCCTCAAAATTCAGGGAGTATTTTCTTTTGAACCTGCCACTTTTCTTTTGAGCTTGCTGCTGTTTCCAGGTAGTATTTCTTTTATGACCTCAGCAGGAGCAAATATCACCAGAATACAAACATATGCTTTTTTAAGAGTTGAGTGTGAATGCAGACACTTAAGCAGTAGAGGTCTGTGTCTTACTGACCCTTCCACAATGTGCAACCCACACTTCTGATTTCAGCTTCAGGATCACACCTCACCACGTTCAAATGTACCTGGTGCCTTCAATCCCCGAGCTTCTCCAGAGTTTTACACTGCAAGTTTAAAGTCAGTTTTCTGTGGGTTTTTATGTCAGTTATTACTTTTCCATAGCTTTCCAGCTGACTTTTCTTCTATGAATCTCTCATTGTCCTGTTCTTGTGAGCATTACTTTTTTATTCCTTTATTTGTACTATTAAATAGTTATTCTAGAAGGAGAAGACTTAACTATGTACATTATATAGTCATAGTAAACCAGAAGAATTTTTTTTGTTATTTTAAATTTAGCAGTCAATATATATTGTCTATACAGTTTGGTTGGTATGATTTGTAATAAAAATGATCAGAAATTAGAAATCCAAGCCAGAAAATTTCAACAAAAACCTTGACTGCAATCAAATTATGATGCCAATTTATCAACTTATCTGTTATTACCAAACAACTTATTTGTCTAATGTAACCTTACTATACCTGAGTTTAGTATATTATTATGAGGGAAAGTCAATCTGAATGATTAAGATGGGAAACACGATGTAAATTAAATCCAGGTTCCATAGTAATTTAGAAACTGTTTACATTACAAGAAACTATATGCAAACATGATACTAAGTCCATAGTTTTTGTGAATTGCTTTAATAAAGGGAATGTTGATTAATCATTAAGTTTTGAGATGATACAAGAAATACTAGAAACAAACTTCCAGCTTGGGAAAGAAATCATTTGGAATTAGATGAAAGGGTCAGGTTACATAGGATCCTACCTAGTGTTTAGGATTTGTTTTCTGTTTCTGGGGTAGGAGTATGAGGATGGAAGTCTCAGCACATATTACTGAACATTCTTCTCTCTCAAATCCTTGACAGGGTAACTCAGCCATAAAAATTACCTTAACTAATTGTCTTTAGCCTACTTTAAAAAAAAAAAAAATCTCCCACGTATCTTTCATTTCTCATCAATTCTCCACTGCCCAACAGACTCTGACAGCCTGATCTTCACAGGCATTAAGGGTTCTCACACCAACCAACATGAGCAGAAAAAGAAAGATCTCAATCTTTCTATTTCCTGTGTGACATAGGAAAGACCACGCTAAATAAATACAACCACGCTAAGCAAATACAAGAAAATTTTAAGCAAAATACATGAGAGCCCTTGAGAATATACAATTAGAGTAATTTCTAAGAAAGTACCAGAGGAGAAAATAGACACCCCAGGGGTACAATGGTCCGTTAGGCGGATAGGCAGCTCACAGTCAGGGGTAAATGAGGAAGCTGAAGTTCAGAACTCTGTTGGTGAGCAGAAGACTAAACCTATTCCCAAGGATAGGTTTGTGATGGACAAAAGGGCAGCAGATTTCTTTAGACTTCTCTAAGTGTTTAGAGTAAATCTAATGAAGCAGAAAGACCTGGGTCTGGCTGGGACTAACCCTGGCTGGGACAGACAGTTTCAGATAACACAAGTATAGTTGGAAAACGGATAGATGGACAAACAGTACTTGCTGAATAATTCAAAACTTAAATACTCCCATATTGTCTCATTTAAATACTGAATTTTATTAATATGACTTACAATACAATCAGGAAAAAAAGAAATGTCTAGTATCTTATATAATGACATTTCTATTGTATATGGGCAATATCAAGTTTTAGAATAATAAAAGTGAGTTTCCCAGTACAATTTTTATGATATATAATTAGTATTCTATAATCTTTGTGTGAAATAAAAGGAATATGAATTACCGAATATAAAAGCAAGTGATAAAGACAAACCTTATGGGAGCACCACTGCAGTCTCTGAAGATAAGATTTTTGCAAGTACTAAGCTACAAGATTCTTAGGCACTCATGAATCTCAGGTCTGCAAGATTCTGATGTGTGGAACACTTGGAAAACAGGAAGCCTATTTTTGCCTGGCTTTATTTACTGACAATTTGTAACACCCAGAATCCTGTGTAGTATTTGTGTATGATAAAAAGTAGATACTGGAAGTGAGGTAGTTCTTAATTAAGAGAGTACTACAGATAAATGTTAGCAAAATACAAGACATACAAACAACAACAACAAAAGTTACGAAAGCTCTCAGATGAAATAGCAGGTGATATTTTGCTGTCTGGGCTTATACTAGTGAGACAGTCAATGTAGGACACCAGCAATCAGCAGCTCATAAGGCAAGCCTGGTACTTTAGCATAACAGTCCTAGGTCAATCTTCAACAATATTTTTCTTAATTAGACTGAGTTCTCATATGATGAAAGTTGAATGTACAAATTGATGTTAAAAACTAAAATGGAAGAAAACTTACAGACATTTAGTAAACTTTATTCAATCAATAAGTTTGCATTTTTGATTTGTTTTGTCTTGCTTTTCAGATGGAATAGAATCTTGCTTAAGTTCCCGACTGCCTGGGTTTGAATCCCGGCTATAAAATCTACTAGGTCCATGGATTTGGATAATTTACTTAACTTCTGTGTCTCAGTTACCTCATTTGTAAAAAGGAGATAATAGTGTAAACTATCTCATAAGGTTGCTATGAGGTAATCAACTCATAAATTAGTTAATTTGTATAAATTGCTTAGGATAGTGCCTGGCACAAGTAGTCACCATGCAAGTGTATGCTATTATTTTTATCACTATTTTAAGAAATTTTATGAATCTTACTTTGTACCAGGCACTGTAGGAAGCATTCTTAGCTCTTCCTAATACCCACTTCTTCCTCCCCCTGAGAAATGATTATATTGAATTCTGCATCTAACATAATAATCCAATTACTCTTGAAATAGAAAAATAAATGCTTAAAGCTGTCAAAAATGACCAAGGTAAGTGTGTGATGTCACTATGTAATAGCAAAAGTAAGACTATTGTCAAAATTCTCAAAATTGTCCAAAGTTAGGTTGACATTTAATTCCCTTTCATCCCTATTACTGTGTTTTGTACTTTTTGCTGGTATTATTACCTTCTAGGACCGATGCTCTGTGGTCTACATGGGTTCCTTATATAGAGACAAAGGAAATAATCTAATTAATTAATTAGTATTAAGCGACTTATTGACTTTAGCTTGGTCTTCTCGTACAATATAATTAAGGAATTTTCAACTACCAGAGACATCCAATAGCATTAAAGGATACTTTACAGTGTATTATGCTGACCATTCCTAGTGCTCTTTGAAAGCAGACACACACCTATTTTTTTGCTGTTGTTGTGGGGCTAATCAATGTTCAGCAATCATTGATAAGTGATCAATAAATGTTTGCTGTGGAACTGCACCTTAGTCTTAATATATGTCAATAATAGATACAGATTGTTGTAAAAACCAGGCAAAGGCACATTTAAGTTAATCAAGCATAGTTTCCCATCTGAAGAAGTCAGGGTACACAACAGAGAGATCAGCAATTGTATCCAATGGAAGTGTAGACATCGTGGCCTCTAAAATCCCCAAGAGCCGCGCCAGGAAGCACAGAGTTGTCCATGATAACTTTTTATAAGTGAGCGTAGGTCATATCAGACACCCTGGATGATTAACTTTCTCTTGAAAGCCCAGGCTTATACATATATTTGGGACAGTCAAGCTTTGAGCCTTGGCTGGAAACATGCTATAGACCACCTCATCTGGACCAGGTGCACCTCATAAGAGACTCAGGCCTGAGCCTCCTTCTAATCCAACAAGTTCATCCTCATAGTCCTTGTATACCTCAGGAAAAATATATTCCCTAACTCAAATTACAGAACTAGAACAAGGGCCAGTTACCCAGATGTTTCTGAGAATCATGCTTATACACTTTTATACCAGCCAGTGTATCCTACCCTGTGGTAGTGAATAAAGAGGAAAAATCATAAAGTGATCATTTTCTTAAGTTGGAGACTGTACCAGAAAAATTAATAACAATTATTTTAATAATGATGCTAATAGTTAATATAGCATCAACTTAGTCTTATTGTGTACAGTGTTAAAAAAATAACTTTGCTTGTGTTATTTTCTTTTATCACTACAACACTAACCTGAGCTAGGAGACCTAGACTTAAGAAGTTAAAATGTGGACTAATATAAAGGGCAGGGCTCTGGCTGTGCCTGGGCAGTTTAACTCTAAGACCTGACTCTCTATCACATCTAAAAATGAATCCTGGGCCTTTTAGAGCGTTATTGCCAGGCACTCCCACCATGCACCCTATGCTCCTGTCATGATACTGACTGTACCTCAAGGAAATCAGGGAAATCACATAGGTGATCTCCCTAGCCCTGTGAGTCCAGGAGACTCTGAAGGAAACTGGTAAAATTTATAACCACTTATACAAGCTAAGAATGTCACCGTGTGATATGTGGCACAGAGAGAAACAGAATCAAAGTGATTGTGTCATAACTTTGAATCATACCCTATGTGTTAGAGGGCATCTCAACATTATCTTTCAGAATTTTTTCTGAAAGTGTCAGTGCCGTGTGTAACTTTTAAAGGTTGAATTTCACGGAACTGAAAATGGCCCTTTAAAAAATTACTATTAAGGCTTAGACTTCAGATACTTTTACAGGAAATGTAGGAAGACGGTCTTCTTGCAACAAGAAAGGCAAATGCAGAACCACAATGCCACTTTTCAGCACATTACTAAAAACTCATAGAAATAAATATGTATTCTTGTTGTTCTGTTCTCCTGACAGAAAAAAAGTGCCTAAATTCTACATCACAGCATCACCCCATAAAAGGGATATCAATCTCTACCCTCTGTTTCTGCACCTTCAAAAATTCTGTCGACGAGAATATATTACACGATAGCACCAAATATCCGATAACAATCAGCCTACCTATCTGTCATGAAGTCTCACTAATATGCTTCTAAAACATATTTTTTTCAGAAGGTCATTTTGCCAATAATATTATAAATTGAAATATTAATATGAGGGAAAAAGGTTCTATGTACAGTAACCATTAGAACTGAATAAACATTTAATTATACACTTTAGGCTGCTTCTTGCAAAGCATTATGCCGTAAAAATACATTTGATAAAATATTCTAATCTTTCATTCTGTTTCCAGGCAAGTGGTAACTAGTCTTATATGTTTACTGATCGCAATACTAGGTCACAACATATATTCCCATGCCACGTACTATTAGCAATCACTTAGAACAGCAGCCTTTTCAGCTGAGTAGGTGAGACACAGCAAGCTTTGGAGACAGTAGCCAATAATCAGCAGGTTTATTGGATCTTCCAGCAGGTAGATTATTTTAAAAGTTGAACCTGCTGG
This sequence comes from Balaenoptera borealis, assembly GCF_965194805.1. Classification (NCBI taxonomy): domain Eukaryota; kingdom Metazoa; phylum Chordata; class Mammalia; order Artiodactyla; family Balaenopteridae; genus Balaenoptera; species Balaenoptera borealis. The sequence goes on along the minus strand of NC_138870.1, from coordinate 62,155,387 downwards.
GATTTGGTTTTCTGAAGAGTCTGTTGTTTTTGCTGTACCTTTTGTAGTAGTGAATTTCACATTAGCACACAGTATCAAGAAATTTTGACACCTAGATCAGAGGGAGTTAATTACTCACCAGTAGGGCTTATTGTCAGGGAGCTTGCACTTAACACTGGAGAAACAGAGATTGACAGCCATAATAACATGGTTGCAGCAAACCAATCCTGGGAGCATATTTTCAGTATTTGGACTTATATGCATTTATTTATTGTATCAGAGTTGGGTGACAAGATAAAACATCTTCAAACACAACAAAGTGATAAATGAAGTAGACAGTGAAGAATAATGGAGCAAAAGAATAATGAACTAATCAGTGCTTCTTCTCAAATTTCTTAAGCAACATTGAGTTTGGCTGAGAAACAGCATTTTGTCATTATGGTAGCCAATGGCTACATATTACTTAGTGTCACATGCATTATTTCTAATCCTCACAAGAATCTATCAAGGTAGTTATACTTTATTTTAGATATGGGAAAAATAAGTCTAAGTTAATTTAAATACCTTTCCCATAGTTAGTGTTTTTTATGACATTATAAAATGGTTTCATGAAACAGAAAGTTCAACTGCACCTGAATTAAACAATAAGGAATTTGTTGGCTCTAAAATTGGAAGACCCAGAGGCAGAGTTTGACCTAGAAAGTTAATATGATAAAGACCCTATTTATTTTTATTTCTCCGTTATGTCACCTGCAATTTTGTCTTGGTCCAAGGTTGCTGCTGCTGCCAATGTAAGACAGATCCCAGCAGCAACCCAGGTACGTAGGCTTCCTCATCATGTCCACAAGTAATGACAGAGAACCTTGATACAATCAACAAAGTTTTGAGCTTCGCATTAATTGGGGCTTTCTAAACAAATCTGTAAACACAAAACTATGCACTAATTGCTAAGACAGCTCTACATGTCACTCTGGCACAGGGAATGGGACTTAAGAGCCTACTCCTAGACAAAGACTCTGAACTGAAGTAGAAAAATCTTGGTGTTTGTAAGAAATTCCCTAAATGACAATGAGAAATGCCAATTAACACTGTGAGAAAAAACAAGAGCAGTAAACACTGAGGCTGGAGGTACTGACATGAGCTAAATCATGTGAGGTCTCAGAGGCCATATTAAAGATTTTAGGCTTTGTTCAAATTTAATGGGTAAGTATTCACAGATCCTACATAAAAAAAACATATGATCTAAATTAAGTTTCGAAATGAGTAATTTGGCTTTTGTGGGGGAATACGATTTCCAGAGAATAAAAGCAGGAAGTCTTATTTGTAGTCTAGGAAACTGATGGTGGTCACTGGGACCAGAACTGTATCAGTGCAGATAGAGATTGGTAAATTGACTTGAGATATATTTTGTAGACAGAATCAATAGGACATGCAGATGCCTCTGTATAAGATATGTTGAATATCATGTACTTTAATTCAAAATAATTAGTGATACATTATTAGGTATCACATTTCCATCCGACAGTATGATGGGTTTCAAAAATTGTCTTCAAAGATAGATAAAAATACCCTTCAGATAACTTACAGTTAGGAAAATAGATAATTCATGAAAAACTATCTTTAATGTGGTCTGGTAAGAAATATAATTAATGGGTAAAAAAAAGTGCAATAGATACAAGTGGAAATAAAGAGAAGTAACAAACTTAGTCCTAACTGGCCTGAGGGTCTGAGGGAAAAAAATACTAGAAAAAAGAAAATAACACATTATTTACCTAGTTAGAAACAATCATAGATTTCATGCTTATCATCAGTGCAAGTCTGTCAAAGATATACTTCAGCAATATGAAATCTTGAACTCTAACAGATCATCTACTTTTCTAAGCAAGGAACAGACCCTTTAAGTCCCTGTTCCACTTGATGGTCACAGTCCATTTGTATAAACAGACTTGTTTGACCATGGATGTAAACACAAATTCCAAAATTGCTTTTCATACATTTCAGGCTGACATTTACTGAACACTAACTTAATGCCAAGGTAAGTCTATTTCAGCCTCAATAAAAACACAATTTATTGCAAACCATCTCTCAACCAGTCACTGTTAGGTGTTCAGCCAGTCATTCAACTCATATTTATAAAACACTTATTGTGTGGGTCAGGTACTTGTGACAACCACTGATGATACAATAATGATTTTAAGAGAAACAGACACATCCCTTGCCATACTAATATCACTGTGTACATAAATTAATATGCTATAAAGAAGAGAAACAGAGTTATAAATGTTTGTAATAGATCAACTGATTCATAAAAGATATGTGGGAAAGCTCCATAGTGATGATTTCATACAAAACAGTGGAATCTGGTGAACTGAGGGACAGAGAGGAAAGCATAATCAGGCAGAGGGGATAGCACATGTAAAATTATATGCTGAGAAAAGACATGGCGAATTTGATGGGCTGAAAGAAAGCCACTATAGCTGCAATTAGGGAGAGTATAATGTAGATGAATTTGGGGAGTTAGGTGGGTGCCAAAACATGCAATTTTAGGCATTGAGGTATGTTGTCTTCACTCTAAAAACAATGAAAAGCCGTTGAAAGGCTTTATATATTGAAGTGATACATTTTTATTTGATCACATAAAAGATTGCTCTGAGTACAAAAAAAAAAAAATTGAAGGGGTAAATATAAGTGTTGTCAGACTTAGAGAAGAAATGATGGTAACGTGGACTAAGGGAGACAGAGAGATGTGTTCAAGCTTGAGATATTTTTAACAGGTTAAACCAATAGACTTCTAGGGTTGGAATATCAGGAGCAAGGCAGAGGCAGATGTCATAGATGATTTTTCAATTTCTCGTTTACATAACTTGATGGGTTATGCAGCCATTTGTGAAGAAAAAGAGTGGTAAAGAACTAGGTGTGGGGATAAAGATTATAAGTTTAGTTGTTGTCTTTATTATGGAAGAGGGTCTTTGAAATATCCAAGAATTTATTTCAATTAGGTAGTCAAATATTATCTGGAGCTAAAAGGCAATTCTGACCACAGACATCAATTTTTGAGTAATCTACCTAATGTAATAATGGCAGTCATATATGTGAATGGAATTGCCTAGGAGTATAGTCCAGCTTGTGACAACCTGCGATCTTGCAACTGAGATTTGACAAGTCTAATACTTTATTGTAGATCATAAAAAATGAGAAGTAGGAATAAAATATGGAGAATTTTAAAAATAAAATCTAAAGAGAATGTTTCAAGAATAAGGGAGTGTTTGGCAGTAAAGACACCCCTCCCACACAAAAAGCTTATTGAATATAGTGACATTGGAAGTAATAAGTGAACTTGGGAGAATTTCAATAACAGAGAGATGGGGGCTAGAAGATAGATTGGTGTTGCAGTGAGTAAAGAGAAAGAAAAAGAGAGAAGAAAAAGAAAGAAAAGAGAAAGAAAGAAAGAAAGAAAGAAGGAAAGAAAGAGGGAGGGAGGGAAGGAAGAAAAGGAAGAAAGGAAAGGAGGGAGGGAGGAAGTGGAACATATAGATAAGCCTTTTGAGAGCTTTGTGCAGAAACAGAAATAAGACTGAAACTGTAGAGGTATATGTGGACAAGTAAGATTCTGTTGCCTTCTTTTTCTTTTTCCATTTCTCACAGGATATACTTGAATTGATTTACAAGCCAATGTGAATGATGCAATTGTGAGAAAGATATGGAAAATCAAAACGAGAATAGATGACAGATATCATAATAAGAAAGCAGATGAGATGGGATCCAGAGTAGAGACAAATTATCTTCAGACAGGAGGATGGATTTCACTGTGACATGAGGAAGGAGGAGAGAACGGGAGCAGATGATACTAATAATCATAAAAACATTAATAATACAAGCTAACATGTAAGAACTTTACATATGGAAAAAAATAAGGCATAAAAAGTTTTGTCTTTCCCGAGGTCATCTATTTTAAAGTTAGTGGAAAGAAGTTAAAAGTTGGGTATTTGAGGAGAGTAGAATAATGTTGAATAAGACATTTAGAAGAGAGCCAGGAGAGGCAGTGAGCTGACCAGACATGTAGTGGGATTACAGAACAGTGTTGGAGACCCCAATTAAGTTTGGTGGTTAAGAATTTATAGTGAAAAATATTCTGTTCGGTTATATGAAAATCTCATGTAGAAATCAGATGATCAGGGTCAGTCCTGGAAAAAGATTATTAGGCTCAAAGGGGATGGAATTTTGCAATATGTGTGACAAAAATTCTGAGAAGTAAGGGAGATTTACATATACCAAACATATTCTTGATAAAAGTCATAGTGAAATCAATAAAGTTGAACAGAAAAGGAAATGAAGGGGATATCTAATGAATTTGTAGAGAGCAGCAAGCTCAAGGAACTGGAATTCCTGATAAAGTAAAATAAATAAAATAGTTAATGATAAATTATGGAAATGGTTGAATAAGCCATAAAGAAAGGAGACACTGGGCATGAAGTGGGATTACTGGATCAGTGATTTTTGAAGATTGATCAGATTCAGGTTATGAAAAGACTCAAGGTGTGACCATGGAAGTGAGAGACTTAAGTGGAGAAGATAAAGAAGGTCACTGAGTATCAGGAATTTTTAGAACTAAGGAGTTCTAGAGCTGGAAACACTGTGCGCGTGAATGTTGACATTAATGCATTTGACGTTGGGACTTGGAATAAAGAGAAACATCTAAAATCTTTGAGGAGTGGAGGAAACAAACTGGGATATCCACAGATGACAGTGTTAAAGAGAGAGGCTGGTACAATACAACCACTTAATCCTCAAAGGATCTGCATTTTCTTTTTGTTTTGAATAAGAATGAAGTACTAGGAGTCTGGAATTATAATGCAGAATAAGAATAAAGCACACTAATTGTTAAGAAAAAAAAAGTAAACAGGAACAGGCACTATTTATCTGTCAATATTAACCTTAAATTTTCTACCATACTTTCCCTGTCAGAGGTATAAACCTTCCTTATCTTCTTTTGTATCACTCTTTTTACTTGCCTTCCTAACAGAAATCAGGCCTCACTCTGAGAATACTACTTGCCTTACAGAGTGCTCATGCCCAGCAGAGTCCAACAGAGACCAGAAGGACCCAGCAGAACTGCAGTTGAGGAACAGTTTGTTCGGGTAAACCAGTTTTGTGATTATTTGTTATGCACTATTGTTGCAGTAAAAATTGAATATTTCATTTTTATTTTTACCTTTTGAGATTATATACATATAAATATGTGTATATATGTATATTTAGGTACGTATGTATGTACATACGTATGTATGTACATATGTACATTGTGATATACTAGATTGCAACGCCTTGTAAAAATAGCTGAAGAAATACTCTTTACCAAAACATATGCATGCATCTTTTGATCTGTTTCTTTTATTTTTAAAATATTTTTCTACAAATATAGATTTCCTTTCTTTCCTTTATATTTAAACTTTTTCAAAAACTCAGAATCAGTAAATAAGTTTTACTTCCATTGTAAATCTCCATAGGCCTACTCTGTGTTGACAATCTATGCTAAACAATTGATATTGACTAACTAGATACTTCTATCAAGAATGACTTTTCTGGAGTAAAGAAATCACAATGCTTATTGTATCCTTGACAAGTGCAGACTTTGCAAAGTATGGAGAATGAAATAAAATAAACCACTTTGCATTAGAATCTGTATATTATTGGTTCCCCTCATTGAATCAGATTAACTTTAATACTTAATTTTCTTTCCAATGCATTAAATAGGATACTTTTAATATACTCTAAGATAAGGAAAATATTAGCTCTGCTTTTATACAAAATTATCACTTCACTTTTTCTGTTGTATCCAGCTCATTTGATGCAAATTCATGGTATTCATCCACTTGAACTTCATTGGTAACAGTGAGAAATTATTTCTGTTGCATTTGATGGAGTCTAACCACGAGTCACTCATTTTTCTAACATAAGAGTGACTGGAATGGATTAAAGGAAGACTTCAGACTATAAGAAATGTTTCACGATTGCTTCTTTCTGACCTGAAGACACTGATACATGACTTCTTGGTTGAAAGAAATTTCCTGTTCTCTCTACCCATGGACTTGATGCTTTTCTATGTGAAAACATGAGTGGTTAAATATTAGCTTTCCAAAGCTCTGACACCTTGTTTGAGATTAGTGATGGTCAAAATTTTGGATATGTGTTCTCTAAACTTTCAATTGCCTAACTTTTCTAAAATCCTACATACTTACTTCTCTTTCTTTCATCACCATCTGTGTCTTGACAAAGAAGAAAATATTTTGGCCTTTCAATGTATTATAATAATAATAGGAAAAACCCATTGATAAAACTTCCATGAAATTATGTTGTGAATAAACAGCATCAGCAACATATTTTTTTCTCTTAAAATACAAAGTATGGAAGAACAATATTTACACTGATATGAGGGTCCTTACACCTTACATTTTAGAGTTTCTAGTCCAATGTGAAGGCAATGCTAAAGACCATGTGGGCAAATATTTTAATTAGCAAGGCAGCGACATAAAACGTAAATGATTTTAACTCTTAGAAGATTCTCGTACACTTGTACTTTGCCAAGACAGAAGAAAATATCAGAAGATTAGATTGTTTCATGGTCATTTTCTAGAGTTAATACTGCATATAAACCACTTATGTCTGTGGTATTGATCCCTTGAGTTGATAGAATTGATCTGCCCAGGTAAGTGAATAATTTCTTTCTCTTCAACACTCCACATTTATATTTCTTGAATATATACACTTCTTAGGAGAGAATGGCTCTCCTGGGTAGAGAAACCTATATTTTCTCAAGATAAACAAAACCATGCTCTTCATTTCAAGAACCAAAACAAGTTTTAAAAATGGATCTAATTTAAACTAAGGGGAAATTATCACTTATTTAGGATGTTCTTAAACACTATCTATATTAAGATTATTGTAATAAAGCAGTTTGGAATGTATAAGATACCGTTCTATCTCTCCTAATGTGGTTTTTGGTAAAAGAAAATTAATTAATTATACTGTTAATAATCCTTCTGAGACTCAAGAAGATGATCTGTCCTATGAAACCCCTTTAGATACAGAGTTGATACAGGGACCTTACAGAAGAACAGTTTAAAATTGACACATTAGATGGGTCTGTTGTCTTGTTAGGTCGCAACATTTTATTAGTTAGGTTAACTCTAGCTACTGTGATACACTAAAAATGGATGGAAGCTTAACATAACAGAATGTTATTTTATGTTCATTTAATAGTCCAAAATAGGTGTTCCTGGATGACAGGAAACTTTCATTTTATGTGTGAATCAAATACTCAAGGTCCTTTAACCTTACAGTGCCATCATCTCTTAGGACTACACGGTTATCTGCACCTATTTGGTGGGAGAACTTGTGTGTGGGTGGCGGCTGGGGCCCACGTATTTCTCTAAAGTCTTGGCTCAGAAACAGGCATATCAAATGTCTGCACATATTTACTGCTAAAATATAGTCACATTTTTCCCACTTAATTTTAGGGGAAGATAGGTATTATAGGCTAGGTTTTTGCCAAAGAAGAAAATCACCTTTTTATTTAAGAGCTAATAATACCAACCATAATATAGAATTCTCATCTCCAGATCTATTTGAAGATTTCTTTCAACATATGGAACGCAATCAAATCCTCATGCAAGGAAGATAACCCAAAGTACCATCCAATAACTACATCCAGTTCAAAGTCTACTATCTGTTAGTGATGCAGAGTAGGTCCTCAATATACTCAAGATATAATAATGAAGCAGCACTGGAATAACTGCAATAAAAAGTTCTATTTAAAAAAAAAAAGAAGAGAAATAAATAATAGTGTAGTTTATAACACTTTTGCTATTCTGCTGGTCAGATACTGTGAAGACATTCCTGGACTGGCTATGGAGAAAGTCATTGATTAGTCCTTGAGTCCTCCCTCTGGGAGGAACCTCCTTGACCATTACCCTTGTTATGTTAGAAAAGGTGGAGGTTCTGAGATTTTACCCCACTTGCCACTTACCAGATAACAAGTAAGCCTGACATAGTATTCTGACAAAACGTCATAGGAGCCCTGGATCAGTTAATCAAAATAACAGTCATAGCAGCAGTTTTCATCAGTTCTTCATGGCCCAGATCCAATAGGCAATACACGTGGGTCAGATATTACGTGCACATACAGTAGCGTTCAGTATAGGAAAGGGACACCAACTTTTAAGAGATGCTCAGGCTTCATGGAGCTGCTAGCACATCCACCCACTATCTCTTAGAAAGAGAGAGCTTGCTCATTACCCTAGAGTGTAAGTACCTCTCCGGGAGCGAAACAGAAGGGCTTTATCTTTATTATGCTGGAATGTCTGTTGGGAGGTAAATCACTAATTCTCTCTGGGGAAGGATATACTATCTCTATCTTCTAAGGCTGTTTTCTTTCAAACATGTCCTTTCTCTTAAGTCCCAGACCTTGTAAAAACACATTGTCTCTAACAATTCACCATGGGCACATATGAAATATGTGTTGGAATTAACTTCCCATGAGACTGTAAAGTTTTTGTATTCCATTTCCTATTATGCCAGTTTAGTACCTTAGGATGTTAAAGCTGGTACATTCAAAAACACTTTAGCTTCAAATCATGGTTTCTTTGGAAGTAAAATCTCCTAAAATATTTAGTAGGCTTCCAATGTGTTTGCTTCTAGTTAATTCCTTTGGCCTATAACCACACCCATCATTATGTCTTGCATTTAATTTTCCATTCTGCTTGATTTTTTTCACTTATACTATCCTTGGCACTCCTGTACTGGTGGGCTACCTTAAGCCATATAGAACAACAGTGTTTGGCGGTTAGCTAATTACCCATAAACTGATTTTGGCTAAATCTCAACAGGCCCTTGTCTCAAAGTCTTTATCAGTCATACTTCCTACTTTGGTGGGTCCAGAAACAGTTGTCATCACAAAATTGTGGATTCTTAATATTCCTTAATATCCCTTTTATTTCAGCTTATAGGTAGTTCAATTCTGCTTGAGCTGATCTTTTTCTTATAATGTCTCACTATAAGGTTCAAAGAACAACTAACCCACTGTAGTAAACTAAGTCTGCTTAAATTTTCAGAAGCATCTGTTCAGAGTTTTAACTTCATCTTTTTACATATTATTTCCTGAAAATTGTCCTTGAAATTTACCAGCATTCATCTCAGTCCAGATTTGCCAAATAAACATGTCCTAACAGTCATGGCATAAACACATAGGAAAAGAACCCTTAAAACCGATTAGATATTTGTTACTGCTCAGAAATTCTCAAGACTAACAGATAAAACTGTATTAGCTAATATTTCAAAATAAAATGATAAAAATGGCTAAAACTCATATTCCTCTAAGAAAAAGATGCTTAATGGAATTTTGCACCCATGAATGGATGAGCAAAAGAATGAAAATTTAATTGCAATTTTGAATGAGAATAGCACATTTAATACTGGCATTTTTTATTTTAAAGAGATTTTATTTTATTTCATTTCATTTCTTTTTATTTTATTTTGTGTCAGCTTTGTCAGAGTATAACTGACAAATAAAAATTGTATGTATTTAAGACATACAATGTGATGATTTGATATAAATAGAAATTGTGAAATGATTAGCACAACCAAGCTAATCAGCACATCCATCACTTCACAGAGTTACTACTGTGTGTGTGTGGTGAGAGCGCTTAAGACCTACTCTTGTAAATTCCAAGTATAAAATATCATATTATTAACTACAGTCACCATGCTGTACATTAGATCCTCAGAACTTATTCACCTTATAACTAAAAGTTTGTGCCCTTTGATCAACATCTCCCCATTTCCTCCACTTCTCAGCCCATCACAACCACCGCTCTATTCTGCTTCTGTGAGTTTGACTTTTTTAGATTCCACACGTAAGTTCACACAATATTTGTCTTTCTGTGTCTGTCTTATTTCACTTACTAAAGTGTCTTCCAGGTTCATTCATGTTGTCACAAATGGTAGTAATTTCTTTTTTATTTTTGAATTATATATATATATATATATATATATATATGTATGTATATGTATAAATCATATATATACATATCCATATCAAAATTCCACTTTTTACAGAAAAAAAAAAGAATCCTAAAAATCCATAGGGAATCACAAAAGACCCTAAATGGCCAAAGTAATACCGAGAAAGAAGAACAAAGTTGGAGGCATTCCACTTCCTGATTTTAAATTATGTTACAAAGCTATAGTAATCAAAACAGCATAGCACTAGCATAAACCCAAACATATAGACCAGTGAAACATAACAGAGAGCCCAGAAGCAAACCCATGCATATATAGTCAACTTATTTTTTGGATAGTTTGTTGTTAGTGTATAGAAATTCAACTGATTTTTGTATTCTGATTTGTATCCTGTAACTTTACTGAATTTGTTTATTATTTCTACCAGTTTTGTTGTTGTTGTTTTTTGGGGTTTTTTTGTGGTGGAGTCATCAGGGTTTTCTACATATAAGATCATGTCATCTGTAAATAAAGACAGTTTTATTTCTTCCTTTCTGATTTGGATGCCTTTTATTTTTTCTCTTGCCTAAATGCTCTGGCTAAACTTCAAGTACTATGTTGAATAAAAGTGGCAAGAATGGGCATCCTTGTCTTATTCCTGATACCAGAGTAAAAGCTTTCAGCTTTTCACCATTGAGTACAATGTTATCTGCAGACTTGGAACGTACGGCCTTTATTATGTTGAGGTACATTTCTGCTATACCTAATTTGTTAAGAGTTTTTTATCATAAATGGATGCTGAATTTTGTCAAATGCTTTCTTTACATCTATTGAAACAATTATGTGATTTTTATCCTTCATTCTGTTAATATTATATACCACACCCTATTTGTGTATGTTGAACCATCCCAGGGACAAATCTCATTTGATTATGGTGTATTATCCTTTTAATGTTTTATTGAATTAAATTTGCTAGTATTTTGTTGTGGATTTTGCGTATCTGTTTAACAGGGATATTGGTCTGTAATTTTCTTGTTTTGTCTTTATTTGAATTTGTTATGAGGATAACACTGGCCTTGTAAAATGAGTTTGGAAGTGCTTCCTCTTCTTCAATTCTTTGGAATAATTTGAGGATTGGTGTTAATTCTTTAAATGTTTGGTAGAATTCACCAGTGAGGACATGTGGTCCTGAGCTTTTTTTCTGTTGATGGATTTTTGATTACTGACACAATCTATTTACTCGATATTGGTCTGTTCATATTTTCTACTTCATGATTCAGTCTTGGTAGGGTATATGTTCTAGTAATTTATTCCTTTCTTTTAGGTTAGCCAATTTGTTAGCATATAATTATTGATAGTGTCTTATGATCCTTTGTACTGTGTGGTATCCGTTGTAATGTCTCCTCTTTTATTTCTTTTTTTTTAAACTTTGGGTTTATTTATTTATTTATTTTTATGGCTGTGTTGGGTCTTCGTTTCTGTGTGAGGGCTTTCTCTAGTTGCGGCAAGTGGGGGCCATTCTTCATCGCGGTGCGCGGGCCTCTCATTATCGTGGCCTCTCTTGTTGCGGAGCACAGGCTCCAGACGCGCAGGCTCAGTAATTGTGGCTCACGGGTCCAGTTGCTCCGCAGCATATGGGATCTTCCCAGACCAGGGCTCGAACCCGTATCCCCTGCATTGGCAGGCAGATTCTCAACCACTGTGCCACCAGGGAAGCCCGTCCTCTTTTATTTCTTACTTTCTTTATTAGAGACCTCTCTCTTTTTTCTTGGTTTATCTAGCTAAAGTTTTGTCAATTCTGTTTTTATTTTCAAAAAACCAACTCAGTATCATTGATTTTTCTATTGTCTGTCTAGTCTCTATTTTATTTATTTCCACATTAGATTTTCTCATTTCCTTCTTTCTGCTATATTTGGGCTTAGTTTCTTTTTTTTCTAGTTCTTCAGGTATAAATTTAGGTTGTTTATTTGATTTTCCTTTTTTCTTAATATAGGCATTTATTGCTATAAAATTTCCTCTTAGAACTGCTTGCTCTTTCCTATAAGTTTTGGTATGTTCTATTTCTACTTTGGGTTGTCTCAAGATACTTTTTGATGTCTATTTGCTTTATTGTCTGACCCACTGATTGTTCATGAGTGAGTGTGTTGTTTAATTTCCTCATATTTGGGAATTGTTCAGTTTTACTCCTGTCACTGGTTTCTAGTTTCATACCATTATGGTAGGGAATGATACTTATTTGGTGGTACAACATTTGCCTGATTCCTCATGATCTATGTAGCCTTGCGTTGGTATCTGTGCATTTGAAGGAGCAATTGCCTTTTCCAGTCTTTACATACTGATTTCAGCAGGTAAAGACCTTCTCTTGCTGGTTCCCTAGGCTGATGGGATTATATCTGAATCATTGTCCATTTGGGTTGAGGTCAGGTCATGTGGCTACTGCTGGGTATTTAGTGGGTTGGCAAGACTGTTGCCAGGGGCTTGGGCAGGCATGGATTCTGTCTGGTCCCTGGGCAGACTGAACTGCTTCTAGGTTCTCGGTCAGCAGGGCTGGTGCTGAGACAAGAGTCTGCTTCAGGGTCTGCATTTGATGGGCTTGTTACCAGGTGTGTGGAAGGATGTGGCTCCCACCTGGCTTCTGGGTAGGCTCTCGCTGGGTCATTGAGAGGGTCCCTTGGCAGGCAGGATAGGACCTGGTCTGCGGCTGAGAGAGGCAAGAACCAAGACACAGGGCTACTTTAGGGTCTGCATCTGGGACTGGGGTCTGCAGAACTGCTTCTGGGGCACGGATGGGCATGTCTCCTGCCAGTTCCTGAGCAAGCAGGACTGTCCCCAGACCATGGCTAAGAGGGGCTGGAGTTGAATCACAGGACTGCTTCAGGATCTTCAGGTGGAACAAGGTTAGTGGGCCAACCTCTGGGGTAAAAGATGGGCATGTCTTCCACTAAGTCCCTAGGCAGGCAGGACCACTCCTGAACTGAGGTAGCTGAGGTGCTGGAGCTGGGTCTTGGGCTGCTTCAGAGTACAGAGCTGAGACCAAGTTTGGCAGGCCTGTTACCTGAGGCTCAGGTAGGTCCAGATGGTGCTGGTGGCAGGATCAAAGCCCAAACAGGGTTGTAGCAAAGTCCACACAGAGATGGGGATTTTTCCATGTCTGTAGCTGGGACCACGTTTGGCCAACCTGTTAACTGGACGTGAGTCTGCCTTCTCAAAACTGCCCTCCTTGGTCTTGATCTCCACCAAGGTTTAGCAACCTTCTTACCTAAATCCCAAAGCTCTCACAAAGGTCTGTTTGTCAATAGATGACTGCCACATTATTGTTGCTGTGTGGGGGATAATCATCAGAGGACCTTTTATCCTGCCAGTTTACTGACATCACTCCTAATTTCTTAATATGCAAATTTGATTGAAGTCACTAAATAAATGCAATACATTGTCACTTTAGGCACATTTTTATTAGCTCTTCATACCAAATTTCTTAATTGTAATGTAGAAATTTTTGAAAAATACTGACATTCCTTACACAGTATGGTTTGTGAATTAAGTATAAGATTAATATTTGTAAAGAGTAAAGATTCTAGAAATTATTATACTTCTATACTCACTAAAAATCATTATTTTCTGGTGTTTTCTTAGCAGGTGTTTGTATCTCTTCATTAAAAAATATTATCAGTAAAAGCATATTCTCACAGGTTTTAACAGAAACTTTGATACCAATATCCACTGGTATCAAATTACCTGTAATGTTTAACTATCAAGGTTAATTACTTAAATTCAGCTTTTCTTGCAACAATTTTGGTAAGAAACAAATTGATTCAGCTGAAGCAATTAACATTTTAACAGCATCAAATACACAATAACCAAACAAATAATTCCCTAAAATCATATTATTTTTAGCTTTAAAATTATTACACAAAAACAGGTAAAAAACTGAGTGGTGTTTAATGTGATCTGTGAACATATTACAATCAGTTCTATTGTAAGACATTTAATAATTAACTATATTTTCCTGAGAGCAAATATATCCACATTCTCTAGAACTCTGTTTAATATTTGGGAGGTTAGATAAACTGATCTTTAAGTTTCCTTCCTTCTAAAAACTCCATGATTTTATCCTCTTATGTTTTACTTATTTTGTCTTATTTTATTTTGCTTTTCCATTATTTTTTCAATTCCTACTTTCACACACTGGTCAAAGAGCTTACTGACAAAGGTTTTCATTTTTCTTGGCATTTTCAGGGTCCCTATATACGTCCCTACATTCATTTCTCTCTTGCAAATATCGTCAAGTCTGTAAACTAGTCATTCTGAAGGAATTCCTTAAGGTCACTGACATGGTAGCTAGCTCAGAGCATTCTTAAATTTGCTCTATACAGTACTTGCCAATATTTGCTGAGGTACCTGGTTTTGCATAAATTCATTACAATTTTCCATCTTTCTTCTTAAGCTCACAATAGTTATCTAACCCACCATTGTTTCATTTAATGTACTTTGCTTCTGTGTGGTTTTTGTCTTGGAAGTATCTAATATATCTGTGTCCATATTGCCAAGTAGCAAAATCACTTTGTATTCAATTTCTTCTTCCAGATGCTATTAATTCCAGATTCAGATGGAAAACTTCCTTTTATTGAACCACATGAGACCATTTACTTTGTAACAGCTTTTCTTTTTAAGGCTTAACTGCATTTTATATATTTGGCAATAAAAATTCTGTCCTCAAAAGTCTTTAGCTTATATTATTTCATTGTTTGGGCTTTCTTAACTTGGATCTATGTTAAAAATGTGTCTTCTTTTTTACAAAGTGAGATAATTCTAACTCTATTTAAATGATCATATTTCGATTTTCCTTCATAATGAAAAATGAGAAATGAGGCATAAAAGTATCTGGGTAATGAACTGAATATTAGTTTAGTTCTTCAATAGGCAGTGAATTAGTAAGAGGACATGTATTTACCATGGGTTATATTTTAAAATGCTCATTATTACCCCTTTCTTAAAAAATTCTAACTAAACAGCTCTTTTATTAAAGAAGTTATACTGTCATAGTTTATTAAACTTTAAGTCCCATGTAACAACCCACCTTAAACAAATTATATGTTTAAAAAGAAAAAATGGTTGATTTTAGCTGCAGTTTCTATTAGCTTAGCAAAGAGATGGGAATAACAGGAGTTGAATAAGACAGTTTTTGGTGTAGGAGACAGATTGACAGAAGGAGTGACCAGGGTAGTAAACCTATCTTAGATGGAAAAGTTGGTGACAAGTGTAAGATATTGAAGATAATAGGATCAACCAAAAGGATCCTCAAAATTCAAGCACACAAGCTATTGCTGTGAACAGTCCTATGAAAATGCCTGGATCCAAGCTAGTAGAAAACAGAAGAGCCACTCTAGAGGCAATCTGGAGTGGGTATGGAGAAGGTGCAACAAATTATCTATGGCATTGTTCTTAAACTACTTTGCCTTTTTAGCCTCTGGCCTTTGAGGATACCCACATATAAAAAGGAGGCTAACAAATAAAATTAAATGAATATATTTAAGAAAACATCTGGATGCTATGTTACTCAAGATATAATGCCCAACACTGGCACAACACATTGTGTAATCAAAACGTTAAGTCTCCTACCACTGTTGGGCCACCAGGAAATACTTCTTCTCATCTCTTGCCACCATGTCAGAATTCCAAGATTTGTTGGTTGTTCCACTGCTGTCATAGAAAGAGACAAAGTTTAATTAAGAAGAAAGGCAAATTAATAAATTTGACAAATTTTTCTCAGATTGCATGAATATAATAGTTCCTTGCAAAATAAATTTTTATAAAAATTTGAATAATCTGTGGTGAATTTAAAAAATTTAAATCAAATATAGTACATGTGAAATATATGACTAAAGTAGCCTTCCAATATTCCCAGAAAATTTGAATATGAAAAAAGAAACATTTGTATGACTATGAAAAAGAATCATTTCTAAAATAATGATTTATATTCAGATGATTTTCTGGCCATTTTCAATCAAGGTAAATTTTCTGGTTAAAATTTTTTGAAAAAAAATTGAAAAATAAATTGATTTATTTCCTTATTTCTTTATAATACTGTAGCTTGAAAAAATTTAAAAGAATTCAAGAAGTATTGTATGAATTTATACATTGCATGAACTAAGTAATAAACTTATTATGATGAAATTAAAATATTTTAATAGCTTATGTGATGATAATACTTTATTATATAAGATTTCTTTATAATCATTGAATATTATATCTGTGGTTCATGTCTGAATCTTAGTATTCCTTAAAGAATTCTATTGATAATTCCAGTTTTTCCTGTTTCAACAAAGTGTCTCCAAACTTGAACTTACTAGACTATCAGACTTTTAAGGACTCAGGAAATATATAAGTTTGCATTACTGTCAGTTGAACACAAATTATCTTAAAATATCAAATGTAATAATGTTAATATGATTTATCTTAAATAACAATATATAACAATATATATTTATTTATACATATTTATAATTTATGCTTATTTTATTATTCATTCAGACATCACTGGCTCATTAAAGAACACTAATACATGAACAATAATATTTAAATGTAGTTATATCTGATATTTTGCTGACTTTCAGTGATATAGTTTTGCATATATTTTTCAATTTTTATAGAGGTGTACTTTTCAAGGTAAGAGGATAGATGACATATTATTTAACAATTTATTAGCTTCATTCATAACTTTTATGTGAGTTTGCATTTGTACTTGCCCAATGCCCTGAGGATATTAGGGGTAGGCCTGGTTATCTGAAAGAGTAATTTCTTTTGTTAGAAGTTTTTAAAATAGATTTACTCACTCTTTGGTCACTTTTCTTACATCAACTATTTATGAATAAAAACAACCAAAATGAAATATGTATTAGGGATTTAATCATGGTTCACATTTTAATGTTTTCTCTCTTATTCACTTCATCAATTTTCACCTTCATATGAAGCTCACAACCACTCACATTGGATGTATTCCAATTTTTTCCTATGTTCCCACTCACTCCATGAGAAAACTGGCCCAATTTTTTAAAATAAAATACACATGAATTACAAAATAATTGCTGTACCTCATTTAAATTAATTGATGCAAAATTATATCACAGTATAAAACAGTGGTATCAGTTATGTCCACTGCCTAAATATATTTTTCTAAAAATAATAAAATTTTATGAAATAATAATGGTGTTTGATAATTTAGAATCATATCCCTGATCAAATAAGTTTTTTTTTTTTTAACCAAGTTAAACCAATTATTTGGGGTGTATAGCTGGCTATGAAAGATTTGAAGAAAAATCTTTACATATTGACACTAAGTATATCTATATGTATTAGCACATAAAATCAGAAGTAGACTTTCTGGAAGTAAAGTGTGATACCATAAAGTACATCTATACTGATACCATAAAGTACATCTATAATGATAACTTGAACTGTGGCAAATTTCATTTTCTTCCGATAAAACAATGCAATAGTTTCAATAATTTAATAATAATAATGATAGGTGCTAATGTCAATTTCTGTCCTACAAATGGATCTCCTAAACTCAAATTGAAAATATGCTTGCCAATTTAAACTGGAAATGTATTTTTTTACAACATTTTAAGAGAACACAGTTGATGCAGCACACATACATTTTAAAGCAATACCCACACACTTTAAAGTTTGCAGTGCATTATCACTCAAATCTAACACTTTGTTACTGAATCTAGGAATGGCTTTCCAAACTCGAGTTTCATGCTGCAGTCAATGAAACCACCACTGATTCTTTAAAAATTAAAACAAGAACATTTTTATCATTCAGACATTTAATTAGAACTTCAAAAATAGATTAATTGTAATTGAGTAAGTAATAAAATATAGCTTGGCATTTTTTAGAGAAATCTAAATTAACATGGTTAAGTTACTTTATTTTTTGGTTTGTCAGTAAACTTAGTCCTTCCCATGTCCTTAGAGTTGAAAAGCAAATAATCTGTAAAAATAGATGATCTTTTTTTCTTTTAACCCCCTTGAAATTGCAAAGTCTATTAAAGCAGGTTTTACTTTTTATAATAACTGCACTTTAAAATGAACTTTTAATATACGATTTTATTTCTTTCATTTGCCTACCAGAGATACTTCATTATATAACATCATTTTTTCCTAACCTTCTTGTCTTGGTAAACAGACTAGAGAAAATTTTAAATCAGCATGACTGTATTAATCTTTAGATAAATACAAAAATTAATGTGAATGATAAATATATATATATATATATATAATATGACCCAACTGATTTCTTATTTAAAATATCTTTTGGCCAATAGCTGCTAATCCAGCTGTTGCTGACTTTCATTCATTCAAACAAATTTAACAGTGTTCTACTATATTCTAAGCCCTGTACTAAGTATGGGACACAACAAGACAAACTTTGTCTCTGAACTAAGGAATACACATTTTGTTCGAGAAGGGGTGGATGGACTACAAACAAGAAAAGAAATCACGCACAAAACAACATAGTACCTTCTAGGGATACATGCTTTGATGAAAATAGAAGAGACTAGTATGATATTAAGTAAAGGGGGGAAGTACCTTTAAATATTGGGAGGAATATTACAAGCAAAAGGAACAGAAAATACAAATGCTCTGAGTTATCTGAAAGAAAACCAATTATAGTGGTAGTGACTAAGGGGCGGAAACAAACTAAGTGTTTATGAGCTGCTGCAAGGAATTCAGATGTTATTATAAGTGTGGAGAAAAAGGTACTAGAAGGTTTTAGACTCTTGAATGTCAGAAATTTCAAATATTTACTCTGATGCTTGGGGAATGGAGAGAGAAGGGTGCCTACGGAGGGACCAGAAAGAAGGCTATTGGCACAGACTGGTAGTCTGGTCTAGAGATAATCATGATCAGGTCAAAGATATTAAAGGTACAGTGGAAGAGAAGTGAAAGCATTTATAATATATTTTGGAGACAGGTCTGAAAATATTTGCCAAAAGAAAAAAGAAAAACAAAACAAAACACAAACATCAACAAAGATTCTCAGGAAGTTGGTTTAAGCAGCTGAGTTAGTTTTGGTACCATTCACTAAGAAAGGGAAGCATAAGACACAACACATTCGGGAAAGAATATCAAAAGCTCCATTGGGATGTCTTGAGTTGGACATGCATATTATCTAAGTGTAGATGTCCAGTAAGCTGTTGTATGTATGAGTCTGGATTTCAGGTGAAAAGTTAGGATTGGAGATAGACAGTTGGGAGTCTTAGCATATGGATGTTACTTATAGGCATGGAACTGCATGAAGTTGCCTGAGGAGGGTATATTCAGAGGAGAGAAGTGAGTATGATGACTTAGATCTGAGACACTTAATCACCTAGAGTCAAATGGCATAAAAGGAGGATCCAGCATCAGACACTGAGATGGAGTGGGCAATAAGGTAGGAGAAAATAGAGTGTAATAGAAAAAACAGAATACAAAGGAATAAATTAATTTAAGAATAGGAAGCGGTATTTTATACTAAATGCTGTTAAGATAGTAATTAAGATGAGAACAGAAAAGCAACATTTGCCAAGACAGAAATTATAGGTTTCCTTGACAAAAGCAGTTTATCGTAGTAGCAGAGATGAGGTGAGAAGTGAAAAGTGAGGAAGTACAGACAGTAAAGACAGACTACTCTTTCAAAATTTATTTTTCATGTAAGGGAAGAGTGTGATGAGGCAGTGCCTGAAAAGGAACATGCTGTCTGAATGGACAAAAAGATGACAATAGAAAAAGGATTAGATAGATAGACAGATAGATAGGTAGATAGGGATATATTTTACATAGAGGAAAACAAAGCATGTTTGTATGTTGATAAAAAAAATCCGGAGAGAGAATATTTGTGGAGGTGACAGAGGAAAGTCATAGGAATAAAGCAGTTTAGAAAGAGATAAGGCAGAGGTGGATGAATGTGGTTGTTGTAAACATTTAGAAAAGAGGTTGAGGACATAGGGGAGTCTGACAATCTATGTAACAATCATACTTGACAATCATAGTAACAATCTATGTTACTGACAGCGAAAAGTGAAAGAGTTTGGGAAGATGGAGAAGAGCGCAAGACTGGATTAGATTAAATAATGTACAGAGCAGTTTGGAGATAAAAATCTGGCTAGTGATGGATGACCTGGGAAGCATAAACATGGTTGTTGACTCAAGAAAATAGGGAAAGGAAACAAAATGGTAGTAGTGCCAAATCTCTCAGATAGTACTTCTCAAACTATATGTGGTGAAAGACTATTTTTCCCCTGTGC
Source organism: Balaenoptera borealis (assembly GCF_965194805.1). Taxonomy (NCBI): domain Eukaryota; kingdom Metazoa; phylum Chordata; class Mammalia; order Artiodactyla; family Balaenopteridae; genus Balaenoptera; species Balaenoptera borealis. The sequence goes on along the minus strand of NC_138870.1, from coordinate 62,135,123 downwards.
ATTACAGAAGAATATTTATTTATGTAAAAAAAAAAAAAACTTTATGGGAAATGATTACATGCTTGGATATTGCAGCAATATTTCTATAAATATTTACTCCAATTTCTGTATTACTTCTCTGTGGACCAGTAAAAAAATAATTGCCCACTGACAACATTTGAAAAATACACTTTGACTAAGACTTCCTTAGGTTAGTGTAAGAAACCAGATAAAGCTATACTTTAGAGCAGTGGGTTTTTTGGGGGTTTTTTTTGGTGAAACCAACAATAAAATCTAGGCAAACTACAAAATGTTTATTTAGTTAGAAATTTTATTTTTACTTGTAAATTATATACATGCACTACTGTGCTAATATATCACATAATAACATTTAAATAAAAGGAACAAGATATTCACTTAAAAAGTACCTGTGAAGTCACTGAAGAAAAGATGAAAATTCATAATAGTACTTAAAATTAAGGCTATCGAAATGTAATGCAAAAACTGGCACCAATGATAAAGGATTTGGATCTGAGTTAAGAAAAATTTTACTCAGGCTTCCTATTATGGCACACCCAAGCATCATTTATGAAATACTATTTTGATTATGCTAATGCTAAGCTTCATAGCACTACTAATAAGCATCACCTGACTCAGTACATGTAGATTCCAGAAGCTAAGTAATAATACTTCCTCAGCCCTGAATACTATTACACCTGCCATATTTCTGCATTTAGACAGAAATTTCATAACACAGAGAAGAACTGCGAAGGAGAAGTGGGACTACAAAGAAAAGCCAGTGGCAATTGGGAGGAGTTGTGGGATGCTGATAAGAATTCAAGCTTTCTAGAAGTATTACCTTGAATAAAGCCAGAAGGATATGAGAAAAAATAAAAAATCCAGATATGGATGAACCGTACCGAACATTTGATGTATTTTCCTCCTGAATTATATTTATTCAGAATTACACAGAAAAAAATAATTGAGATAGAAAGAAGATCGCTCTTCAGTATGGAATTGATTCAAAAATCTAAGTTCTATTAAAAATCAGGAATTGTCTTGAATCTTTACACATCACCTTGTCTTCCGTGACTGTGACTCCCATTTCTGTAGAACTAATAGGTCACTAAGAGTTGCTACTATGTGCCCAAGGAACAGTGAAAAAGACCAATGCTCACTGCCTCCACTGTAGATTTCAAAGCCTAAGCCATGCTGAAAATAAGTAGGAAAGAAAATTTAAATTGGATCAGAGATCTATTTTTTTATATTAGCTTGGACAGGACTTTATTTAATAATTGCAGACTGAGATATTTGCTATTATATGCAAATGAGTGGAAAAGCTGTGGAAGAGATTTGAGATTTTATGCATGTGTGAAGAATGATCCTACCAAACAGATTTCAGAGGGCAGTGTTGCAAATTAATATTTATTTCTAAGGATTCCTGAGTCCATTTCATCCTGGATTATATATTAACAAATCACATATTGCCTTGTTTGAGAGTCTCTCTGAGACCGCTACCAATTAACTAAACTCATTTCCTGTTCTTTGGCACATGGATGGTCTCACTTCTCAGGCTCATTCAGAGTTAGATGTCTATATGTGACTGAGTTCCAACCAACAGCATAAAAGCAATAATTGTGTGTTCCATCTCCAGTTATGGTCAATTAAAACTTTTAATGCACTCTATACTTTGTTCCTTTTTTATCAGAAAATTGTTAACTCTTGTATTTTAAAAAATTTTTATTAGAGTATAGTTGCTTTACAATGCTGTGTTAGTTTCTGCTGTACAGCAAAGTGGATCAGTTATATGTATACATATATCCCCTCTTTTTTGGACTTCCTTCCCATTTAGGTCACCACAGAGCACTGAGCAGAGGTCCCTGTGCTATACAGCAGGTTCTCATTAGTTATCTATTTTATACATAGTATCAATAGTGTATATATGTCAATCCCAATCTCCCAATTTATACTTTGTTCTTTATTCTTCTGTCAGGTGCACATAGAGGACAAGAAAGATCCAGGCATTTGTAGAAATATACAGAATAGGAGTCTGGGTCATTGAATAAACTAATGGAGGAGAAATGATCTGCCATCCTATGCATTTGTCAACTATGGTTTTGAGGGCAAAATATAAAATTCTATCATGCTAAGTCATTGCTTTCGTTCTATTTCTACAGCACTTAGCCTATCCTAAGTAGTACAATGAGTGATAGCCATAAGAATGAAAAGAGAGGTGAAAATATTTCTACATTAAGGAAGTGTGTTAGTGTCTAGAAGACTCACAAGAAGAAAATATTTCTGAAATTATATAAAGCAAGAACCAAAGAACAAAGTTAGAATGCTGTTTGCATCCTTAATGAATTGCAAGAAATTTGCTCTTATGTATGAGAAAAACAAAGTCATAAGAAATGAACCAGAAGAGATTAAAAGGTAATGAGATAACTGAAAGATGAGAGTAAAAAAGAATAAAGTCTACAATGTAGGAAAGGAAGAGAAAACTTGACACTACAGAAAATTAAATCAGTAACCTGAAAGACAAATATGAGAAGCTCTCCTAGAGTGTCATGGAATAAAGGTTAAAGAGTTTAATATGTTGTTAAAGAAGAATGATAAACCCAAGGTTAGATAATAAGATACCAATACTTTCTTTACCAGAAGCAAGTGATTAATAACTAAAGATCTCAAGCTGAAGAGATTCATGTTTTTTTGGTTTGTTCAGGAATGATCAACAAAAAGGAATTATTATGATACAGTTTTGAACTGCAAAGAGAAACAGAAACTAGTTATGCAACCAGGAATGGAAAAACACACAAACACACATGGATACCAACAAAAGAAGAAAAGTCAGTCATCAGCAGACATTTGGTCCTGTCCAAAATGTCCATTGAGACGTTTGGTCCATGCCAAAAGGTCCTTGAAATTTGGTCCTATCAAAAACATCCACTTTTAGAAAACATCCCTGAGTTCAAATATCCCATAACTTTTATATATGCTTTTGGGTTACAGGATTAATACATTAAAAAAATACTACCATGTTTTATTAGTCCAATAATTGTGTTGTGGCTGTACTGCCAATAATAATTCTTCTTGCCTAGCAGGTAATGACACATGGGGTTAGGTTGATGGGTTGGGGTTTGAATCTTACAGAAGAGCAGGATTTATATTTACTATGCATGCTGAGGGAGACTCCTACAGTTAGAGAAATGAACAAAAAGTCCAAACAAAAAGATGGGATCTCAAGATACACAGTGCATTAATATATCACTGGGCATTTGTTTGGAAATGATTGGGTCATTAAATACAGGGGAAGTTTGAAAGGAGGAGCTTGGTCGAATTGCTATATAAAAAGAACAGTGAACAAGTTGACATAAACACTTTACAAAACATCTTGCATGTTTGGGAGGAGTGAGAAAGGGTGTGACTCTCCTATCACACAGGGGTCATGTGTATTAGCTGCCATGAGGAGGATGCTGGGCATTTAATTAACCCCCTGCTACAACTATCCCATCTCCCAAGGTTAATGAGTGGTGTTTCTCTTGAACCAATGTCCTATAGATGTATGATCACAGTAGACCTCAAGAAGTATCTGGAGCTATATGGAGAGGTTTTATTGGTGTGACTCCCACACAGGTACCTAACTCCTGGCTGATCCAGCCCAGCTGAACAAGGTGTCGAATCCTTAAGACATTAGTAAGGTTTTCCCTACCAGTAAACCAGTGACCATTGGTCAGATGGTTACAAAAGAAAAAAATAATAACCCTTCTTCTGTTGCTTGGCAATATGACATCTTTATTTTAAAATTCTCAGCAGAATATGGCAGAAATAGTGTACTCAAAAAAAAAGCCAATGCTTCCTTAATGTTTTTTGTTACCATTTCCATTCGTTTAAAATGGAAAGGAATCAAAGATATTTTCCATTCCTTTAAAATGGAAAGGAGTCAGAGTAAAAGATATTGGCAGAGTAAAAGATACTGGCACTGTGAAGAGAGGAGAATCTGCAATGCCCAATGTACAGTTAGTCAAGATTTGGATAACATTACAATCATTCAAGATGGGACAGAGAAACATCAGCACAAAGTTGGTGTTGAGGGGAAGTAAGGAAAATAGGTTAAAATGACAGACAGAAGAAGAACCAAATGCAATACCATCATAGGTATTTCAAAGAACTCACCATGACATTCATGATGAAGAGGTACTGTTAATACTACCAGAAAGAAACCCATTAAAGAGACAAGTAAATAGAATTCAAAACAGACATCAACCTCTAAACTCAATTTTATTTCATGGACTTGAACTTCCAGAAGAGTACAAAGTGACCAGATACAAAGAACCATCTCTTATGGATGATTCTGATGCTCAAGACGATGAAAGAATTCTTATTTACACAACTATGACAATATTTGATATTTAAATACCACTACCACATTTACTGATGACACCTTCAAGATGGCACCAACACAGTTCACTTATTTATTCATTGTGCACAGTGTGGTATTGGGTTTTACCATACCATTGATTTAACCACTAAAAATGAAACTCTGAGAAGACACTTGCATATATATATGAAAAAAATGCCTGAATTTGCATGGGAAAAATCTAAACATTAATTCTTCATTGTGCATGATGTATTTTGAGATTGCAAATGTGAATGCGATTTGACTACTCCTACCAAATGCACAAGTAAAAGGATGCTGTTTCACTTTTCACAATCACTGTGACAAAAAAAAATATATCTTCTTAGGGTCTAACATGAAAGTATATGACAAGAGAAGTAACACCTATAAGTATGCATCCATGTTGTTTGAACTTCCGTTTGTGCCTCTGGAAGATGTAAATGAAATTTTGAGTATAATATGGAGAACGCAGATTTAGATGACCTCATATGTTACGTTGAAAGAGTGTATGTTCATGGAAGGCATGACAGAGGCAGAAGACCAGAAGATCCAAGATTTCCACCTGAAATTTGGGACGTTTATATATCAGTGCTGAACAGCTATCACAAGACAATGCAGTGGAAAGCTGCCAGAGCAAATTTCAAAAGCTGATGGTAGTGCATCATCCTTCAATATGGTGATTTATTGAAATGTTAAAAGATGAACAGCAAAGGAATGAACAAAATATCACCCAGGTTCTTGATGGTCACACTCAAATACTGCCACCAACTTCACAACAATACCAACAAAATTAAATTTATATAACTGAAATTGTCAACAGATAAAATATAAAGCTAATAATCAGGTCAATATATACTTGAGAGCAGTTTTTCATCAACTTAAGAGTAACCTTGCCAAACTTCATGATGAAGAAGAACAAGAATAAATGTAAAATCCAAAATTCATCAGGAATTACAAGAAAAATAACATAAATAAACTTTTAACAAAGTTAAATGTTTATATTACTTAAATCGTGAGCCAAATATCTCAATGGCCATTTTGGGAAGGGCCAAATTTCAAGGACCTTTTTGGTGTGAACCAAATGTCTCTGTCAGGACCAAATTTCAAGGCCCTTTGGCAAAGTTAAATATTTGTATTATTTAAAAAATCATGGAACAAATGTCTCAGTGGACATTTTGGACAGGACCAATTTTCAAGGGCCTTTTCGGCATGGACCAAATGTCTTACTCAGGATCAAATTTCATGAAATTTCTGGCAAAGTTAAATGTTTGTATCATTTAATGAATCATGGACCAAATGTCTCAATGAATATTTTGGACAGCACCAAATTTCAAGGACATCTTTAGCATGAAAGAAATGTCTCAATGGACATTTTGGACAGGACCAAATATCAAGGAACTTTTGGCGTGGACCGAATGTCTCAATGGACATTTTGGACAGGACCAAATGTTCTGCAAAGACAGTTAGTTGTTCTTATGATGTTGCAGAAACCAAAATACCAGAGGACAGATTTCAAAATATTGAGTGGTAAAAGACATAATCTCAAAATGTCAAGACTCACTAAATAGTCTTTCTTGCATGGACTCAGCAGAAAATAAAAATATTCTCAGGTATGTATGTTAAAAATTAAGACTTTCATATATCTTTCTAAAGTTTAACATATGTATTAATGAAAAAGAGATAAAGCAAAGGTAAGATTTAAAGAAGGACAATTATAATTTAAACAATTAAAGGTAAGTGTTAAAAAAGGTAATAGCAAAAATCTGCAGTCATTTTTGTCAATCAGTAAAAAAAGATGGCATATGTTAGATATATCATAAAAATAATGAAAAATCATCTTTATCTGAAGTAAGAAATCATTGAGGAAGTTCTTCAAATAGGATACAGAAAAAATAAAATGCATTAAATTTTTTGTTAATATAGGCTATAAAAATACTTTTATCAATTTTATCAACTAGAAAAATGTAAGCTAAAGACAGCTTAAAAAATTAAAACTATTATACACAAGATTGAAGAAGATTCAAGAGAGTATACACAGAGCAACATATACATATAACAAAGAAAGAAAATTTTAAAAGCAAAGCATAAATAAGCCGACAAAATAATTAAAAGACAATTTTTATCAGTCAAAACATTAAATATGAAAGAATTTAACTATCAAAATAGAACTCTCACTACATGACAAAAGTAAAATCTAACTATATGATGTTTAAAGTAAACTTAAGTGGCATTAAAAATAAAAATATGGCGGCATATATATTAAGCAAAACAAATAGGTGACCATTTTACAGAATAAATATTTTCTCTTGAAGGGCTTCATATAGAATTTAATCATTGCTACATTTAATGAGTTTTACACTGTGCTAGAGACTATTATACAATTTTGTAGTAATTAACTCATATATTCTTCTAAACTACTCTGTGAATTAAGTACAATATGATTTTCATTTTAAAGATAAATTAATAAAGGTAGCTAATTTTCTCTAAGATCACACAATTTATGGAGCTCAGATTGAAATCCAGGGCAGCTGAATTCAGAGCCCAAGATTTTAAGTTCAGTACCTTTCTATGAGGATAAAATTGTCGTAAAATTTATGCCCCTTGATTACACTGCATTGGTTATAAATATGTCAGTAAGTGACAAAAACAGTTGGAAAAAACAAACATACTTCTTTCAGACATTAACACATTTAGTAAATTATTAACTATAATCATAAAGAATAATAATTAAAATAATGTCAGTGGAACTTACAATTTAATAGATTAATGAAAACTATTTCGTTCTAATCAATGTACTACATATCTTAAACAAATTTTATTTAATAATCACAGCAAGTTTTGCTGTGAGAAAAATAAAGTCCAAACCTGGGATAGAAAGTAAGTAGTTGAAGGTCTTCAGTATTTGTACTGAAGTCAGTATTTGTGTCCAGAACTATTCTACTCCAAACCTCTTTTCATAAAAATACATTATATTATGTCCTAATAAAATAACAAGGTAGGTTTAAAGGTACACAAATTTTTAAATTTTTTGCAACTTTCTTGAGATATTATTGACATATAACATATGTTAAGTTTAAGGTATACAAGATGATTTGGTACACAGAAATTGTGAAATGATTACCACAATAAGATTAGTTAACACCTCCATCCCCTTACATAATTACCTTTTTTGTCTGTGTGGTGAGAAAAAATGAAAATAAATGTAATGAGGATTCAACTTAAGAAACTGGAAGAAGGATAAAAAAACTGTCTGAAATTGTGTTAAAGCTAAAAATTTATTAAATCAAAGATAAAACACAAAATTGACAGATACATTCAAGAGCTATTTATCTGGTTGATCAATAAAAGAAATAAACCTCCAATAAAGATAAGCAAGAAAATAAAAAGGCATAGAGAAAGCAGAAATTAGAACAGGCATTTAACTTCAAAAAAAATTAATTAAAAATTAATTTAAGGGAGATTAACCAAGATGGCGGAGTAGAAGGACGTGCTGTCACTCCCTCTTGCAAGAGCACCAGAATCACAACTGGCTGCTGGACAATCATTGACAGGAAGACCCTGGACTTCACCAAGGAGGATACCCCACGTCCAAGGACAGAGGAGAAGCCACAGTGAGACGGTAGGAGGGGCGCAATCAGAGTAAAATCAAACCCCATAACTGCTGGGTGGGTGACTCACAGACTGGCGAACACTTATACCACAGAAGTCCACCCACTGGAGTAAAGGTTCTGAGCCCCACGTCAGGCTTCCCAACCTGGGGGTCAGGCAACGGGAGGAGGAATTCCTAGAGAATCAGACTTTGAAGGCTAGTGGGAATTGGATTGCAGGACTTTGACGGGACTGGGGGAAACAGAGATCCCACTCTTGGAGGGCACACACAAAGTAATGTGTGCATCAGGACCCAGGGGAAGGAGCAGTGAGCCTGGGGGAGACTGAACCAGACCTACCTGCTGGTGTTGGGGGGTCTCCTGCAGAGGCGAGTGGTGGCTCTGTTTCACCGTGGGGATAAGGACACTGGCAGCAGAGGTTCTGGGAAGTTCTCCTTGGCGTGAGCCCTCCCAGAGTCTGCCATTAACCCCACCAAAGAGCACGGGTAGGCTCCAGTGTTGGGTTGCCTCAGGCAAAACAGCCAACAGGGAGGGAACCCAGCCCCACCCATCAACAGTCAAGTGGATTAAGGTTTTACTGAGCTCTGACCGCCACAGCAAAAGGGAGGGAACCCAGCCCCACCCATCAACAGTCAAGTGGATTAAGGTTTTACTGAGCTCTGACCGCCACAGCAACAGTCAGCTCTACCCACCACCAGAGCCTCCCATCAAGCCTCTTAGATAGCCTCAACCACCAGAGGGCAGACAACAGAAGCAAGAAAAACTATAATCCTGCAGCCTGTGGACCAAAAACCACAGTTACAGAAAGATAGAGAAGATGAAAAGGCAGAGGGCTATGTCCCAGATGAAGGAACAAGATAAAACCCCAGAAAAACAACTAAATGAAGTGGAGATAGGCAACCTTCCAGAAAAAGAATTCAGAATAATGATAGTGAAGATGATCCAGGACCTTGGAATAAGAATGGAGGCAAAGATTGAGAAGATGCAAGAAATGATTAACAAAGACCTAGAAGAATTAAAGAACAAACAAACAGAGATGACCAATACAATAACTGAAATGAAAACTACACTAGAAGGAATCAATAGCAGAATAACTGAGGCAGAAGAACGGATAAGTGACCTGGAAGACAGAATGATGGAATTCACTGCTGCGGAACAGACTAAAGAAAAAAGAATGAAAAGAAATGAAGACAGCCTAAGAGACCTCTGGGACAACATTAAACGCAACAACATTCGCATTATAGGGGTCCCAGAAGGAGAAGAGAGAGAGAAAGGACCAGAGAAAATATTTGAAGAGATTATAGTCGAAAACTTCCCTAACATGGGAAAGGAAATAGCCACCCAAGTCCAGGAAGCGCAGAGAGTCCCATACAGGATAAACCCAAGGAGAAACACGCCGAGACACATAGTAATCAAAGTGGCAAAAATTAAAGACAAAGAAAAATTATTGAAAGCAGCAAGGGAAAAACGACAAATAACATACAAGGGAACTCCCATAAGGTTAACAGCTGATTTCTCAGCAGAAACTCTGCAAGCCAGAAGGGAGTGGCATGATATACTTAAAGTGATGAAAGGGAAGAACCTACAACCAAGATTACTCTACCCGGCAAGGATCTCATTTAGATTTGATGGAGAAATCAAAAGCTTTACAGACAAGCAAAAGCTAAGAGAATTCAGCACCACCAAACCAGCTCTACAACAAATGCTAAAGGAACTTCTCTAAGTGGGAAACACAAGAGAAGAAAAGGACCTACAAAAACAAACCCAAAACAATTAAGAAAATGGTCATAGGAACATACATATCGATTATTACCTTAAACGTGAATGGATTAAATGCCCCAACCAAAAGACATAGACTGGCTGAATGGATACAAAAACAAGACCCATATATATGCTGTCTACAAGAGACCCACTTTAGACCTAGGGACACATACAGACTGAAAGTGAGGGGATGGAAAAAGATATTCCATGCAAATGGAAATCAAAAGAAAGCTGGAGTAGCTATACTCATATCAGATAAAATAGACTTTAAAATAAAGAATGTTACAAGAGACAAGGAAGGACACTACATAATGATCCAGGGATCAATCCAAGAAGAAGATATAACAATTATAAATATATATGCACCCAACATAGGAGCACCTCAATACATAAGGCAACTGCTAACAGCTATAAAAGAGGAAATCGACAGTAACACAATAATAGTGGGGGACTTTAACACCTCACTTACACCAATGGACAGATCATCCAAAATGAAAATAAATAAGGAAACAGAAGCATTAAATGACACAATAGACCAGATAGATTTAATTGATATATATCGGACATTCCATCCAAAAACAGCAGATTACACGTTCTTCTCAAGTGCGCACGGAACATTCTCCAAGATAGATCACATCTTGGGTCACAAATCAAGCCTCAGTAAATTTAAGAAAATTGAAATCATATCAAGCATCTTTTCTGACCACAACGCTATGAGATTAGAAATGAATTACAGGGAAAAAAACGTAAAAAGGACAAACACATGGAGGCTAAACAATACGTTACTAAATAACCAAGAGATCACTGAAGAAATCAAAGAGGAAATCAAAAAATACCTAGAGACAAATGACAATGAAAACACGACGACCCAAAACCTATGGGATGCAGCAAAAGCAGTTCTAAGAGGGAAGTTTATAGCTATACAAGCCTACCTAAAGAAACAAGAAAAAGCTCAAGTAAACAATCTAACCTTACACTTAAAGAAACTAGAGAAAGAAGAACAAACAAAACCCAAAGTTAGCAGAAGGAAAGAAATCATAAAGATCAGAGCAGAAATAAATGAAATAGAAACAAAGAAAACAATAGCAAAGATCAATAAAACTAAAAGTTGGTTCTTTGAGAAGATAAACAAAATTGATAAGCCATTAGCCAGACTCATCAAGAAAAAGAGGGAGAGGACTCAAATCAATAAAATCAGAAATGAAAAAGGAGAAGTTACAACAGACACTGCAGAAATACAAAGCATCCTAAGAGACTACTACAAGCAACTTTATGCCAATAAAATGGACAACCTGGAAGAAATGGACAAATTCTTAGAAAGGTATAACCTTCCAAGACTGAACCAGGAAGAAATAGAAAATATGAACAGACCAATCACAAGTAATGAAATTGAAACTGTGATTAAAAATCTTCCAACAAACAAAAGTCCAGGACCAGACGGCTTCACAGGTGAATTCTATCAAACATTTAGAGAAGAGCTAACACCCATCCTTCTCAAAATCTTCCAAAAAATTGCAGAGGAAGGAACACTCCCAAACTCATTCTATGAGGCCACCATTACCCTGATACCAAAACCAGACAAAGACACTACAAAAAAAGAAAATTACAGACCAATATCACTGATGAATATAGATGCAAAAATCCTCAACAAAATACTAGCAAACAGAATCCAACAACACATTAAAAGGATCATACACCACGATCAAGTGGGATTTATCCCAGGGATGCAAGGATTCTTCAATATACGCAAATCAATCAATGTGATACACCATATTAACAAATTGAAGAATAAAAACCATATGATCATCTCAATAGATGCAGAAAAAGCTTTTGACAAAATTCAACACCCATTTCTGATAAAAACTCTCCGGAAAGTGGGCATAGAGGGAACCTACCTCAACATAATAAAGGCCATATATGACAAACCCACAGCAAACATCATTCTCAATGGTGAAAAACTGAAAGCATTTCCTCTAAGATCAGGAACGAGACAAGGATGTCCACTCTCACCACTATTATTCAACATAGTTTTGGAAGTCCTAGCCACGGCAATCAGAGAAGAAAAAGAAATAAAAGGAATACAAATTGGAAAAGAAGAAGTAAAACTGTCACTGTTTGCGGATGACATGATACTATACATAGAGAATCCTAAAACTGCCACCAGAAAACTGCTAGAGCTAATTAATGAATATGGTAAAGTTGCAGGATACAAAATTAATGCACAGAAATCTCTTGCATTCCTATACACTAATGATGAAAAATCTGAAAGAGAAATTATGGAAACACTCCCATTTACCATTGTAACAAAAAGAATAAAATACCTAGGAATAAACCTACCTAGGGAGACAAAAGACCTGTATGCAGAAAACTATAAGACACTGATGAAAGAAATTAAAGATGATACCAACAGATGGAGAGATATACCATGTTCTTGGATTGGAAGAATCAACATTGTGAAAATGAGTATACTACCCAAAGCAATCTACAGATTCAATGCAATCCCTATCAAATTACCAATGGCATTTTTTACTGAGCTAGAACAAATCATCTTAAAATTTGTATGGAGACACAAAAGACCCCGAATAGGCAAAGCAGTCTTGAGGCAAAAAAATGGAGCTGGAGGAATCAGACTCCCTGACTTCAGACTATACTACAAAGCCACAGTAATCAAGACAATATGGTACTGGCACAAAAACAGAAACATAGATCAATGGAACAAGATAGAAAGCCCAGACATTAACCCACGCACCTATGGTCAACTAATCTATGACAAAGGAGGCAAAGATATACAATGGAGAAAAGACAGTCTCTTCAATAAGTGGTGCTGGGAAAACTGGACAGCTACATGTAAAAGAATGAAATTAGAATACTCCCTAACACCATACACAAAAATAAACTCAAAATGGATTAGAGACCTAAATATAAGACTGGACACTATAAAACTCTTAGAGGAAAACATAGGAAGAACACTCTTTGACATAAATCACAGCAAGATCTTTTTTGATCCACCTCCTAGAGTAATGGAAATAAAAACAAAAATAAACAAGTGGGACCTAATGAAACTTCAAAGCTTTTGCACAGCAAAGGAAACCATAAACAAGACGAAAAGACAACCCTCAGAATGGGAGAAAATATTTGCAAATGAATCAACGGACAAAGGATTAATCTCCAAAATATATAAACAGCTCATTCAGCTCAATATCAAAGAAACAAACACCCCAATCCAAAAATGGGCAGAAGACCTAAATAGACATTTCTCCAAAGAAGACATACAGACGGCCACGAAGCACATGAAAAGATGCTCAACATCACTAATTATTAGAGAAATGCAAATCAAAACTACAATGAGGTATCACCTCACTCCTGTTAGAATGGGCATCATCAGAAAATCTACAAACAACAAATGCTGGAGAGGGTGTGGTGAAAAGGGAACCCTCTTGCACTGTTGGTGGGAATGTAAATTGATACAGCCACTATGGAGAACAATATGGAGGTTCCTTAAAAAACTAAAAATAGAATTACCATATGACCCAGCAATCCCACTACTGGGCATATACCCAGAGAAAACCGTAATTCAAAAAGACACATGCACCCGAATGTTCATTGCAGCACTATTTACAATAGCCAGGTCATGGAAGCAACCTAAATGCCCATCAACAGACGAATGGATAAAGAAATTGTGGTACATATATACAATGGAATATTACTCAGCCATAAAAAGGAACGAAATTGAGTCATTTGTTGAGACGTGGATGGATCTAGAGACTGTCATACAGAGTGAAGTAAGTCAGAAAGAGAAAAACAAATATCGTATATTAATGCATGTATGCGGAACCTAGAAGAATGGTACAGATGAGCCAGTTTGCAGGGCAGAAGTTGAGACACAGATGTAGAGAATGGACATATGGACACCAAGGGGGGAAAACTGCGGTGGGGTGGGGATGGTGGTGTGCTGAATTGGGCGATTGGGATTGACATGTATACACTGATGTGTATAAATCTGATGCCTAATAAGAACCTGCAGTATAAAAAAACAAACAAAACAACTAATACTAAACTTTCATTGGGTTATTTGTATGGAAATATGTTAATATAAATGTTTCAGACATTACATGAAATTTCTAAAAATCTTATATTTGTATTTGTATGGAAATATGTATGGAAATATGTTAATATAAATGTTTCAGACATTACATGAAATTTCTAAAAATCATATTTGTATTTGTATGGAAATATGTATGGAAATATGTTAATATAAATGTTTCAGACATTACATGAAATTACTAAAAATCTTATATTTGTACTTGTATGGAAATATGTATGGAAATATGTTAATATAAATGTTTCAGACATTACATGAAATTTCTAAAAATCTTATATGTTCTGGTATAATGTTATAAGTAATAATCCTAGTTATTACTTTAAAATGTATATCTCAGAAATAACTAATTTTCTTGTCAACTGCATTATTATGAACTGTCATCAAATCTTTAACCGTGGTCATTTTTAAGTCTTTTGTCATTTACAGACAGTTCTGGGTGTACTCTGATGATTTTGCAAATATGTTCCTATAAAAGGGTTTCATCTTCAAGAAATACATGGAAAAGACTCTGACAAGTACAGGTTTCTGGTAACGGACTGTACTGCTGAAATGAATGAATAAGCATTTTCAGAACTCTAATGAAAAACTGATGAACTCATAAAAGTGCTAACAAAAGATCAAGACGAAAAAAAAAATTAATTACATGGGACTGAGTGAACTGATGAGGATGAGTATAATTTTTGTGACTTTCTGTCTGAATTTAAAAAAAAAAAAAAAAAAAAAATTCCACAAGGACTCAGAGGCAAAGAATATACAAATCAATTTTCACTGCAAAGTAAAGGAGCTGTTACAGTGGAGGATTACTGGACTGAATGTCAATACTATGACATAGTATGAGTGTGTTTCACGTTTGGTAATTGCAATCATTGTTGCTTTTGTTGTGGTCATCCATGTACAATGCTTGGTGTCAGTCGATTTATCTCTTGTAAAAATAAAATACAGTGTGTGTGTGAAAAAAAAAAAAAAAAAAAAAATTAATTTAAAAGAAAACAGTGTAAGATAATACTACAGGTAATTCTATCCAGAAAATTAACATTTTTAATAAAGGGAACGATTTTTAAGAAGAACAATATGTTCTCAATTTGACTACAGCGTAAGTTAAAATATATGAAAATAATTTATTAAATTAGAGATAAATAAATAAGTAAAAGTAATTGAAGTATTATCCCATCAAGAGGTTCTGGACTTGGACTGTGTTAGAGTCTGGGTCTATCACACAGTGTATAATTTCTTTGTCCTTAAAAAAGGAGAGAAAAATACAAAAATCTTTCGATGCATTTTCTGAAGTAGATAAAAACCTGACACCCAATTGTGATGAAGATGCCAGGAAAACAACACAAGCATACTGAAAAACACCAAAATCCTTGCTGTCACTCCCACAACCCCCAAATTTCATGCTTGATGGGTTTGAACAATGACACATTTTGCAATTAAAAGGATGAAAGAATCATTGCCTTGAATCCCAAATATTTAATAATAGTTCTTATGGGTATAAGGTATAATTTCTAATTGGTTCACTTATTTCTGAAACACCCTATAGAGAGGCTTACAATAGTTGTTTCACCTACTTTTCTTTCCTGATAAGGGTTAGAATCACTGAACACTAAAACACCTTCTTGTTTAGCATTTACTAACAAATAAAAAATGATCACCAAGTCAATTTCTTGAAATGTTAGATCCAAATAGTGGATCTAAAATTTAGTCTCTATATTTGAAAAAAAATCCTTAATTTTCTCCTTTTGATGCAAAATCAAACATAAAACAAAACCCAGTCATTTTCTTTAGAAAGTTCCATAAATAATTACTAGCACACTGTGACCAAGGATAGCTTTATACTAAAAATAGAAAAATAATTGGACCATGCTTTGAGAGGTTTAGTCAATGAAAGGAGATGATATCAGTTATTTATAGCAATAATAATAATATAAAAATCTATGTGCGAAGCATTTTTCTAAAGGTTTTGCATATATTACACCTCATCTAATCCTCATAACAACTCTATGTGGTAGTTTCCCAGATATAGAAACTGAAGCCCAGAGAGGTTTAGTAACTTTTCTGAGAACACAGTTAATAAGTACCTGGACACGCACACAGTTAGTCTGGATTTGTATGGGTTTGTGCTTGCAACCACACACCATAAAATATTAACAGTAGAAAGTTAAAGTAGAAATTGTCATTATCTGCAACCTGGAAAACCATTTAGAGGAGCAAGTGCTCTTAGCAATACTGCTCCTTCTCTAGCCCTAACTCATCCTGTTCTAAAACTTACAGGAGACAAAAAGCTCTGTCTTCCCTTGTCACTATTCCCCTTAATGGGGACAGCCACAAACAAGATTTATGGAGATCTGCAGAGCATCTCATGCTCTTGGTAAGACTGCCCCTCCTTGGCCTACATTCAGTCAGCTTACAAACTGTTTTAACAGATTAATTCTAAGAAGGAAGCTATCATTAGAATTGATTACCCAATTTCCCCTAAGAAACCATCAGTTTCTAATCTAATCTAATCTAATCATTTTATAGCCCTGTTTATTTCAGAAACAACTAAAATCCCAAATGTTCACAACCATCCATATGGCTCTATACATCCCCTAATTGGACCCAATGCCCTACCATTTCCTGACTCTCCAAACATAGTCACTGTACTGTCAACAGAAAATCCCTTATATCTTTCCAAGTTCTTAGTATTTGAATCTAATTCTTACTCTTTCAAACAAACCCTATAAATCCTCCATAGCCCCTGCTTTTTCCCTGCAGCACTTTCAAATGTGTCTGTGTTTTGGCTTATGCTCTTTTTCTTTTCACTGTGTTCCTTCTACAACCCCTGTACACAGGTCTGGACCAAGGGGAAGGGGTTGACTCTTTCTATGCATACCCACATCACTGTTCCTCCTCCCTCAGCACCTCAGTTCATTCTCCTTGGTTTATACTATCCACCCCCTCTCTTTCATGCAATGCAAAGTCTATACACATTCCTGCTTTATCTCCTTAAGTCACTGAAGATTTAATACCAGGCTCATCATCTTCTTATCGCCACGGGAAACTGCAACATCCGTATATATATAGCCTTTCAGATGCCTGTTTCTCAGTCGTTGGAAGTCATATTTCCATAATCAGTTTGACTTCCAATGACATTTTCTCCTAAACTACTTTAGTTCCCATTCCCACTGGTAGTAAGTCACACTGAAAATGGGTCCCCTATAAAAAAAGTTATAAAAAAATTACTTGTCTCAGTGCTCATTCTTTGACCACCACTTATACTTTTCTATCCCACTTAGTCTATTATCCCATTTTCAACAAAGCTTGGACAGTTGGGGACCTCCATTTCTTTGGAGCTTCTTGCTAGTCATGTCCCACTGCCTTTCTTTTTTTTTTTTTTTCTTATTTCCCTTGTTTTACAACATATATTCCATGAAACATTACTGGAATAACACTTCTGAATAGACCATCCACCATACTGCTCCATTTTCCCTCCTATATTCACCTGATATACTGATACTAGTAAGCATCACCAATGTATCTGGCCCTCCTTATACCATGGGTCTAAGAGAGTTTTAAACCCCTTTGAATTAACGAGCTTTGACCAATGAAATATGAATGGAACTAGTAAACGCCACTTTTTTGGTACAAATATTATAGAACCAGTATGTGATTCCTCATGTTTTCTCTTTTTCACTGAGACAGTCACAGAAATATATGTTAGTATGGAGGAACCTAATATCAAAGCAACACAGAATACTGAGCTAATACAAGGTGGACAGTTGCCCTGGAGAGTTTTATGGATCCATATCGATATTTGTATAAACTATGTTTTTATTCTCTTAATGCCAATAAGGTACTGGAGTCAACTGGACTCGTATCTGGAAAATCCCTAACCTGGTTAATCTCAACTCAGTGTATTTGTGCTTCTAGCTGAGCAGCTAGAACAACACAGGAAAAAAAGAATCACAACCTTGCTGACTGGTCTTATTTTAAATTTGGGAGCATAAGTTTCAGTTGTTCTTCCTATATTTCCCACTATCTTCTCTCTACAATTCTTTAAGATGACCATTTCACAATTTTCCCCCTCTCCCAAATCATCCAACTTACCCCATTATCAGTTTACAGCCTGTGTTCCTACTTTACTGAGGATGTAGAAGCCGTGGTAAGGTAAATGTCAAATTCCTCACTTCCAATACCGAATCTACTTATATACCTAAATGTAAACCCATATAACCTGCTTTCAATCATGTTAAAGTAGAACAGGGAATCTTGCTCCCCTCTAAGCAAGTCACCTAAAATTGCCTGGATCACAGCCTCTCCTCTCTCCTATTGAAAGGCTTTGTTTCTGAAATTATCCCCTCTGTTTACATAAATATAATTTCCTTGTTATTGGATCTCTCCCAACAACATACAAATATATAATACATATTTCTTAAAATATAAAAAATTTGGCCACCTCTTTATCCCCTTTTCTACTATCCTGAAATAGTCCTAAAATAATTGACATCTTCAATCTGCTGCAGCATTTCTAGTCAAGGTCACAAGGGAATTTTATCTTACATTTATTAACCATTTATTAACAAATGGTTAATTTCAGTCCTCAACTCACTTAACCAGCCAAATTCGTAATTAGATTTTACATATTTGCTCACTTCCTTCTTCCCTCCAGAAACATTTTTTTTTAAACTTATATTCAGGGACATAATGACCTTAGTCTTACTTCCAAATTGCTGTCTTTCCTCAGTTTATTCTACAGGCTCTTTCTTTGCTTGAACTCTAAATGTTAGAGTATTATACGACTTAGTTAAGGACCTTCTCTGTTTTCTCTTCTTCATTGACACGCACTCCTTAGATGATTTTACCCAGTCCTGTGCTTTTAATATATCTATAAAATATCAAGTACCAAATATGCATTTCTATCTTCAACGCTTCCCATGAGTTTCTGAACCAGATATGGAATTTTCTGTTATATTTCTACACTCAATAAAAATTTCAAATTTAATGTGTCCAAACCACTTTTTACCTAACCCACACATTCCCGAGTCTTATCCATCTCTGTAAATGGGGCCACTGGCTACCCCACTGCTCAGACCAAAACCTAGAAGTCATCCTTATTTCTCTAATTCTCCTTGGGCCAGCAGGCAAACCAAAGGGTGCTCTTCTCATGATGATGGCAGTGGTAGAAGAGAAAGAGTGCAAACCTGTGATGTTTCTTAAGGACCAAGCTTGTAATTGGCACACTGTTAGTTCTGCCTACACACCCACTGTTGACCAAAAACAATTGAAATGACAAACTTACAGTTAAGGAGTCAAGATTTTGGCCAATAATTTAATGTCCTAAGCAATATATCCACGATTGGTAAAACTGTTTCTGAGTTAAAATATTATTGGAGTTCTAAGCAATAATAAACAATGTTTGGCAGAGGTTTTTAAGTATGTAAAGCATTTTCACATGCATTGCATAGTTATCCATATTATCTCATTTTATCCTCAGGCAACACTGCAATATGTATATTTTCACCATTTTACAAATGAGAAAACTAAGGATCAGAGAGGTAAAATGGAATTCTCAAATCACTGTTATATAAAAGCATTGGAATCCACTACTTAGTTTTGTTTAGATTCCAACTATCTCTCCCCTCTTTCTCTACTACATCATAATGCCTCCATAACTTATTAAAATAAAAGAAAAATTTTGGAGTATAACATGTTGTAAATTGCCTACATATGACCAAACAGTTGCTACTTAGTGACATGTATTCATGTTACCAAAAAAACTTCATCTTGTAAACTTAACAGTGATTCTTATAGTCAGCTTTGATGGATGATGCTGTTACTATTGCATTCAAATCCTCTGACAACATCACTACCAAATCAATATCCTTTCCAATGTATCATGTAAGAAGTCTGAAAGAGATTACAAAATAAAAGCACTCCATACTTTCAGAGTATTATCAATGGTGATACCTGTGTCTAGAAGCTAGATAGTAAAATGGGATTTGTGTGTGTGTGTGTAGTCAAATGGTATATCAAACAGATTAGACTTTGGTTTGCAAAACAGAGTTCTGTCCTTGTTCTGATCTTTATCTTAGCAATTATTTAGCAAAACTTACTGGACTCCTTTTAGTATATAATTATTTTTGCCATTTGAGGAAGATATATGATATACAATTTTTCAGTAAAGGACATTTTCTAATGTAGTGAAAAATGGGAAAGTTTGTCATGTTTTAACTATAAAGAAATAGCTGTATTTATCATCGAATACGCAGCATCATGAAGAAGAGAAGAGGGATCTTTCATAAGCATACTTACACTAGGGGAACCCAATTGGCTTTCTCCCCTGATTTTCACCTGAGCTTTTTGTCTCAGTTCAGCGGTGCCATCTATCAAGGGTGTTGATCAGGACCTAAGGACAACTTGCAACTGTAGCTAGACACAGTAGCATGAAGCTTACAATTTTGCACCAAGTATTTAGTTTCTTATTTTAAAGTTTTGCTTTCTCTATTGTTTAAGGCAAAGTTGATTTATCATGCCACAGCCTTGGCTCTGCTCCACAGTGAAATTTACAAAGTTGCTTGAAAATTCTTTTTAAGTGTAGTTAAATCCATGATTTGAAGGATCAGTCATGTTCTGTTTTCCATTATTTTCACATATCTACTAGTGTCTGACACCTGTTAAGCCATCATAAATATTTAATGAATTAAATCAATTAACTTATATGAAGTTTTCATAAGGAATAAAGAATGAAAACAAGCCTAGTGTAAATTATTAGTTAAGCTTTTATGAAAGAAAATTATAAAGGAAAATAATACTTTAATATAAGGTTTCAAAATTTCTCTTAGTTATCATGCGTTACAAAAAAAAATAGAATTCTCAAATAAATAAAAGAAAGTTTCCTTGAAGGGAAAAATGTAATTACATATGAAACTTGGAAAAAGGTATTAAACATAAAGCTCTGATAGCACTGTTGTATAAAATGACTCTAGAAGGAAGAAAACACAGAAGAAGAAAAAAAAAAATCATAGATCTGTTTTATAACAAAATCAATAATAAAGAAAAATGTCTCCAAAAGCAAAGAAAACAATTTTGAGACTTGAGTCAATCCATTAAAAAAATGGGAAAAAGTTGAAAGAAGTATCAATTTTTCACATAAAGATATATTTGTATACATAAGATTTATATCTTACACAGATAAAATATGTAGTTATTATAAAGAGATGAGTATTTAATGCTTGAAAACTAAGGTTCAGATCTTATCTCAGACACTGCTTGATTCAATAATTTATGACACATCATTTAAAAATCATGAGCTAGTCCTCCCCCTGGCCTGAGTGCGCCAGAGCCCCTTAATCAGCTGCTCCTTTAACCCCCTCCTGTCTGGGCGAAGAACAGATGCCAGAGGGCGACCTATATGCAGAGGCAGGGCCAAATCCAAAGCTGAACCCCAGGAGCTGTGCAAACAAAGAAAACAAAGGGCAATTTCTCCATGCAGCCTCAGAAGCAGAGGATTAAATCTCCACAATCTACCTGATGTACACTGCATCTGTGGAATACCTGAATATATAATGAATCATCACAAAATTGAGACGGTGGACTTTGGGAGCAACTGTAGATTTGTGGTTTGCTGTATGCGACTGACTAGTTTCTGATTTATATGGTTATATTAGTTTAATTTTTAGCACTTGTTATCACTGGTGGATTTGTTTATTGGTTTTGTTGCTCTCTTCTTTTTTATTTTTATTACTTAAAAATTTTTTTTATTTTAATAATATATATTTTAAATTTTTTATTTTAATAACTTTATTTTATTTTACTTTATTTTTCTTTCTTTTTTTTCCTCCCTTTTCTTCTGAGCCATGTGACTGACAGGGTCTTGGTGTTCTGGCCAGGTTTCAGACCTGAGACCCTGAGGTGGGAGAGCTGAGTTCAGGACACTGGACCACCAGGGACCTCCTGGCCCCAAGTAATATCAATCGGAGAGAGCTCTCCCACAGACCTCTGTCTCAATGCTAAGACCCAGCTCCACTCAACGACCAGCAAGCTCCAGTGCTGGGAACCCCATGCCAAACAACTAGCAAGACAGGAACACAAGCCCACCCATTAGCAGTGAGGCGGCCTAAAATCAAACTAAGGTCACAGACACCCGAAAACACACCACCAGACGCAGTCCTGCCCAACAGAAAGACAAGATCCAGCCTCATCCACCAGAACACAAGCACCAGGCCCCTCCACCAAAAAGCCTACACAACCCACTGAACAAACCTTATCCACTGGGGGCAGACACCAAAAACAATGGGAACTAAGAAGCTGCAGCCTGTCTACAATAGACCCACATCAGACCTAGGGACACATACAGACTGAAAGTGAGGGGACGGAAAAGATATTCCATGCAAATGGAAATCAAAAGAAACCTGGAGTAGCAAGTCTCATATCAGACAAAATAGATTTTAAAATAAAGATTATTACAAGAGACAAAGAAGGACACTACATAATGATCAAGGGATCAATCCAAGAAGAAGACATAACAACTGTAAATATTTATGCACCCAACATAGGTGGACCTCAATAAACGCTAACAGCCATAAAAGGGGAAATCGACAGTAACACAGTCATAGTAGGGGACTTTAACACTGCACTTTCACCAATGGACAGATTATCCAAGTGAAAATAAAGAAGGAAACACAAGCTTTAAATAACACACTAAACAAGATAGACTTAATTGATATTTATAGGACATTCCATCCAAAAACAACAGAATACACTTTCTGCTCAAGTGCTCATGGAACATTCTCCAGGATAGACCATATCTTGGGTCACAAATCAAGCCTTGGTAAATTTAAGAAAATCGAAATCATATCAAGTATCTTTTCCAACCTCAACGCTATCAGATTGATATCAATTACAGGAAAAACACTGTAAAAAATACAAACACATGGAGGCTATACAATATGCTACTAAATAACCAAGAGATCACTGAAGAAATCAAAGAAGAAATCAAAAAACAGCTAGAAACAAATGACAATGAAAACACAATGGCCCAAAACCTATGGGATGCAGCAAAAGCGGTTCTAAGAGGGAAGTTTATAGCAATAAAATCCTACCTCAAGAAACAAGAAACATCTCAAATAAACAACCTAACCTTACACCTAAAGCAATTAGAGAAAAAACAACAACAAAAAAACCCCAAAGTTAGCAGAAGGAAAGAAATCATAAAGATCAGATCAGAAATAAATGAAAAAGAAATGAAGAAAACAATTGCAAAGATCAATAAAACTAAAAGCTGGTTCTTTGAGAAGATAAACAAAATTGATAAACCATTAGCCAGACTCATCAAGAAAAAAAGGGGAGAAGACTCAAATCAACAGAATTAGAAATGAAAAAGGAGAAGTAACAACTGACAATGCAGCAATACAAAAGACCATGAGAGATTACCACAGGCAACTATATGTCAATAAAATGGACAACCCGGAAGAAATGGATAAATTCTTAGAAAGGAACAACCTTCTGAGACTGAACCAGGAAGAAACTGAAAATATAAACAGACCAATCACAAGCACTGAAATCGAAACTGTGATTAAAAATCTTCCAACAAACAAAAGCCCAGGACCAGATGGCTTCACAGGCAAATTTTATCAAACATTTAGAGTAGAGCTAAATTCTATCCTTCTCAAACTCTTCCAAAAACTTGCAGAGGGAGGAACACTCCCAAACTTATTCTACAAGGCCACCATAACCCTGATAACAAAACGAGACAAAGATGTCACAAAAAAAGAAAACTACAGGCAAATAACACTGATGAACATAGATGCAAAAATCCTCAACAAAATACTAGCAAACAGAATCCAGCAGCACATTAAAAGGATCATACACCATGATCAAGTGGGGTTTATCCCAGGAATACAAGGATTCTTCAATATATGCAAATCAATCAATGTGATACACCATATTACCAAATTGAAGGAGAAAATCGGATGATCATCTCAAGGCAATATATGACAAACGCACAGCCAACAACGTTCTCAACGGTGAAAAACTGAAACCATTTCCACTAAGATCAGGCACAAGACAATGTTGCCTACTCTCACCACTATTATTCAACATACTCTTGGAAGCTTTAGTCATAGCAATCAAAGACAAAGAAGAAATAAACGGAATCCAAATCGGAAAAGAAGTAAAACTGTCACTGTTTGCAGATGACATGATACTATACATAGAGAATCCTAAAGATGTTACCAGACAACTACTAGAGCTAATTAATTAATTTGGTAAAGTAGGATACAAAATTAACGCACAGAAATCTCTTACATTCCTATACACTAATGATGAAAAATCTGAAAGAGAAATTAAGGAAACACTGCCATTTTCCATAGCAACAAAAAGGAAAAATACCTAGGAATAAACCCACCTAAGGAGACAAAAGACCTGTATGCAGAAAACTATAAGACACTGCTGAGAGGAATTAAAGATGATACAAAGAGATGGAGAGATATACCATGTTCTTGGATTGGAATAATCAACATTGTGAAAATGACTATACTACCCAAAGTAATCTACAGATTCAATGCAATCCCTATCAAACTACCAATGGTGTGTTTCACAGAACTAGAACAAAAAATTTCACAATTTGTATGGAAACACAAAAGACCCCAAATAACCAAAGCAATCTTGAGGAAGAAAAACGGAGCTGGAGGAATCAGGTTCCTGGACTTCAGACTAAATTACAAAGCCACAGTAATCAAGAGAGTATGGTACTGGCACAAAAACAGAACTACAGATCCATGGAACAGGACAGAAAGCCAAGAGATAAACCCACGCACATATGGTCACCTTATCTTTGATACAGGAGGCAAGAATATACAATGGAGAAAAGACAGCCTCTTCAGTAAGTGGTGCTGGGAAAACTGGACAGCTACGTGTAAAAGAATGGATAGAGCACACCCTAACACCATACACAAAAATAAACTCAAAATGCATTAAAGACCTAAATGTAAGGCCAGACACTGTAAAACTTTTAGAGGAAAACAGAGGCAGAACACTCTATGACATAAATCACAGCAAGATCCTCTTTGACCCACCTCCTAGAGAAATGGAAATAAAAACAAAAATAAACAAATGGGACCTAATGAAAGTTAAAAGCTTTTGCACAGCAAAGGAAACCACAAACAAGATGAAAATACAACCCACAGAATGGGAGAAAATATTTGCAAACGAAGCAAGTGAAAAAGGATTAATCTCCAAAATATAAAAGCAGCTCATGCAGCTCCATATCAAAAAAATAAACAACCCAATCCAAAAATGGGCAGAAGACTTAAATAGACATTTCTCCAAAGGAGATATACAGATTGCCAACAAACATATTAATGGATGCTTAACATCACTAAGCATTCGAGAAATGGAAATCAAAACTACAATGAGGTATCACCTCACATCGGTCAGAATGGCCATCATCAAAATATCTACAAACAATAAATGCTGGAGAGGGTGTGGAGAAAAGGGAACCCTCATACACTGTTGGTGGGAATGTAAATTGCTACAGCCACTATGGAGAACAGTATGGAAGTTCCCTAAAAAGCTAAAAATAGAACTACCATATGACCCAGGAATTCCACTCCTGGGCATATACCCTGAGAAATCCATAATTCAAAAAGTCATGTGCCACAGTATTCATTGCAGCACTATTTACAATATCCAGGACATGGAAGCAACCTAAGTGTCCATCGACAGATGAATGCATAAAGAAGATGTGGCACATATATACAATGGAATATTACTCAGCCATAAAAAGAAACAAAATTGAGTTATTTGTAGTGAGGTGGATGGACACAGAGTCTGTCATACAGAGTGAAGTAAGTCAGAAAGAGAAAAACAAATACCGTATGCTAACACATATATATGGAATCTAAAAAAAAAAAAAAAGGTTCTGAAGAACCTAGAGGCAGGACAGGAATAACGACACAGATGTAGAGAATGTACTTGAGGATATGGGGAGGGGGAAAAGGGTAAGCTGAGACGAAGTAAGAGAGTGGCATTGACATATATACACTAC
This sequence comes from Balaenoptera borealis, assembly GCF_965194805.1. Taxonomy (NCBI): domain Eukaryota; kingdom Metazoa; phylum Chordata; class Mammalia; order Artiodactyla; family Balaenopteridae; genus Balaenoptera; species Balaenoptera borealis. Next base: position 62,109,255 of record NC_138870.1, on the reverse strand, counting down.
CAAATGTAAAATAAATAGCTAGTGGGAAGCAGCCGCATAGCACAGGGAGATCAGCTCTCGGTGCTTTGTGACAACCTAGAGGGGTGGGATAGGGAGGGTAGGAGGGAGACGCAAGAGGGAGGGGATGTGGGGATATATGTGTGTGTATGGCTGATTCGCTTTGTTGTGCAGCAGAAACTGGTGTGACAGTGTGAAGCAATTTTACTTCAAAAAAGATATAAAAAAACAACAAAAAAGAAATTGTATACCTTCAACATGTGTACTTTTTTTTTTTTGGTATATCGATTATATCTCAATAAACCTGTTAAAAAAAAAAAGAAGAGAAAAATAACCTCTAAACATGACTCATTAACTAAAAGTTAATGATACAAGTGGCCTCTACACTCTTAAAAATTAAAAAAAAAATCTCTGAATGACCTGTAGAGAAAACAGAAATGTCAGTTACATTTTCATTTCAATGTTCTTCTCAAACTTTGTCTCTTAGTATTTTGGGCAAGAAAAGAGCATTAAAGATTGGAAGAAACAAAATAAAAAAATAAAAATCATGAGCTAGACTTTTCTCATGTAGAAAATGAGTAAGACAATTAACTCAATTTTTACCCAATTTGTATACAGCTATACATATCTTTACACAGACTATAAAATAACTTCAAATCTACTTTCTCATTTGAAGATTTCTATTCAAGATTATAATTTGCAAGTGAGATAATAAATGTAAATAAATTTATAAAATATCAGAAATCATTTCACAGACATAATGTGGCTTTTTATTTTGCTATCATATACGTGTATTTTAACCTCCATACTTTCAAAGAATGAAGGTGAGGGTTGTTTCAAGAAGCAGTATTATTATCATGGAATTAAAAGGAAATTTGTCAATGGCTTCTAATAGAATCTAAACTCCCTACCTAACTTACAGATTCTTACATAATCAGGGCCATTTTTCTCTATTTTTCAATTTATAATATAATGTTTCTTTATTGCTCACTACCCTCTAGCAAAACTAGTCTTCTCCAGGGGTCTAAATTATGCTGATTTTATTCCCACTTTAGGAGCTTGCATTAGTGTTTCTTTTAACCTTGAGAGCTGACTCCTGGTCATTTAAACATTAGGCCTTCCCTAATCACCTGATCTAAAGTAGCCTCCAAGAACTCTACCAAATCACCTGATCTAAAGTAGCCTCCAAGAACTCTACCAAATCACCTTACAGTGATCTTTTGTAGAATACTCATCACCACCTGATATTTTCCTGTGCCTTCATTTATTTTTCCTTATTTACTGTCAACCTTCTCCTTCTAGGATTTATCTTCATGAATGAGGGAACCTTGCCTTTGTTCTTCATCTCAACATATGTTTGTTAAATAACCATAGAGTACTTCCAAGCTGAACACTTCTATGGTACTGGGGACTAGAGTCTCAGAGGTGTACTCTTTGTCCAAATACACAGGCAGTTTCTTGGATCTGAGTTCCACGACCTCTCTCCTTTATCCTGCTAACCAGCACTAGTTAACTCTTTTATTGGTTTTCTTGTCACAATGTTATGTTCAAACTTACAACAAGCACCATAAATCTACTATATTTCTATAAAGTTGAGAAATATTCCCAGTATTCTAAGAAAAGAGCTGGCATTCTGTTGACCAAATAAAAAGGAATGCTCAGAAGTTGATCTGGATCAATCACCCCCTCAAGTAACAGAAGCAAAAAGTGTATGTATAAAAGAAGTACTGTCAGCCAGAAGAATCCTAAAGGCACCTAAAATTCCAGATGGAGAAGTGACATTGGGAAGAGTTAGATCAAAAGGCTTATTGATTATTATGATTCCAAAGTGCTGTTTCTAGTAGTTTCGACACAGGAATTAAAAAAGTGAATGAAGAATGGTCACAGTTACTGATGGATATTTAAAGATAAGATAAAAGTCCATGCTAAAAAATGATTGGCTAAAAAGGCTAAGGAAAACAGTCATCTCACGTAAGGAAGAACCAAAAGCATAGGTACTTATCCATTCACTTTGAGTGTGAAGGAAAAGAAAGGAGGTTACCAATTGTTAAAGTATTTTAAGTCTGATAAGAGTATCAAACACTTTCATAACATTTAATAGTTTATAAAATCAAATTATTTTCATTCTCAGATTTAATAATCCTTCATAAATGGTATTTTAATTTCCCTTTTAAAGATGAAGGTAGTCACCTCAGCTCTGATATATAAAGAGTTTGGAGATTATCACTCCTCTCCTCCTTATAAGGAGAAAAAGCTGGACAAGAAAAAAAAATAATGACTTTTCTTGGACCCATCAGAGAGCTGATGTCACAGCACAAAGACCCACCATGAAATGTGGAAAGACAGGAACATCCAGAGAGCTATAAGACCCAAGATTTGCTTATCTGGAACAGAACCTGCTGGGCACCATAAGCTGGGAGGAACAGTGGGCAATTACTTAAATAGTAATTTTGGTTAATTCTTGAAAACTGGGTATAGATCAGTGTGCAACTGAACAAATCCTGGGGCAACAGTCGTAGCTGGGCCGCACACTTTCATTAGCTTTCCCTCCAGGAACGCCATCTGGTTCTCACAGCCAGGATTCAAGGATGATCCTCCTTGTGGCCCTGGCAGTGGGAAGAAGAGTAGCCAATGCGAAAGCCTCCCAGGTTCTTCTCCCTGATAAAGGTCATCTCTCCAGGGGAAGGATGCCACAAGTTGGCAATACTGGAAATTTACCCCAGTTAGGGTGAGGAAACTCCAATCCCACTCTAGCCTGCCACAGTCTTCCTGGCTCAACTAAGAGGAAAAAACCCATAGTCAATAAGGGAGAGAGATTGAAGTAAACAGATTAAGAATGCTGCAGCTAAGGGAGGGGTAATGGGAAGGGGATAAAAAGCTAGACTCCTGTAGAGGAGACAGAAACACTTGTGAAGGCTACATTCCTGAAATGCAATCTCAAGAAACTGTGATTTAGTCTGAGAATTACAGAAGACTCCTCCTCCCCACACTTTACCGCCATATTAACAGCATTCCAGCATAGTAGCAGTAAACTATAGCTGCAAGATATAGGCCCTCGTTAAGAAGCAGTATAAAGGAAAGCCCCAAAACAAAGAAAGGAGCCCAAAATAAGGACATTAGAGGAATTTGAAGTCTCTGATACCTATAACTACAACAAACATTGGATGCATCCCAGCTCTTAGCCAGGTTAACATAAATCCTTACATTAAAGGTGTAGGGACTTCCCTGGTGGCACAGTGGCTAAGACTCCGAGCTCCTAATGCAGGGGGCCTGGGTTCGATCCCTGGCCGGGGAACTAGATCCCACATGCATGCTGCAACTAACAGTTCACATGCCACAACTAAGGAGCCCACATGTAACAACTAAGACCCAGAACAACCAAATAAATTAATTAATTAAAAAAAAAAGGTCTATTTACCTAGCAGTTCCTATTACCCAATACAACATTACAAAATATGTCAAAAGGCAAGAAACAACAACGTCTGAAGAGAAAAAAGCAGACATCAGAACCAGATTCAGATATGGCATGGGTATTATAATTATCAGACAGAGAACTTAAAATAATTAGTATGTTAAGGCTCTAATGGGCAAAGTAGACAACACATAAGACTGGATGGCTAATGTAAGCAGAAAGTTGGAAACTAAGAAATAATCAAAAGGAAATTCTGTAAATCAAAAACATAGTATCAGAAAAGAATAATGCTTTTGACACGTTCATCAGTAGACTCAAGGCAACTGAGGAAAGAATCAATGAGCTAGAAGATAGGTCAACCTTAACAATCTCATACAAAAGTAAGAAGCTAATTTTTAACTTCAGTTCCTCAGTATCCAAATTCTACTACCCGCTTTTATTACCTTTAATTATCTACTCTAGCATAGATAGAATCATTACCTATCAAAAATAAACACAATGGGATATAATATTTAAAATAATAATTTACTTGAACATTTGGTAAGTGAATATAATTTAAAAATAAATCCATGGTTTTACCAGCATAGAGATTCTAATAAAATATCAGTTACATAAATGCTAAGAAATCTAATTTGATTTGTATTTTGTCAGATTTACATTAGTATCAATTTTATTAACCAAGGAATCACCAAGACCAGGGTACATGGAAGACCCTGCATGAATGTCTATTTAACAACTGAATGCAACTCTGTGCAATAAGAAAAGAAAATATCAGAAGCCATTATTTAGCTAATTATTTCTCTCATTTTAATTTCACTCAACAAATGATTACTTTATGCCTACTTTGAATCAGAGGTTCTGCTGTTTGTTGATTTAACAAGAGTTATAGATTAATACAGATAAAAAGTCATGGTACCTTCCCTTCAATTGGTTACTGTCAAGTAAGAGAAGGGGATAATTGGGTGGCTGGTGATGCTGTCTCTTAAAGGACATAATACGGCAGGTTCTGAAAGGTGGGGAAAAAAAAAAAACTCTGAAGACTAAAACCAACTGTATCATTGCTGAAGCGACCTTGGTAGGAACAGGTGGCAATACAAAAGGTGAAATCTCCCCCTCCATATTCCAGCCTTTCTGTCTCCCATCAAAATCCTCTATTATTTTTGACCTTTGAAACACAACAAAACAAAAACACTTTCTCTTAACCAGATATAACTACCCTTGATATGAACAAAGATGTCAAAGTCCAAACACTCATTGTTTCCATCTCTGGGTGACATGTATGACATCCCTGTCTAAATGATGTTAACTGATCCCTAAGACAGTAAGAGTTCTACTTTTAATAACCTAAGGACTAAATTATAAAATTAAATACCAACAAAAATCTTTAAATAAATAATGAGAAAAAACGGGAAGAGGGAGAGGGATCAGGAAGAAGATGATGGTGAAGACAAAGAAGAAGAAGATAGTAAATATATAAACTAAACATATAACAAGCAAAGGAAAAATATTCATAGCAGCTAAAGTTCTCATTTCTGTAACATGTCACAAAGTCATGGTTTATATTTACCTTTTCATTCTTCTAGTATTCATTTGCCCTCTCCAGAACTTCAGCTGGTCAGGGTCTTTACCTCATGGAGTAATTCATACCTTAATTACTGAATGTTTTGACTACTCAGTGGTTTTGACTTTTTATGCAGCTTTTAATATTTGATATAGAAGTAGTAAGAGCATACCCTGCATTTCAAATCTTGTCTTTCCCTCTACCACATTTTGAGTGGTTAGGAGGAGATGCATGTTCAATTAGAAGGATTTTTTAATAAAAAATTTTTGCTTTTTGATTTTTGCATTCTTCTCTTGTTCTATAGTTAAAGTCATGCTTAGGGAAAACAAAAAAAAAAAGGTTCCTTTTTTTTAAACCAATTAATAGCAAATGATATGGAAGGAAAAATAATCAAGTAGAGATCCTTCCTCTATCTAATCAAACATAGCAACTTCTTTTCTTATTTGATTGAAATGCTATTTGTTTACATAAACTGAGACCTTTTGGCACCTTTTCTACTTCTATTCCAGAACACTGAGCACAAAAGTGCTGACACAATCTTTTTATTCTTATTTTTATTTTTCTTCCTTTTAAACATGCTTTTATGTGACAAGTCAAGATTATGGATTATAGAACAAGATTCCAAAGAAATGAAAAAATGAACTATATACAATTTCAGTGGCCTCTTGGGGCTTTTCAGAATTAAGGTCAACACAAAAATCCCATCTGTACTTATTACCTCCATCACCCGTTGTTAAAACAAGCCCACAATCTGCTTTTTTCTCTTCTTTCTGCCACAGAGAGATTGCTATCACTGCACTTTCTATTCTCTCCCTCCTTATCACATTATGACTTTGAGGTCCAAAAAGGAGATGATTTACTGCCCTCAACATCCTAGGAAATCACAGCAAGCTCTCCTGTTGGAGCCAGTCTCAGGGAACAAAGGCCCATCTTGTGTTCTGGTTATTCCTACACTATGAACAATCAACTGCCATAAATAAGAAAAGAGTGACCATGTAAACATGTGGGGAGAAAAAATGAAGTAAAACACACCCAAGGGCAGAAATTAACTATATAAATTTTTGACCTCATATCTTCTAAATGCCTGGTAAGGTGCCTTGTAAGACATATAGGTTCAACGAATAGTTGTTGATAAGAACTGAGTTGAAATACTGTTGGGTGAAGCCACTAAGTTAATTTTTTCTAAAAATCTATTTCCTTTATATGCAGTGGGGAAGTGGGAAGGGAAAGCTGAACAATAAAATCATGCAATTCTATGATCTGCTGTGATATCCACACTTAAATTCACATAAAATTGTAGCTGGGTGTCAATTTACTCCATATTTTATATATTTGAAATATCATATAAAAGGATTTATGAAAAGTGTGTACCTTTTATCTATGGTTGAGTTTTCAAATTTCACATAAAAAGTATAGCCAGTGATATCAGCTTAGATTCATGATGAAGAAAACATTCAGGCATTCATAAACATTTTGATTTTTTTAAATGCAAATTGATATTCATATATGGAGTGAGAATTCACACATTTCTCATAAAGCCTTTAGATGATAACAACTTTGAGTTGATTGCCCTACGAATAAGGAAGTGTGAAAGGAGTTAAGAAAACACATCAATTACTTGCTTTTTATTCTTTCTTAAATAACTTGAATGAAGACCCTCTTTCAAGAAATTTACTCTAACTAGTGGAAGAAAATGTACACATTACTGATGTATCAAGAGAGCCACTTCTTTCGTTTTTCTTAAGGGAACTTTTTGATAAAATTATGGATATGTACTCATGATATATCTATAGCACTACCAATTTTATGCCTGCCTAGCTAGGTGTTTTCTTTAATTTCCAGGTGTAAATATTGATCTGTCTGCTTTTTGAATCTTCCATAAACATTCAATAAGGTGGCTTTTTTAAAAAAGAGTCTTTTAAATTAAGTTTGTTCACAATTTTGAACAATAATCATTGCTGCTTTTCACAAAACATTTCTAGTTCTCCTTCTAGGCCAGTAGTAGAATTGCACTTTGCTGTTCCCATATAATTTTGGGCCAGTGTAATGGAGCAAAAGTGACTCGTGTCACTCCTGGGCAGGGGCTTTAAGAACCAATGCATGAATCTGTGATTCTATACTTTCCTTGTCCGAGATGCAATCTCTTGTTGCCTGGATCCTTTTGTAAGTACAGCTGACCCTTGAACAACATGGGTTTGAACTGCGCAGGTCCACTTATACTTGGATTTTTTTCAATAGAAAATACTAAAGTACTGCACAATCCATGGTTGGTTGAATTCATGGTGTGGAACCTGGAATACAAGGAACCACAGCTATGGAGGGCTGACTATAAATTATACTTGGATTTTCAACTGCAGAGAGGGTCGGTGCCCCTAACTCCCATGTTGTTCAAGGGTCAACTGTACAGAGAGTAGAACTTCCTGCCACCTGTTTTGGGAACATATAATTAACAGGAAATAAATTGTGATTGCATTAAGCCACAGAAATTTAGAGGTATATTTTTCCAAAGCATAAGTTAATCTATCTTAACAGGCATACCTAAAAATCCTATTTGCTTGTTTTCTTTGGAAAATGTTGACATAAAATGTGTAGTTGACTTTTCTGTACTATATGCTTCAAGCTTTGGTTAAAGACTGGGTATAGGGATAAGCATGAAATGAAGGGACAGGAAGTTGGAATGAGATGAGAGAAGGGAAAGATACTGGGGATAATGTATAGATGTACTATATTTTTTTAACAACTACGGTAAAGTTAGTAAGAGCTTATGTGATCTACTGTAATTCTGATGAGTAAAAAAGCCTGATATAATATTTAACCGTCAATTCTAAACTCCCTCCCTCCCCTTTCTTCTTCTATGACTGTTTCTACTGTGCATGCTTTTTGAACATTTTTAAATCTTTCCATCTTAGTGACAGTGATAGTTCAATCCAGAAACACTTTACTTTGTTATATACATCTCAGGCCTCCAAACAACATACAGTGTTTATAAGGTTACTGGACATATAGAATGCAATGTCTTCTCGGGAGAAATGACTCATGCTAATTTGGATGTTTATACCAGCTTCCATTCTACTGCAGGGAGAGATGGAGAGAATTTGCTAGATTATAAAAATATTAAAGCAATGCCCAATAGGAGAATAAAAGTCAAGTTGAAAAGAGACCTTTGCTGGAGCTGAATCCAGCATAGATTTGATAGATTTACAAAACAGGGAACTAGCAGTAAAATAACCCAAGGACTATAAAGAATTTTACATATGGTAATCTCTTTATTGCAACAGGATTCCACCAGCATCCCTCATTTTCTACTCATTAGATTTCTGTTTCTCAGATTTGCCACTGCTGAAAGGACACAGGAATGGCTGTTCTTCTACAGCCTTTCCATCTCCCAAATTTAATCACTGCCATTTGTTTACAGTGTGTCTAGTAAGTATATGTAGTTTCTAATTCTTTCCCTTAAGATATTGTTTTTAGTTTTTTAACTCACTGAGTAAATGTTAAGTTATTGATTGAAATAAACATTAAACAGTATTATTTTTAAGCTGAAAGGCAGTAAATTATAAAGGTCAGAAGAGCAGTCTCTTTTACATTAAAACTGTAGTTGAATGCCAGTCTCAACACTTAAAAAAATCTGTACTTTGAACAAGGATTTAAACTTTTTAAGTTTTAGTTAAATTATCTTTAGGATAATGATAAAAATGATAATGATGTTACTAGTATTTACCTCATATTTTTTATAATAAATAAAATGTTACATATATAACTAGAGTTGTTAAATAGAATTAATAGTTGGTAAATTTGAATTTCAAATAAATAATAAATAATATCTTAGTATAAGTATGTTCCAAATATTTGAGTATACTTACACTAAAAAAATAGTGAAGCACATTAATACAAATATAAATATATGTATATATGTATATATATATATATATACACTTTTAAAAAGTTTTTATCTGAATTCAAAATTAACAGAAATTAATTGTACTTTTATTTTCTAAATTTGGGAACCATATACATAACCTCAGCACAGTTTGTAATGTATCATGTTAGCAAGGTGATAACTGCTATTGCTGTTATTATCATTACTACTACTATTATTATACCAATCCCTTGGAGTGTTCCTAGAACTTTATATTTTGAAACAAGTATGATTCAGCATTACCAGAAACATAATCAACTATACTCTTCTAAGGCAAATCTAAATCTCAATTCTTCCCACCTGTTTCTCTACTTATCTATTTGGTCTTTGTACTTCACTCAGAGGTTATCTTCTTTATTTAATATTATCTGTGGCAGATCAACTTCTAAGGTGACCCTCATGAACCTGCCTCCTTGCGTTCATGCCTTTGTATGATTCCCTAACCCTGAATGTGGTGGGATCCATGAGTTGCTTCTAACCAACAGAATATGGCAAAGATGACAAGATGTATGTGATTGTGTGATTGACTGTATTATATAAGATCGTAATGCCCACCTTACTGGAATCTCTACCCTTGCTGGCTTTGAGGGACATGTTGAGGGTGCCCACATTTCAAGGAACTGTGGGCAATTTCTAGGAGCTAGGGATGTTCTCCAGTCAGCAGCCATTAAGAAAGTGATAACCTCAGCCTTAAAACCACAAGAAACTGAATTCTGTCAGGAACCTCAGCTCTCTTCCCTGGTTCTTCCTCATTTAGGCATCAGATAAGAATGTAGCCCTGGCCAGCACCTTGGTTGCAGCCTTGTGAATTCTAAAGAAGACCCAGCCAAGACATGCCTAGATTCCTGATCTACAGAAACAGTGAGACAGTAAATGTGTTTTGTGTTAAGCCACTAAATTTGTGGAAATTATCATTCAGCAGCAATAGATAACTAATATACAATATTCCAATTTCCTTCCTGGTTGGCTCATCTGAAAGACTGTATTTGAATGCCTTGGTGAAGCTTTGTGCTAAATAAGGAATCAACTCTTCCTTTGTTCTTAGATAACATTTAAAATATATTATTCTAGCATTTATTTATTTGTATTTGTTTTTGTGTTCACATATTATCTCATCTATAAAACAGGGATACTAGCATATAGTTTGCTGAGTGTTGTGAGTGTGTATATCTAACATTGCCAAGTAACCAATAAATGACAATGTCTTTCTGTATGTTAATATGATCTCCTTGATGATAAGGACTTCTTGCATATCCATCTTTATATCCTCAGCTCCTGGCACATATTAGGTACTTACAGTATACTACTTTAATGAAAGTATACTACTTTAGATCTCATTGGTTAGTAACTTACTTGGTAAGCTTAAAAAAATGTGGTTAGATTTTTTTCCCAAAGATTTTCACAATTTTCCTAGCCATGCATCTTTTAACCATAAATCTGTAAGAAATATGGACATTTATGTTGGAGGGAGGGGAGATTTGCAAAACACACTGCAAACTCCAGATCTTTGGTTATACTATAAATATATTTCAGTAATATTTATATTAAATTGAACAACATCATGTATGACTTTATACTGTATTCTAAGAAACTTTCCTTATATTGCTATCCACATGAATGAAGAATAAAATACATAACCATCTTTTGGTTTTTGTAAGCTTGAACCTGAACAAAATACATCAGTAGAAAGGAGATGGGTTAAAAGCAGAATGCTTTCCAAACTCTTTCTCTTTCTTTCTTGACTTACTTCATTTCATCTATCAAATTCCTTAGCAGCTGAATATGAATCGATTTTAGTTTTCAGTTGGAGGTTAATTTGGAATTTATGGTTATAGTTGTGGAAAAAAATCAGGAAAAATTTTTAAAAATAGAATGAGGAGACTGATAAGGATTAAATAGCAAGTACTGCAGAATACCAAATATATAAAAATTGTAGAGGCTCCAACTACAATATGGATGACTTTCCAATTCATAAAATAAAATTTAAAGTGACATAAGTCACCATTATTAAATATATCATCAGTAACATGACTTAGCAGCGTATTTTTAGGTCTCAAGTTAACAATCTAGTTTCTGATGTCTAGAAACATTACCACCTTTAATGAGCAAGACTTTGACTATGATAAACGTAGTGACGACACCATACTTTTTAACAGGTGGTTTGGGATAGCAACCTTGAGATGAAGAAGTAGTTTCTCTCTACTGCTCTTATTCATAGCCATTCTGATCAGCCTTTTTTCTCTTCAATGCAATCATCAAATAGACTATGTATACTGCCATCCCAATTTTATTAGGTTCATTTTGTATGGCTGAATTTTGGGTTCAAATTCTTTTATTGAAATCAGAAGCTTTATCATTTTATTTCATTCAAGAATAGAAAGTCCATCATTTTACAGAGTTGGCAGCTTTTCTGCTTCAGAGATTCTGTAATTTAGTTGGCTACTCTAATAGGGTTATATTCCATGTATGCTGAATACACCCTTTATGCTTGTGTTACTACTTAAAGAACTCACAGACAAAAATAAAGTAGTTTATTGCATAAGAGATGGCAACTGCATTGACCATTAACCTCAATAACTTGCAAAGGCTATAGAGAAGATTATAAAACACTTTGTAGTCAAGTTTAAACTGGTACAAGATGTTTGCTCAAACCGAAGCACTGATATATAAAGGAAAGTCTTACATTCTCTCTCCCAGTGAGCAGACCTATCATTTCAAACTTAAGTGTATTTTGTATGTGTATATAGGAAAGGAAAGAAATTTACCTAGGTTTATCTAAAGCATTTCGGCTTACACATTCACCTGCAGTGTATGTGGAAAATATTTATTCACAGAGCACAATACTGTATCAGATTTTCAGAGTTCTAATTAAGATGCAGATATATTTTACACAAATAGTAAATTGCCTCTGTTAAGTTTGAAAGCAACTATATTAAAAATGCACAGATACACGCATTCTTTATATAACTGGAAAATCAGATAATTATTCCTAAATAAATGTATCATTTATACTTGTAAGAAACCATTTAAACTATAATTTTCTTTAGATTATTAATGTCCATTTAATTTCTGCAAGCAAAAGCACGTATTATGTTCCAATTGTTTTACAAGAAAAATTAAAGTTATAAGTTTTTAAAATTACACTATTTTCTGAGTATAGTACATATTGATACTAACTTAGCATTTACTTTTAGAGCTATGTTAAAATAGCTTCAATACAAAACTTAAATAAGACTTTAAACATTGATTAATAAAATAAACCATCAGCAAAAGTAGATTTAATAGGAAATTAGTAGTTTGCAAATGGAGACGTTAGCCAAAAGAAAATGAAAATCACATACTTTCAAATATGCATTATATAGCATCACTATTTTTAAATTTATAAATCAGGTTATGCTCCAATAAATAGAAACTGGGTAACCTGAAAGATTTCTCAACATCATTTTGATTCTCTCATGTTTAGAAGTCATAGAATCATTCATATAATAGAAACTTTGTACTATTCTTTAGAAGAAAAATTTGAATTTGGTAATAAGAAAGATATAAAGGTACAGAAAGAAGATAAGTAAATAAATAAATTTCTTACATGGTATCCTAATGTCTAATTGTCAAATCTCAACTATCTCAAAAATCTGAATAAAATGTGACTTATAGTAAAGAGGGAGCAAGAAACCAAAATGAAAATGTAATGTTATAGCTGCCTTTAGGACATTTTAAAAAGAGCCTTGATTTTTAAAGGCTGCTCTAAAGAAAAAAGCCTTGGTTTTTAAAGGCTGCTTTGTGAATAAAGGAAAAGACTTTGAAACCAAGAAAGGTTTTAAGTTAGAATTTTGAACTAAGCATAAAGTTAATTTGCCCAAAGATCTCTCTATCATAGATGAATGAGTGTACCATAAGATCCACTCAACTGGCAAGAAGGAGATGACAAGAGAAAAAATAGTCTGTTCAAGCCTTACCAGTACATGGGAAAAAAGAAAGTTCTTATGAGATATAATCTTCCTTTACGTGACTTTTAAGATTTAATATATACTCTCAGGATTGTAGAAGGAAATCCTGAGCAAAAGAAATAACTCAGTGTATCTTTGTATCCATTGAAAGGTAAGCTCCATGATGATCAGATTTTTTGATGTTGTGGTTATTGATATTTATTGATATATCCCTACAATATAAAACATTCTATGCCACATGGCAGGTGCTCAATAAATATTTGATGAATAAATGAATGAATTTAGTCTTAAGGAAGACAGAGACTAGAAAACTGAATGTTATTTTTAGAAGAACACAATCTCAAAAAACCTCTTCTGATTCTCACAGAGAAAGCATCAACAAATCTGTTTAAGTCCAAATTTTTTTAAAAAAAATGAAAATAAAGGTAATTTGCCAGTATTCAGGATTAAAATTTTAAAATATCTGATAATAGAGTTATTAGATAATAACAAAATATGCATGGTTGAAATGTTTAAAGTTATGAAAGATGGATTCAAAATGTAAGAAAGAAATACATAAAAGAAAATTAGAAAATATCTTCTAGGAACGAAAAAATATAATCCTTGTAATTAAAACTTGAAGAAGCTCATGGAATGGTCATTTGGAAAAATACTACTGAGAACAAGGAGGCAAGCTTGACAGAAGACTTTAAAAATTTATCAGTAAGAAGGCATTGTAGATCTAACAAGTCAGTGAAAAATTAAAGGGCAATATCAGTTCAAGATCAGACAAGTAAACAGCTTAGAAGTCATCATTCCCATCTTTACAAGTAAAAGCTGAAATACTGAAACTCCACTACTTTTATTGGACTCACCATTTTGTAGAGGTAACAGGGCAAATCACCATCCTGAAATCTCTAGAAGGCAGGCAAATCAAGATTCATAGCAGAGACTGCTTACCTATAGCAGAAGCCAATGGAGCAATAAAACTGATAAGAAGTTAAATGGTAATTCAACAAACTTCTGAAGGCTGAGTGTGCACTAGCGTGAGATTGAGAACTCCTAGAGGCTTTAATTTTTGCAGTGGGGAAGGCAAAATTTTCTCGGTTCTACTTCCAGGAATCTTAACCATATTCTCATGATGAACAGTAGGCAAAGATTCCCTCTTAATCCTGGCAGGAAAAGGGGGAGAGTAATCACTGTGAAATATGCTTGAGCATCTCCAAAAGAAAGCCTAGTATTCAGGGTTAAAGACTTCAGTAGAGTCAACTCCCATCTAGGGGAGGATAATTTCTCCTACTCCTGCCCTCTCTAGATTTTCTATGGCACTTAATCTTGGGGGAGGGGAAACTATAAAACACTTGTGACACAGGCCCATTAAAAAATGAGATTTACTCACAAGATTAAATGCTTCCCTTCCCACACAGTTTACCACCACTCTAATATGGCTCCAGTAATAAAAATGAATTTCAGCTAAAACAGCTTCAAGACACAGACTCCAGGGAAGAAGACTTAGAGAAGGACAAAATGTCAACAAGAGAGACAGTAACAATTACTCTAGAAAATTTTATACCTATGGTCCTTATAGCTACAGCAAACACTGAACATAGCCCAACTTCTAGTCTTATTAACATAAATCATCATCTGCTTAAAACAGAAATTTATTCTTTCACAGTTCAGGAGGCCAGATGTCCAAAAATCAAGGTTCAGGAGTGTTGGTGCCTTTTCAGAAACTTTGAGGAAGAAACTGTCTCATGCCTCTCCCCTACGTTCTGGTGGTTGTCAGAAATCCTTGACATTCCTTAGACTGTAGGCACATGTCTTGAATCTTTGCCTCAGTCTCAACATGGTCTTATTCTCTGTGTGTCCATGTGTGTCTTTTTCTCTCGCTTCTAAGGACATTCTTATTGTTTCTTAGTAGGTATACTAATAGATATTGTAAATAATGTAAAAGAGTTGATATTAAATATTTGTGTGTAAATAAATCATGGATTACAGGAGAACAAAAAAGATGATTATTAGACTACTATGGTTTAGCTCTTATAAGGACAGTCAGTGTCCCTTTCTTATTTAAACTGAAAGTTATGAAGCTCCCATAGTAAGAAGACATCTATGATTCAAATCAGTCCATTTATCTTATTACCAAATTCTTTAGAATTATTTTAAACTATTTCTAATATTCAACAACGGAATAACTTTGGTAATTACATATATTTTCCATAAAATTAAAGAAAATTACACTGCTGCTTCATATCTTCTTAAAACAATTTGGTACAAATCATAAGCTTAGTAATAATATAAATTTGTATTTTACTTCTACTGAAATTAACCTTTTGGAATATCTACATTATCTAAAGCTTAGGATCAATTTCTTTAATACTCATACCAAATTTTAATCCAATACAAATTAAATATAATAAGAGACAGACTGTTTTAATCTATTTGTTTGAATAGTAGTAGCTCAGTGCTGATAAAAGCTTTTTTATATGATTATGTACATATATAACAATTAGCTTGTACCTATTAGTGTGGTTGTGGACACTTTTGAGCAGAGATGCATTGGACATTGGCATTTCCACAATTGTTGAGTCTAAAAATACTAAATGAGAATTTCTCTGTAACAAATTCTTAGAGAATATTTATTTCTACTCTGATATATTTTTCTCTGAAATCTGAGAAATTGAACCATTCTTGGTAACTGAGTTTAAAATGACTTAAATTTAAATATAATTTGAATTCATCTAAGAGAACACTCTCCACCACACAAAATGGTATGTTCTCAATAAATGTATGCCCAGCCATTGAATATGTGGGTTCAAATGAGATATGACTGGTTAATTGATTTGAAAGTTGCGAAACTCAAATATGAGGCAATTTTTTTCTCATACGTGCTTCAAAAACATTCATTTATTTTTAGACAATAGATTGCCATTTTATTCTTCTACCCTATAGATATAAGGGAGCTCTTTCAGTCTCTTGAATGTGTCTATTACATCCTACCTCACAGTCTGAATATATTTTCCCCATTCTTCACTTGTCCAATGTTTAGCTATTATTCAAGTCGAACATGGATATGGCTTTCTCAGGGGATTCTTCTTCTGACCTGAATATCAAGTTAACTCCCTCATTATACCTTCTTATGCACTCACCCATGACACTGACCATAATTTTGTGATTATTAAAATAATACATGTTTATTCCACAAGATATTACTCCATTTTGTACAAAGCTCCTAGTATACTACTTGACACACAGTGAGTGCACAGAAAGAGTTAATAGATAAGTTAATGAAAAGAATCACTCAAAAACACAATGAAGCTGAAGTGTATCATAAATAACTGAAATTACTGTAGACAAATGAAGTCTATATTTTGTTCTGTTCTAGCCCATCAAGTATAGACTGTCTTTAAATGTTTTTGTCGTCTATTTCATACGGAGATTTTGTGAATCCTCAGTAAGTTTTTCCTAAAATTGCAAAGGAAATCCAGAAGATTGAACTTTTTATGCCCAAAATTAATCATAATGTTCAATGAAGCATTGCACGTTATACTTGTGCTCATTGATATATTATTCTTGAGGTTAACCTTGGCAGGACGAGTTTTGGTATCTCAATTTGCCATTCTTAATTTTTCAAAGGGTAGACTAAAGAAAAGGTTAAATTAGTAAGATTAACTGTGATGACACTTTTATTTATTGAGGGAAAAGAAAATATTTGTATATAGAGCAGATGGATAAATATTTTATGATGTAATGAAAACATGCATGTTCATAATATTTATTCCAAGTTATCAAAATTGTGTGATATGTGTCTGTGTATAACCTTAGAATAAAACTGTGACATGGGTCATATATTTTAGAGATTATTTATCAAAATCATTTAAATAATAAAATATTTTAAAACATCTATTTAAAAATACCTTCTACTTGTGATAGAATTGTTCTCTAAACTGTGGTGATGGTAGTCATATGCATCTACACATGTGCTAAAACTGCATAGAATTAAATACACCTATTGCATGTAAAACTGGTGAAATCTGAGGTAAGGTCAATTTCCTGGTTTTGGTACAACAGTCATACAAAACATTACCACTGAGTGAAGTTATGAGATCTCTCTGTATTATTTCTTACAACTGCATATGACTCTACAATTATCTCAAAATTTAAAAGTTAAAAAAATTAAAACATTCTCCACCCACCATCCACTATAAATTCCTTGAGGGCATGGACTCTGTCTTTTTCACCATTGTATCCTAACATCTAACAAAGTACCTTGTAGTTTGTAGCCAATAAATAAATAAATAGCTGTTTAATAAATACATGAATTCCTGTGAAATAAGCATGTGTGAAGGGGGAAGCTTCAATACTGGAAAATTTAATCATATAGCATACTTCATTCCCTAAAAATGACCAATGTATATTCAAAGTTCATATTATTTAGTTCTGCTTTTTGAAATTATTAGGATTAGAATTGGATATAAAATAAAAGCTCTAGTTTTGAGACAAAAATATTTCTCTCTCATTTTTAAATTAATATTTCTTTTCTTTCAAAACGTGTAATAAAAAGAGAAAACATTTTATGTACCCCTAAAATTCTTAGGTGGGATATATATATATATATAAAACCAATAAAATACATTTTACATATTATAAAAATTTTATGTATTAATTTATAAATATATTTATATTTATAAGCCTAACATGGATATGGCTTCCTCAAGGAAACCTTCTTCTGATGGTTAAATTATTTATAATTTAATTTACATTTAATTTTATATACATTATTGGTTTTATATATAACCAATTATATATATATCTCTCTCCAATAAAAAAGCAAAACAAGACTCCAATGCTGTTTTACAACTTTAAATATAAACTGTCACATTTTGCTAAAGTAGAGCTCCTATTTTACTGGTGGTAGAATGTATTCATAAAAACTCCAAACTCCATGTACATCAAAATGCAAAGCCCTTAGCTATCTTTCTGTTATTTTTTACCAATTATTATTTTATCTGTTATTATCACTATTAAATTTTATCATATAAAGTGTTCCCTTAAATTTTTTACACTAATTGTCTTTCTATAACAGCAGAATAATTTTGCTATTCTATATACTATTTAAGATATTAATAAGTGATAACATCAGCCATCAGATTTCTGAACTTCAATATCAAACATGAGATCATGTCCCCTGGTATGAATCTTTTCTTCTGTAAACTTTTTACCTCTTTACAACAAAGATTATCCAAATTTGTCCAATGTTTCAATTTCATGTAAATATCAAAATGCTATTACATTTCTAGGAATCATTTTTCAAAGTTTTATTTCCTTTTAAGGTCCTTCATATTTAAAAGTTACATAATCTCTACACAGAAGTAAAACCATAAAGAAAAATATAAAACCATTTACCAGAACCCTGTTTATTTATCATACCCCCACTGTAAGCATTCTTATACCATGTTGATTTATTCATTTCCGATAATTTTTTCTGCTAACCTAAAGGTGACCTATATTTGTTCTTTTTTATGCATTGATGTTGCCTAATTTAAAAAGTAGTTAATAATCCAAGAATACAGATGTTAGATAAGCATTACAACATATCCATAATAAATTTCTGTGCTATTATTTAAAATGACCATTAACAGGCCTTGAAAAATACAATTTTGTATATGTTTTACGAAGTGAATAAGAAGAACACAATACCAAATGTGTTCTAAATTCTCTGTAGCATTAAAATGAGGAGGGATAGTCTATGTAGTGGGCTAAGGGCAGAGAACATTTGGCAATTTCACCCACAGAAAAAATATATATACAATATTTATATACTATATAATATGTATTTGCATATTTAATACCTGTTTGCATATTAATGTTTGCACATACATGTATAGTTACTTAAATATGTTTATACATTTAAATATGGGTATATAATACATAGAGAGTGAGAATTAACTTTTTGCAATCACATACCAGACTGCAAAAAATTTTTAAGTTAATTTTTAATTTACTAAAATTTCAAAAAATTTTAATCAAAATCAGTGTCCTATTATTAGAATAGACATTTAAAATATGAAGTCAATATAAAATCATATTGCTACAAATACTGTTGGCATATGGTGGAACAGTTTTAGTAAATTTCACATATTTAACTCAAGTAAGGGCGTCAATATTTTCTTCAAGCACCAAGCTATGTCACACATAAACACATTTATACAGACAAATAGAAGCTGCCACCCGTTGAGAATGGTCATTATAACTATTTCAATAAGGTTATATATGTGTTCTGGCTTGCTTACTTGATAAACACCCTTATTAAAAATGGAGGCAATACAAAGAAGATGAATCTTTGATTATGGCTTGTGTCTAGTGGAAGACAAATTATGTTTAAGTTGTGAAACAATATCTACTCTGGTTATAATTTAAAAACTTTTAAAAATTACTTAAAGAAGACCAAAGTGAAAAAAACAATTTGTTTGACAAGGTCGACAGCTGTATCACTTTGATAAGCACTGAAAAAGAGAAATCACAACACAGGCATCTTGCTGTTTTTGCCTTGATACTCCAAGTGGAGAAATTCATTTTGTGTCAATAAGAACCACAGAAACCTTACTCAGATTCTCTGCCAATATGACAATTCGTATAACATTACCCACAATGCCTCACATTGTGATTTTTGCCTTGAAAACAGATTTAACTGAGCCTTGCTGAGCTCCATTAATGTGTCCGTTTAAACTGAACAAACCTAATTATCTCACATGAAAGTTATGCCACCTCTGGTGCAGCAAAGCTAATGCAATTAAAGTCAGCCAGATGTAATAACTGAGTATTGTAAACACAGTCTATCTGGTAAAGAACAGTTCATTATACATTAGTACTGGGCAGTCTGTAACATATCCACACCAACTACAATATACCTTTCTAATGCAACATTATCTTTGGTATAAAATCCATAAACTCCAGAATGAGAGGGCCACCATGTCTTAGGAGTAAATATCTAGGTGGATTTAAGATGCTCTATCTCATACATTTTGGTTCTGTACTTTGAAAACCAAATTTCCTGAAGTATTCATAAAATATGTATTTTAACTCTTCATATTCTTTAAAGGAATTAAATCAAAAGAAACTATGATTTCTCATTTCTGTTGCACATGTAAGGAGCTTAGAAGCTATGACTCTACCCTAACAAGTAAAAAGTTAAACTGATGGGAAAATCAACAATTTTTCTAGGATCTCTAAGAGAGGGAAGGACACAGGACATCTGCTGCCCCAAGGTTTGAGAGGTAGACGTATAAGGAGTGAGCTTACAGAAGCAGAGACTCACAATTGGAAATCACTGTAGGAAGAAGCACCAGGATAGGAAAACCTGAACAGTAATCAATGAATTATTGGAGGTTCAATATGGATAAATCTGAGAGTTAAATACTCCAGAGACACCCAGTCATAGAGGGACCCCCACAATTTTGTGAGACTTAACTCAAGGAAGTCAACCATGTCCTCAAAGTAAATTATCTGAGAAAAATCCCCTCCTGCCTGGGTAGAATGAGGAAAAAAGAATCATTTTTGAAATAATACCATTTCACTCTATTCTTCTAATAAGAAATGTCTTCCAGAGGAACTAGCTAACCAGAGCCTAACCTGCTGGTGTCTTATCAGAGCCAAATACACCTGGAAGAAGAGGTATATTCAACTCCAGCTCACTCTAACCATCATGCCCCACCTGAGGAGAAAAAAAAAAATACGGGAAACACTTGTGAAGTTCACCATCCAGACATGCAGGCTTACTAGAAGACTGAGACCTAATCATAGGACTATAGAACACTTCCTCTCTCCCAACACCTCACATCCACATTACTAAAGACCTATTTGCACTTCCTTTTACTTGGCAGATCATGTCCAGCTACCAAGAAAAAATAACACGGTATGTCAAAAAAGCAAAAAACACAATTTGAAGAGACAGAGAAAACATCAGAACCAGACATGACAGGGATGTTGGAATTAGACTGGGAATTTAAAACAACTATGATTAATATACTAAGAGCTCTAAACAACAGAGTAAACAGCATGCAATAAGAGATGGACAATGTAAGCAGAGAGATGAATATCCTAGGACAGAACCAAAAATAAATGCTAGATATCATAAATACTTTTATAAAAATGAAGAATGTCTTTAATGCAGTTTATTAGTAGACTGGACACAGTGGAGGAAAAAAATTCTGTGCTTAAAGATATGTCGATTGGAACCTCCAAAACTGAAAAAACAAAGTGAAGAGAATTAAAAAAAAAACAAAACAAAACTAAAAACCCCCAGGATATCAAGGACTGTGTGACAACTATAAAAGATATGCACACCATGAGAGTACAAGGAGAGAAAAAAGACAAAGAACTGAAGAAATATTTAAAATATAGGAATAATTTTTCCCCAAATTGATGTCAGACAATAAACCACAAGTCCAGAAAGCTAAGAGAACACTAAACAGAATAAATGCCAAATAGCTAAATGTGGGCATATCATTCTCAAACTACAGAAAATTGAAGGTCAAGAAAAAATACTAAAAAAACAGAGGAGAAAATACACTATATAGAGGAATAAAGATAAGATTGCATCTGCCTTCTACTCAGAAATTAAGACATCAGGAAGAGACTGAAGTGAAATATTTAAAGTGTTGAGAGAAAAAAACCCCAAAAACCTAGAATTCTATATCCTGCAAAATTATCCTTCAAAAGTAAAGGAGAAATAAAGGACAAATTTGAACTTAACAACACCATCAATCGACTGGATATAACTGACATCCATAGAATACTTCATCCCGTAACAGGAGAATACACAATCTTATTAAGCTCAAATGGGACACTCACCAAGACAGACCACATTCTGAGCTATAAAACGCTGTTTTAGCAAATTTAAAAAAATAGAAGTAATATAATGTCTGTTCTCAGATCACAACAGAATTAAACTAGAAATCAATAACAGAAAGATAATTTGAATATTCCAAAATACATGGAGATTAAACAACACACTTTCAAATAACGCACAAGTCAAAGAAAAAAACTCAAGATAAATTTTAAAATATTTTGAACTAAATAAAAATGAAAGCAAAATTTATAAAAATATGTTGGGTGTAGTGAAAGAAGTGCTTAGAGGGAAAATTGTAGCACTGGATGCAAATATTAGAAAAGAAGATAAATCTGAAGTCAATATACCTCAGTTCTTACCTTAAGAAACTAGATAAAGAAGAGTAAGTTAAGTGAAAAATAAAGCAGAAGAAAAGAAATAATAAGACTTAGAGGGCTTCCCTGGTGGCACAGTGGTTAAGAATCTGCCTGCCAATGCAGGGGACACGGGTTGGAGCCCAGGTCCAGGAAGATCCCATGTGCCACAGAGCAACTAAGCCCGTGATCCACAATTACTGAGCCCGTGCGCCTAGAGCCCGTGCTCCGCAACAAGAGAAGCCACCGCAATGAGAAGCCCATATACCACAACAAAGAGTAGCCCCCGCTTGCCTCAACTAGAGAAAGACTGCGCGCAGCAATGAAGACCCAATGCAGCCAAAATTAAATTAATTAAATAAATTAATTTTAAAAAAAAAGCAGAAATCAATGAAATTGAAAACAGGAAATCAACAGAGAATATCAACAAAACCAGAAGCTGTTTTCTTGAAAATATTAATAATATCAATAAGCCTCCATCTAGGCTAAATAAGAAAAAGAGAAAATAGAAACTACTAATATCAGAAATGAGAGTGGGGCATCACTACGTATCCCATGGACACTAAAAGGATAAAAAAGAAATACTATGAACAGCTGTATGCCCACAAATTTGATAACTTAGATGAAACAGACAAATTCCTTGAAAGACACAGTTGCCAATAGTCACCCAAGAAAAAATAAGCTGTCTGAATAGGCTTGTATCAATTAAAGAAATTTAATAAAAAATTAATAACCTTCCAAAACAAAAAGTACCAGTCCCAGATAGTTTCACAGTAAATGTTATTTCTAATGTAGGAGAAAACCAAGATGACCTTAGGTATAGTGTTAACTTTTTAGATATAACACCAATGGAATGACCCATGAAAGAAATAATTGATAAGCTGCACTTCATTAAAATTAAAAGCGGCTGCTCTGTAAAAGGCGATGTCAAGAGAATGAGATGACTGGGAAAAATTATTTCTAAAAGGCACACCTAATAAAATATTGTTATCCAAAATATACAAAGAAATCTTGAAACTGAAAAATAATAAATTGATAAAATAGAGAAAAGCAAATTTAAATAGCAATGCATATTTATTCAACCTTTAGCTATTGTCAGATTTAATACATTTGACAATATAAAATGTTTGCACAGATGTGAGAAAGTTATTAGGCACTCTATCCTTCAAACAGTACTTGGGGGAAAAGTATGATGTATTTCATTTAGGGACAGTTTAGCAATATGTAATTCTACCAAAAATGTACCTATCTCATAATAAAGCAATGTGACATTTAGGAATTTACAAAGAAACATCTGGATCAGGGCTTTGAAGTACATTATTGAGCATTGTTTGAAAGAGCAAAAGTGAGTAACAACCCAAAATGTCCCTCAGAAGGTGAAGTGGTCAGTAAAGTACAGTATACGTGTACTATGGAATGTTAAAAGAAATGAAATAGATATATCAACATGGTTACATCTCCAAAACATAATGTGGAATGAAAAAAAAAGAAACAGAATAAATCAGACAATGTGTCCATACATTACTGAAAAACAATATTAAGTATAAACATAACTTAATAGGTTCAAGGCTGGAAGAATTCACCACAAACTCATGACTGAGTTTGCTTCTATAAAAAGTATCAGCAGGTGTGCGAGAGGCTAGGGAACCTCTGATTATATGAGCAAATGCATGAGCAAATGCAGTACTCTACTTGCCAAAGAGTACTTGGTTTTCAGGCATAAGGAAGATACTATGCACATATTTTTTGGTTCATTTTTTAGAATAGACTATTCATAAGAAAATTACCAGAAGAATGGATGTTAAACTATTAACAGATGTTACTAGTAGATGGGGGAAATTCATGATTATAATCTATTTTATTTTTCATATATTTAATTTTTTCACTTATATATATTCTGAACTAGATGTATATAAATTTAATTCTAAAAATTCTGAAGCTTTACATTTTTAATACTTAAAGACCTACCAATGACTTTGAAAAAGAAAAATTTGAATGTAACATACTTATCTAATAACTGGAGTTACTATTTCAGAAGGAAATTGGAGTGCAGAGTAAATGGAAATGTCCCTCTTTACTGAACATACCTCTGTATTTTTTTAACATGAGAGTGGATTGATATATAAATATATAATATGTATAATTAAAAATGCAATAAAACTATAATAAAGAAGAAAAACCACTTAAATTATGGCAAAAATGTACAACAAGGACAGAAATAGCTAGCGCTTCCAGAAATGAGGATAATACTGCTTGACATAATTTTATACCTATTTGCTGTGGGAAAGCCCTATTTCTGGCAATGTGAACTTTAAAAAAGATAAGGTGATCAATTGTATGGCTAACAATGCCTAATAAGCTAAAACCAAATCTAACTGCTTATGAGTACATCTTTTCTTTGTTAAAAAAACTGAGCTGAAAATAATCTTGCAAGAATTCTCATACAGAGGACTATTTGTTTTGTACCAAGCCTAGAAATCTGCATTTAACAAACATCTTACCTGATATATTTGAAGGTCATTGATTTTGAAGAACTGAAAGTGAATGAATGGCATAACTTTCACAAAATCCTATGTGAATGGTAACAATGTTGTAAGCTCTACTAATCAGATGTCCTCTCAAGATAAAATATATGTCAATAAATCAATAATAGGTACTACATATGATCAATGTTTCTATATACAGATTTCAAGATAAATAGATATACCTTGTGATAAATAAATGAGTTAATTTATAAATGAAATATAGTTGTATCATGTCTACATAAAATAATTTTGTCTTAGAAATGATAATATTGATATAAAGTCTTTCATGCAGACAATAATTACATATCAATTCCATCTGGTTATTCAATCTATTGTTAATGTGAATAAAAACTACTACTTACAAATAAAGATTATTTATATTCCTCTACTCTACAGCAAAATTAGTTTCAAGTCATGACAAGTGGTAACTTTTTAAAGGTTTGTTTCAGTGTGGAATGTGAAAGCATAGCCATGAACTTTTCATAGTCTATTTCATTATTTTGATATTTTATATTTTGAATGGGCCTGGTACTCATGCATGGTTTTGTACCTTGATGCTTTCTTTATTTGGAAAATATTGATATACTAAGTTACACAGGCATTCCAATGATTGAGGCATTTCTTATCAAATACTATTAGTTATTTTCCTTGAAATGACAGGCTCTCATTATTCACTTTAGAGAAAATGTCCACCAAATACCCTATCTGAATAACCACAGTGTGTCTGTTGGTCTCTTTCTACTAAAATGGTGTTCCATGCATAAAGCAGCTAGTCAGCCTGTAACTCAAAAAACAAACTGTATAAGTGATTTTCATCAAGACAAACATGGTAGTGTGGTATGTTGCAAACCTGCTTTCTGCACATTTCCTATTTTTTACACAGAATATTAAATGCATATACAATGAATGAATTTTAATAAAATTATATTTTTAATGCTTCAAGGGCATTTTAAAGGCAGGTTTTTAAAAAAATTGCAATTATATAGCAGTAAAAAATAGGACTAAGTACTAGTACCACTATGTTGATTCCCACTAGAGCCAGCATTTTTACTATTGCTTTTGTACCATTAGTGCAAATGTCAACCCAGAGAAAGAGGTAATTAACATCTTAATATTACTATGAGAATAATTTTGACTTCATGAACCTCCTGAAAGTGTCTCAGAGAACCCAAATATCCTGCAAATCACGCTTTGAGAAATCATGTCAGAGGGCAGCCACAATTAAGCTCCGCTTGCTGCCTTGAAGTAATGCTGGCAAAAAATGGCCAGATCTTTAGCTTATAGAAAAATTGGGATTTAAAAAAAAAAATAATGACACTTCTACAATACTATTGGCAACTAATTGAACTTACATAGGAGGTTTGTCTTCAGCAGCTGTAAGATGAGTAGATCTTCTGCACCCACCTGCCACGTGACCCCAGACAGTATCCTCAAATTTTATATGGAGGCATTAACTGGGTTCAGTCAAGTATTTGGTCCAGATGGTCTCAACCACACCTTATTATCTCAAGGCTATGTCCTTAAAACACCTCCAGCAATGGAAATGGTGGGTCTCAACCACACCTTATTGTCTCAAGGCTATGTCCTTAAAACACCTCCAGCAATGGAAATGGTGGGCAGAAGTTATAATCCAAGGACAGGGGAGGGAGTAAAGAGCCTCCATTGCCCAGGTCCAGCTCTCAGATCAACTGATAGTCACATCTTCTTGATGACTTCCTCCTACAAAATAAAGTACGGTATTGTAAAACAGGTCAGGATATTTGAAATCAGATTTGAACTAGTGCCCCTGATGGCACCTATTAACATTTGTATCTTTTTAGGTAAGTTGCTAATCCTTTATGCCTTGATTGTTCCACCTATGAAATGGAAAATGGGCCACAGAAAAAGGTAAATTATTAAACTGCAGGGTTTAAAAAAAATTTTTTTTTCCATCATCATTATGAAATTTGCATTATTTTCATGAATTCTTGAGTTAAGAAATGGTGGAGCAGAGTTTAAATCAGAATTTTTAAGTGGTGGAGTCAAGCCTAGATCTGAAATTTATCAGAATTTGCCTAGAATTATATAAAGGAAAAGAGCAATAAATGCTAGAAACCACCATAAAGTGTCTTTCCTCTGCTGTGTGTTTCTGCCTGAGATATGTATTCCTGAGTATTTCCTTAGTTGAATGTTTTTCTAGCTAAACTTGGTACTGAGAGTTTCTCAGAAAATATCTCTTCTCTTAGCAGGAGTTATTGCCCATGAAATATGCTCTTTGGTATGTTTATAAGCACAGCTATCTTTGATCACAAAAGACAACTGTATCATGATTTATTTTCAAAGTGTTTCATTACCATTAATTATTTTATGTAGACCTTTTGCAGAAACAAAGCTGTCTGAAAAATGGCAATGTCTTTGCTCGGTTGCCTTTATGATAATTTACTAAGTCAAAACAAAACAAAACCTAAACTAAACTACAAATAATCTTTCTTTTCCACATTTTCATCCTTCTAAAGTCATCAGAAACTTTAATTACAACATTTAGGATCAGAATATATGGGAAAAACGAGGATTTTTCCACAATTTATATTCCTCTTCTAGTCACAGTGTATGAAATAGGTGACATTCTTCTGAACCACCTGTACCATTTGTTTGCTCACTACCTTACTTCAGCAGTTTCCAATTTTTTTTTTCAGCGTTTCTTTATACTCTTAAAAGTAATTGAAGACTCCGAAGAACTTTTGTCTAGATGGATTATATCTTTTGATATTTACTGTATTGGAAATTAAAACTCAGATCATTTAAACATATTAACTAATTAAACATAGTAATAAAAACATATTTATATGAAAAATAAATGTCTTTTATGATACTGTTACACATTTTTAAAACCATTGTTTTACATTTTTGCAAATCTCTTTAATATATGGATTAATAGAAGTCATCAGGGTTCTTATGTATTCTTATATCTGCTCCTGTATTAATCTGTGGTGATATCACATGTTGGGAAGCCTTTGGAAAATCCCACTGTATGCTTGTTAAAGAGTAAAAAAGGCAAATTACATCTTTGTCTTATTTTAACAGCTTTATTGAGATAGAATTTACATACCATAAAGTTAACCTGTCTTAAATGTACAATTCAATGTTTTGTAGTATACTTTCAAAATTATGCAAGTCAATATACTCTAATTTCAGAACACTTTCACCTTGGCAATTAAGGTCATCTATACCATTTTTCTAGATTCCACAAATATACGTTAATATACGGTATTTATTTTTTTCTTTCTGACTTACTTCACTCTGTATCACACTCTCTAGTCCATCCACGTCTCTACAAATGACCCAATTTCAGAAATATTGACACCGACGTAGAGAACAAATGTATGGATACCAAGGGGGAAAGGGGCAGGGTGGGAGGAAATGGGAGACTGGGATTGACACATATACACTATTGATACTATGTATAAAATAGACAACTGATGGGAACATACTATATAGCACAGGGAACTCTACTTAATGCACCGTAGTGTCCTAAATGGAGGGGATATATGTATATGTATGGCTGATTCATTTTGCTGTGAAGCAGAAGTTAACACAACATTGTAAAGCAATTATACTCCAATAAAAATTAATTAAAACAAAACATATGAACAAAAAAACCCACTTTCATCAATGCAAAAAGAAATCCTATACCCATTATCTGTCCTTCTTCATTTTTCTCCCCATAGTACTTTGCAACCACTCATTTTATTTCTGTCTCTATAGAATTGCCTATTCTGGACATTCTATATAAATAGCATCATAAGATATATAGCATTTTTGCGATCAACTTCTTTCACTTGTCATACTGTATTAGAGGTTCACCCATGTTTCAACACATGTCAGTACTTCATTTCTTTTTATTGCTAAATAATATTCCATCTACACTACATTGTGTTTATATATTCATTATTTGAAAGGTATTAGAGTTTTTTCCCACTTTTTGGCTATTATAAATAACTCTGCTGTGACCATTAGTGTACAAGATCTTCTTCGGACATATGCTTCTATTTCTCTTAGTTAAGATACCTAGAAGTGGAATTGCTGGGTCTTTGGTAACTACATACAACATTTTGAAAAATTGTCAAGCTGTTTTCCATAGCAGCTTTACCATTTTACATTCCTACTATCAATGTATGAAGATTAGTTTATCTATATTCTCACCAACACTGTTATTATCTATTTTTATTTTAGCCAGTCTAGTGTGTGTGACATCTCATAGTTTTGATTTATATTTTCATAATGACTAATTATGTTGATCATCTTTAAATGTACTTATTGTCCATTCATATATCTTCTTTAGAGAAATGTGTATTTCAACTCTTTACCTATTTTTCACTTGAGTTATTTGCCTTTTTATTGTTGAGTTGTAAGAGTTCTTTATATATTCTGGACATAAGTCCTTGTGATGGTTAATTTAATGTAACTAGGCTGGGTCACCATGCCCAGATTTGGTCAAACATAATTCTAGGTGAAAATGTTTCATTAGATGATATTAACATTGAGTTGGTGGACCTTGAATTAAGCAGAGTACTCTTCATAATGTGAATGGACCTCATCCAATCAGATAAAGCTATAATAGAACAAAGACTGACCTCTCCTAAGCAAGAAATAATCCTGTCAGCAGATTCTGTCAGGATTTCAGTCTTTAAATCAGAAATAAGATTGACATTTTACTTGGAACACCATTACTAGTGAAGTAACTCCCTTTCCCTCTAAATGTCTATGATCTTCTAACTTTGTAGTCCTATTATTATGTCAACATTATAGTTTACTGCCTATTGCACTTCATTTTCTGTAAAATAACACATATGAAAAATATTTTCTTTCCAGACTTTCTTAGGGTCATGTAAACTGTGACCTCATTTTAGGCTTATCAAGCAACAACAACAAAAAACTCCTGAAAGGGCACAAATAAAGCCATCAATTTTAAATACTTACCTGACATACCAAGCATTCAGATAGGTACTAAGATGCACATTATTTTAATTATACCTGAGAGTAACCTGTGTAATCAATATTTTCCCCCTTAAAAAAAAAGGCTTTAAGCTATTATTTCTAGAAAGCTATTGTACTAAAACTAAAATATTGACCAGAGAATAATTCCAGCTAAAGACAACCTAAAAGTGAAAGAACTACACTGAGAAAGAAATGAGAAGAGATAAGACCCATTAATATGCTTTGTTTCAAGTAAATATGCCTAAAATTGTGTTAAATGAGATAGGCTTTGTCATTGATATAAGAAAACATTTTCTGAGATAGGGGTTTAGGGAAAGTTAGAACACTTGAAAACCAGAATGCTTTAGATTCTCATACATTTCCTTTCCTATCACTGCTGATTACAAAGATATTTGCATGTAAATAGAAATTTTCTTCTGTGTAATCAACAGGCTGTTCCTTCAGTTTGCTATGCATGCTCTCACCATGGATCCTTTTTTTCCTCAGTAATCAATTCAAATATCACAGACACTGTACTATGACATCATCAAATAATCCACAATTAGAAACAGTTATGAGATCAAAAAGGAGAAAACACTTTTTGTACAAAAGTCTCAGAAGTCTGCAATAACGGTCACCCTAAAATATGGGAAATTCTAATAGTTTAATGAGGCTTAGTCTATGCGGCTTAGTCTATCATAAGATGTGCAATCAGAATATTGATATTAATATTAATATGTGGATCTGTGCCTTACACAAGTCAAATAACTGCACTATTACTCTCAATGAATAGTTTATTCACATTTACCCTTCCTCTTCAGACCTCTTATAGGACTTAAATGAACTTTCCTATGGAATTTCTCCCTTTGGAAGAATATATCTGTGTCAGTCTCTTGCTCTAGTAAACTAGTGAGATAGCTTAATTAGTATAATGTAAGAGTAGTTATGTTTTAATACTCCAAGGCATCTAGTTGAGTATCTGGCCCATAACACATGGTAAATAATTACTTGCAGATTAAGTTAACAGAACTGTGTAATGTCAAACAGCTCAGTGGCTCAGTCCAATTTAATGTGATACCTGTTTTCTCATATAAAACAATGTATAAGCCATTAAAAACTAGTTATTCCATAGATAGCTAGTGGGAAGCAGTCACACTGCACAGGGAGATCAGCTCGGTGCTTTGTGTCCACCTAGAGGGGTGGGATAGGGAGGGTGGGAGGGAGACGCAAGAGGGAGGAGATATGGGGATATATGTATATGTATAGCTGATTCACTTTGCTATAAAGCAGAAACTAACACACCATTGTAAAGCAGTTATACTCCAATAAAGATGTTAAAAAAAAAAAAGAAAAAATAAAACAAAAAAAACTAGTTATTTCACAAATAAAATGTGCCTTCAGGAACAAAGAGGAAAATAATTCTGGCAAATTAACTTCATATGAATATCTGAATACACACATACTATTTTTTTAATATCAAAGCAGAAATTTTCAGAATAGACAGAATAAGGCATTAGCACTCAAAAATAATCAATTGTATTTTTTAAAAAATTTTCAGAACTATAAAATAAGAGATTGCCAGATGAACATTTTATGTTATAAAAAAGAAACTGAATGAATGATAGCCTCCTCCTAAATTTTAAGAAACCAAATTCTCATATTTGAGCAACCTCAAAAACAAAATATTATTTTGAATTACCTCCCACCAATTTTAAATACCCAGCCCTGATCCTTCTACCTTTGACTATCAGTTTACACAACCAACTACTTACTTGACATCTTGACTTGAATATATAATAGGCACTTCAAATATAAGCTATCCTCTCCCAAAACAGAATTCTTGACATGTCCCCAAACTTGTTTCTCCTCCTAAAAAGAAATTACCACCAAAAGCTCAGCTGCTCATACAAAAAACCATAAGAGTTATTGTTGATTCTTGTCCTACCTTTCATTTCTAATTCATCACAGTATTCTTCAGTATATGAAAAAAAAAAAAAAAAAAAAAATATATATATATATATATATATATATATATATATATATATATATATATATATATTCTATCCATTTTTCTGTCTCTACTGCCAGCCCTTTAATCACTGCAACAGAATCCTGAGAGTTTCCTCATTTGAACTATTTTGGGTAGTCTTGGCTTTCTTTTCATTTGTATGTTATAAATTTCATAAAATAACTATGAATTTTTGTGAAAATTTATATTAAAATAAGTTATGCCCCTAGAAAAGTATACACAGATGCATAACAGGAAAAGAGATTTGCAAATGCACATGTGAGTAGGCATCATGTTTGCATAGGATGTGTCACTGGCTATAGAGAAGTAGTCTGACTTTTAAAATAAAACACTTTGTGTAGTATATGTGGATGAAGGGGTGTGAGAGAAGCATCTTCTTTGGATTTTTTAAAGTAACTTCCTTATACATCTTTTATGAAACCCACTTATGTTGATTGCTGTGTAATTTACATGGAAAAAGGAAATGATTCATAGTCTTCATGACTGCTTGCGTTCATTTTTGTTTTTTTAAATCTTAATTGTCAGCAGAATTGGGTATTCTCTGCAGCTGGCTCTTAGTCCTGTGATGGTAGACACTGCAACCTAAAATGAAACCATGGCTTTGAGATCAGACAATCATGGAGACAAATCTGACTATTGGCTAATCTCTCTCTCTCTTGCTCTCCTCTTCTTCCCCATTTCACTCCCTTCCTTTTTTATCCCTTCCTTCTTCCCTTGTTTCTTTCTTTTTTTTAAAATAAGTATCGACCTCATTAGGTGATAAGACTTATGCCAGGAACCAAGTATAGGGACAAATAAGAACATTCCCCATGACCTCAAGGATTTCTAGTTTAGCAGGAAAATCAGATAGTTAGGGGAATATTCAACATGTCAGGAGATAAATAAGATTAACTCTGCTTATAAAATGTCAGAGAAAGCGTCAAAGGAAGAGGAAGAATTTGAACTCAATTTGACCCATCAAAGGAGGTTATCTCCCTGAGATACATGGCAGGATTTCATAAATATTATTTTCTTAATTATTACTTTTCCTCTCTAAGTAACATATTATCCTGGGAGATTTTCAATATTTCTTTCATGAGAATCAGGTTTCAAATTAAATCTAAGAATATCATGTTTCAGAAATTTAATTCAGCATACATTCCTGTGTCTACGTTTTTAGGTAATGATGGTGATACAAAGACTAATAACATATGTGCCGTACAATCTAAAAACTTTCAGTTTCTCATGTAAAAAAAAATGGGGAAACATGCAAATAACTCCATTAGCTGGCAGACTGGAATAAATTCTATTACAAAATTAGAAACAGTGCTATGTAAACACAGGAAAGGAAAAACTAATTCCAAATGAAGGATCATAGAAAGTTTTCCAGAAATGATGATCAGTTTAGTTCTTGATATATTGGTCGTACTTTGGTGAGTAAAAATGTGGGGACAAAAACTTATCAAGCCCTGAGTGCATGTTGAATAAAGATATAGAGATAAGCATAAACCAAATATATTCTTAGATACTTGACAGTACGGCAAAGAACAAGAGGAAAACTGAATCCAGTTTTGGGGAGTCTGGCGCTTATAGAACCAGGAAATGGGATCCTTAAGAAAAAACAAAATAAAACTTACAAATACAAGTTAGGTACAAATGTGAATTTTTATTTAGAAGGAGAAGAAAATTGTAACAAATTATATATTTTTAAAATAACCGACAAATATCACTTTTAAAGAAAAATCACTCTGGAGACTTGTTAAAAATTAAAAAAAAGAAGATTTTCTCAAGACTATTGCAATAGGGGAGAGAGACTGAACCCACTCTGCTGGGGAGAAAAAAAGGCAGGAGGATTATTAAATTCTGAGTTGAGCTAGTAAAATAATACAGGAGGACATTAGTAGGGAGGTTGGTCAGTGTGATAGGTCAATGTGTTTGCTAATTGTTGCTTATGGCAGTTAGGCTCCTACATTCCCATAAGGACAGGGAGACAGGAACCCTATCTTTCTTGATTTCCACATTCCAAATGCATGACTCCCATTTCTCCTTAAGGCATTTCTGGATGTAGAGGATTTATACCTCAAGGAAGCAGAGAAAAAGTTTACAGTTTTCTAAAGTAAATGCTCCAAGAAAAGGGAGACGGGAAGAAACCTGTCTAAAGTTTAGTCAAGAGTAGGGAATGGTAAGGCTGTCTTGTTCACTAAAAAAAAAAAAATCATCAAATCCAGAAAAATAAATTAACAGTTATTTTAGTTAAATTTCTTACAAGTTGTATATTACCTTTCTTTTCTATAATCATTAGATACATTATCTTTGATTATATATTCATGTGGGAACAATTTAGTGATACCATTTCTTATAGAAAAATTTCACTTTCCTTCCAGCAAGATTGGCTAAAATAAATTATTATTAATAGTTTAAAGAAGTTTATCTTATATTTAGAACTCATTTTTGGTAATATCAAGAAAATTTTAGGATGGTTGCCAAATTTAAAGAAATTGCTGTCAAATTTCTTTCATATATGTGCTATAAAATTTCATAGAATTTCAGGGTTTTTTGTGCAATAACTAATCCTAAATACTCTCTGAACTAATTACATTCATTCATTAATCTGCCAACAATGTCCTTGTTGTAGTTGTATACTTTGAGTTTTATATCATTTTTGCCAATGTTACTATTTCCTGTCAAATAAACAAGAAGTTAATAAGAATCTGAATAGTGTGATTAGGCAAGTCCAACTCAGGCCAGTGGAAAAAGCACGAGCAAGTCATGGTCTGGTATTGTCCACTTTGGCTATTGTATGGTGCGTAACCTGAGCACCAGTTTACAGAACACTGGTGAAGTATTAGGAAAACTTGGCAGACAAGGACCAGGAATGGTTAGTTGACAGAAATGTGTACAGTATGTTCACAAAGCTAAACTTAAAAACTCCCTCTACCTTTGAAATCACTCAACTGAGGAACCGAATATCAGCTGGCTATTTATGTAGGGACAGTGATCTTTTTTATTTAGTTATTTTTTCAAATAAATTACCAAATGGAAATAATAAGTCTGGAAATTTTTTTTAGAAAGACTAATTTTGTAACTGAAATTTTTTTTTTTTAATGTCATCAGAGAAATTGTTACAAATATATGCAGGGTAGATAATATTCTTGCCTTGCTGAGCAAATAGAAGAAAAGACTCAAATAGAAGAAACAAAAAAGTTAACTGAAAGCTAATCTAGGAGTTAGTTTGAACAGAGTCCCATTACCAGCTCTATAACTATGCCTTTGCTATGTATAGGGAAAAAATTTCAAGAACAGTATAGAGCAAAATGTGCATTACATGCTGTCTAAAGTAAGTTCCATTTCAGTGCTTGAATGGATAAAATGCTGCAAATTGAACGCAGTAGGAAAAGACCTACAGAAAGACATGAAATGATATTTAAAAAAGGCCTTTAATGTCACTGAGGTAATTACTTTTCTTATGAAATAAGTGCTATACTTTGCTAGTAAAAGGAAAGGATGACACTGTTTGTCTTGTTCATTGTTGAAACATGATTTATCACAGTTCATTTATGAGAGCCTCATATTTTCTTGTCATATTTTGACCATGATTTTTTTGGGCAAAAAATGATTTCACTTTTCAATTTAAAAGTAGTGTACAATCAGACTAGTCTGTAAATATGTTGAATACCACAACAACAAACTTGAAAAAAATTAACGTTCAGCTTGCCTTTTTTTTTTTTAACCAAACTACACAAGGGAAAATGAGAAGCTAAGACTGAAATGTCTTCACCTCGTCTGGAAAGAGTCATACACATTTAGAAAAAGGAATGATAGTATTTTAACCATACCAAATTCATAATGGCCTGATTTATCAAATCAATGTAGCTTATAATGTTATAATCTTAGTATTATATGGAAAATTAAAATCATTCTTTCCAAAACTATGTTCATACATAAAAGAAATTGCATTTCTAATCAAATAAGGAATAAGCTCCTCAAATATGTAAAAGAAAGATGACTTTAGGTTAGTATGTACCCTTTGAAATCACTGGCTGTTCTAGTCTTCAGGCATATCCTTTCACAGTTATATAGTTAGTTTGAGGTTGTTTATAAGTTTATTCAAGAAGGTTTTAGGTCTGTCACTTCTGTGTTACATTTTAAAGCACATTTTCTATTCAAGTGCACAGAGTCTAGAATATTCCTAATATTTTGCAAGTTAAGATGATTTACAATATAAAACTAATTAAAATCACATGTTGCATAAAAATACATCAACTGTAAAATCAAATTTAGCCAAGTCCTTTTCAACAAGAAGTTCCATCAAGTATTAATAGTACCACTGGGTCTATAGGTTGGTAGAACTTTCCTAGAGGGCCAATTTGGCTCCATATATCTACAATTAAAATGTACTTACTTTGTATCCTAGCAATCTCATTTCTATGAATTTATCACAAGGCAACAATTAGATGCACTTGCCAAATATGTGTACAAAACTTCATTCCAACATTTTAAACATATCAGAATATTGGATGAAACCAAAATGTTAAACAATGGTTAATATTCCAAAGTTTGGTGTTATTTGGCAATAATTAAAAATGATATTAATGATATATATAGAAAAATATGTCCATAATATTTAAAGTGAGTTATACATAAGTTATCAAATGTTATATTTCATTAGCTTATTTTTTGGATATGTTTTAAATGCACATAGAAAGTTTTTGGAAAGGACAGAAACCAAAATATCCACCAATGATTGACATATTACTTAGCAGTAAAACCCAAAATTCATTTCCAAATACATTATATGCACTGAAAAATATTTGTGACAGAATGAATAAATCAATGAATACAATAAAGACAATAATTAGACAAGGATGTGTATTCCCACCCGTAATGTCATTTTTCAATGATATTCCTGCAAATGCAGTAAATAAAATATTGCAGTAAGGAAATAGAAAAAAAAAAAAGAAACAAAAATTAGAAAGGAGTAAAACTATAATGATTTGTAAATGATAGTATTTCATACAGAGAAAACACAAGAGAATTAATTAAAAACTTAAAACTCTGTATACATTTTGAAGAGTGTGACTAGGATTAAATTTATGGAAACTTATAGCTTTGTATATAATACAAATTATGTACAAATACTACATACAGCAATAAAAGAAAATTAATGGGAAAAAAAGATGCTTACACTCAAAATGGTAATAAAATAAAGAATGAAATGCCTAACACATCTTACAAGTTGAGTCTAGGGCATATATAATTGCAACCACATAATTTTTTACAATACATAAAAGGAGATGAACAAGTTAAGCAATCTATCATTACTATGAATGAGAAGACTTGATATTTAAATACATCAATTCTCAAGCTGATCAAAATATTTAAAACAATTATAATATTTCCAATGGTGACATTTTTGGATTTGAACATAAGGTCAGTATACAGGAATCAAGTCAAAATAGTAAAGACAATTTAGGATAGAAAGAAAATGAATGGGACCTTAAACAATTAGTTTGTTACATTATACTTCAAACCTAAAATTATTTTAAAAGCACAGTACAAATTCAAGAGTAGGCAGATATATAAATAAAGAGAACATGTAGAGAACCAATTAATATAAAATGTGGTATGTAACAAAGTTAGCATTTTTAATATTAGAGAGATAATGGATTATTCAGTAAGGCAGATGGGATAGTAATTTTTAAAGATATGAGGTTAAATTATCCCACACATATATAACAAGAAATGCTAAATGGATGAACAGAATTTTAAAAAATAAACCAGAAACCAAAATGGCACTAGAAAAAAATATAACTCAATAATATACATACTATCGAAACCAACACAGAATATTTTAACATCACAGAGGACGTTAAACTATACATAAATATATATATATATATACACACATGTGAACAAATAAATTGTTAAATAACAATAAAAAAATCTTCAAAAGATAAAATGCAAACAACAGGGAATTCCCTGGCTGTCCAGTGGTTAGGACTCCACGCTTTCACTGATGAGGGCCTGGATACCATCCCCCGTCAGGGACCTAATATCCCACAAGACGCACAGTGTGGCCAATAAAAAAGCAAACAACAAGCTAGAAAATATTTAAAAGATATATGGCATGATAGGGTGCTGGAGCTGGCTCCAAAGGCTCATAAGCGGCCATTGTGCTCATCTTTTCCCAACTCTGCTTTCACAAGTGATGAGAGGTTGATAGCTTGAAATTGACTACAGTGGGATTGATTGTACCATAGAAACTAGCAAACACTACAAATCAGGGCCCACCTGATCAGGGCCCAAGCCTGTTAAACATTTACCAGTATACTACTACATATACATTAATATAAACATGCATAGCATAGCATGTGGTAGTGGTAGACAGGGGAAAACAAAAAGATTAGGAGGGGAGAGAGAGAGATAGAAAGAGAAAGAGAGAGAGACTGAATTACTTAATGTTAAAATAATTATGTCATTATCACATAGTATTTAGAATTTATTGTCTTTTTTTAATTATGAAAGAAAAAAGCAGTCGCCTTTCTGTATTTTCTAAAAATGTACAATTTGTGTCAGAAGAAGAAGAAATAATAACTAATTTCACTTTTAAAAAGTGCATATTTGTTCTGTCAGCTTTATTTCTAGCCAAATTCACCCTACATAAATTGTTACAGAGATGAGAAAACTATGTATGTATACATGTATATATCATATTTTTTTCAGGAAAGTTTATTCCAGCCATATTTATAACAATAAACTGTTAATGCAATCTGAATATAACACACTAGGGCATTTGTTGATATGGAAAAACATCCATACTCTATGGTTAAGTGAAATTAAGGCCAATTAAATATTTTCAATTAAATATATTTGATTGATTATCTGCCCTCATTGTACTTCCTTCCCCAAACTCTACTAATGACCATAGAGAGACTTGTTTTAATATTAAAATATATGAATAGAGAAAATAGTGGAGATAAAAAGTTGGAACACAAATTAACATAGCCTACTGTAAAATGAAGAATTATAGTAAGCCCAGAAAGACTCAGGAATTAGAGGAATTATGTAGGAAGCCAAGAAACAGGAAAATAGGGTTCCAGGGTGAGGATAGAGCACAGGAGGAAAATGGGGGAAATTTCCAGGAAAATATTGAAAGGATATTCGAAGATGATAACTTGGTGAGGAGCCAGTCCAAATTGGATTAGAAAGACATAGGGGCCTGGCGTGTGGGGTGTGGGGAGAAAATAAAGAATTTAATGGATTAATTATTACTTGAATGTGCTGAGAAGAGTTTCACTCTTCAACAGAGAGTTTGGGAATTAATTA
Source organism: Balaenoptera borealis (assembly GCF_965194805.1). Classification (NCBI taxonomy): domain Eukaryota; kingdom Metazoa; phylum Chordata; class Mammalia; order Artiodactyla; family Balaenopteridae; genus Balaenoptera; species Balaenoptera borealis. The sequence continues at coordinate 62,070,421 of NC_138870.1, read as the reverse complement.
ATGATAGATCCATAAAAACTTAAGCATATAAACATATTAGACAGCTTTGGGAAGATAAAAATAGTGTACAAGAAAGGAAGTGAAACCCAGTCTTAGTGTATTACATGACTGAGTGGAAAATAATTAATAGAGTTACAAGAATATAAATACTGAATATTGGTCTAACCAAATCTGAAAATATGGGTAGAATTGGCTAATGGGAAGTATGTTTATGGGCATACGTGTATTGTGTGTCTGTGTGTATAGAAGAGGTAAGAAAGCTAAATCTTCATTTTTCATGGTAAGATGCCAAATGATAGTACACAAAATCAAAAAGTAAAGTGTGTTAAAAAACACATTACCTGGAAAACAGGGAGCTAAACATAGTGGGTGTGGGAGGGGAGTACAACTGAAAGACCTGAAAGTGGTTGCCACTGAGAAACGAACAGAGTGAGATAAAGAGGCTTCTATGTATTCGTTCTGAACCTTAAAGATCTAGTTGGCATTTAAAACCAAGGATGTTTATCTTTAATAAAAATTTTAAAACTAAAAACCTTAAATAATAAATGTTTAATAAACTTAGCCATCATTGACATGTCTAGATAATTGCCAAAGCCTCTTCACTGTTGCCCTGCTTTTGCTCTTGCCCTCTTTGAGTTTATTTTCAAAAGGGATCTAGAGTGATTCTGTAAATATATGTCAGATCATAACTCTCTAATGGCTCCCAAGCTATTCGGAGCCAAGGTCAAGAAGTGTAAAATGGTTTGCAAGGATCCAGCCACCTTTTACATCCCCAGCTTCATCCCTGCCACTTTCTCTCTGGCTCCCTCTCCTCCAGTTACACTGACCGCTCCTATTAAATGTGTAACACACTTACACTTGACACTTGTTCTTCCACTGATAGCCGCAGAGCTCGCTCCTTCACTCCCTCAGTTTTGTCCTGACACTTTCTCAGTTAAGTCCCTCCCACCTCTATTGCATCTTGTAAACTGCCACCACTCCAGGACTCTTGATACGCCTTCCTTGCTTTATTTTTCTTCACTAAACTTCTAATGGTACAGTTCATCTGTTAATTTTTTCATATCCCTTCCAGATAAAATGTACTCTCTACAAGAGCAAGGATTTTTCATTGCTTTATCCTCAGTGGCCAGAGCGGTGTCTTATATATACAATTCAATAAATAGTTTTTAATCAATGAATAATTGCAATAGCTATAGATTTAAGAATAAAGTTATTCAGCAATGTATAAGAAGTAGCTATTTCTGCTTATTTCTCTTATAGAATTTTAAGCATTTTTTTCTATTATCTTATTTTTAAATGTGTGTACAAATAACATACATTGTAATAAAGAGGTATATAAAATTAACTTTAAGAATAAACCTACATCAGCAAAGTGCTAAAAAAGAGTTCATACTGATATATGGTTTAGGTACAATGTGAAGAACAAATACAGAACAAATGAAATTTTTTAACGAGAGTTAAAAACTACATTACAATACTAATTTTAAAAAGAAAAAAGGAAAAGCTTTCCAACACTAGTATAACAATTTACATTATGTTGCCATCTGTTTTTTCTCCCTTATCCACAGACATAGATGAACACAATAATGGTATTATTATTATTGTTTTAGTCATACTTATTGATCACTATCTGTTTTCTTGGTCTCTTGCTATGTCTCTTATGTGCATCCTATGACTTAATTGTTATGACACGTTGTAGGCTCTATTAATTTTACATTTTATAGATAAAAATTTTGATAAAAATCTGTTTTCTTCTAGTTAAACTACATTTCATTAAGTCTAATTACTGTATCATCATTAAATTTTTCTCTTTGAATCCACTTAGTTGTGAAATATGTTTCAACCTTCATACGTATAGGCCCAAAGTCTTCAACCTTCCCCCAAATCTGCTTCCCCCACCTCTGTCACCAGCAAAGTCCATTAACAATTCCCGAGAACTGAAAATAGAATCTGGGTAATAAAATAAAGTCTAACCTTTTTTTTTTTTTCCTTTGCGCTTCACCTGGTTTCTCTTTCTCAAAGGGCGCGGAGCTCAGACGCCTGACCCCAGGCACTTCAGACCGGAGCTCCTCCCGTGAAAGGGCGGTGCCGACCTCTTACGGCTGAACTCCCGCCTCAGCTCGGAGGGCCGTGCGCAGAAGCGTTGCGCACCGCACAGCAATTCAAGATGGCGGCGGCGGGCTGTGCGCAGAGACGCTGTGGCCGGCACTTCCATCTGGGGCCCGAGCAGCACAGCTGTGCAAGACCCACCAGAACTCTGCCCTCTTCCGGCTGACAAGAAACCTATAAAGCAGCCTGTTGGGGAGAGCGAGTAGACTAGAGCGACTAACTAGAGCAGGAGCTCACACCTCTGCCGTCTCTGACCAAAGAATCAAGCTTTCCTTTGCTCCTGAACTGAGTTTGGTCTATTGGCGCGAGCAACACGGAGCAGTAGGACCCTTGCTGGGGACCAACTCAGGAGGGTAGGTAATACCACCTGAATCTTTTTTCCTCAGTAAATGTCAATGAATATTTGCAATTGCTCAGGCAAAAATCCTGGAGTCGCTTTTTTTTTTTTTTAATTTTTATTTATTTATTTGTTTATTTATTTATTTATGGCTGTGTTGGGTCTTCGTTTCTGTGCGAGGGCTTTCTCTAGTTGTGGCGAGCGGGGGCCACTCTTCATCGCGGTGCACGGGCCTCTCACTATCGCGGCCTCTCTTGTTGCGGAACACAGGCTCCAGACGCGCAGGCTCAGTAATTGTGGCTCACGGGCCTAGTTACTCCGCGGCATGTGGGATCTTCCCAGACCAGGGCTCGAACCCGTGTCCCCTGCATTGGCAGGGAGACTCTCAACCGCTGCGCCACCAGGGAAGCCCCTGGAGTCACTTTTGACTCCTCTTTATTTCTACTCCCACATCAATCCTGTTGCCCCTACCCTCAAAATATAGCCACAGTCTAACCACTTCTCAGTATTCCCCTGAACCACCAGAGTCCAATCACCAGAATCTCTTGACTAATTCTGATTTCAAATACCCTGACCTGTTTTTCAGTAAGTCCTGTTCTTTATTTTGTTGAAGGAGGTCATGGAGAGGACGTCAGCTGTGGTTGAATTGCCAGCTGGATGGGACAGTCTGAGGCTCCTCTCCCCCTCGCCTGTCCTTGGAATGTACCACCGGCTTACTCTTCCTGCACAAGGAGCTTTTCCAAGGATGTGGCCTTGAGAGAGTGAGTCAGTGTTGAGACCATCGGCACTGAATATGCGACTGAAACCCAGTTAAAGCGTCTATATAGACTTTTAAGATTCTGGCGGGCAGGTGCAGAGAACTACTCGTCTTAACAGCTGGAGGAGACAAGTCTCTTACGTAAGTTCCCTTGCTTATTTTTTTTATTTAAAATTTTTTTCGAAACACAGAGCTATTCCTTAACCACAAGGCTTTCTCTTGTGGCTCTTTTGAAACTTCACTCACCTCCCTCCCATTCCTACTGTTACCGACCCTTTCGGATCAGGTGGACCCTCAAGTGGGCACCCTTCCTTGCAGGGTGCCTCTCATGTCAATCGAAAGAGACCAGGTTCTGCAAAGCAGAGCAGAAAGCTTATTTGTGTATCAAGGAATGGGGAAGGGAGAACCGGAGCTGTAAAGAAGCCTTCTTGCAGAGGGAGGGAAGCGGGAAACTTTTAAGGGGTAAGAGGAGGGTGGGGCCATCTGAATTCGAGGAAAGGGAGGAGATTTTCATAAACAGCTGGAGCATGCGCAGTCCTTCCGGCTCCCTTGCACGAAGCGCTAGTTGTGCCTAGAAAAGTGCAAGTCCCTCTTTTGGGCAGAGATCCTAGCATGTGATGAAGCAATGGCAACTTATGGACACTTTGGGTCTCATCTATGCAGGGGCTGCCCTCGTGGTCAGGCTGGAACCGGTTCAGGGCGGTTGACTGTCCCCATCTTGGGCCTCTCTGTCTCGGGCTGGTTCTGTGGTTTTACTTACATGGCGTCTGCTTTCGTCTTAGTTTCTGTTAGGCAAGCACAGCTGTGGGAATAGACTAACAGATGTGGTGTGGGAATAAAAGGAAAGTAGGTGTGGGTCCTTTCCCAGTAACACTACCTCCTCCTCCTTAACCCTGGCAACGATTAATCTGTTCTCTATTTCCATAATTTTATTTAAAAAATATTATATAAATGGAATCATACAATATGTAACCATTAGGATTTACTTTTTTTCGTTCAACATAATTCCCTGAAGACAACTAAGTTGTTGTGTGTAGTAATAGTTTGTTCCTTTTTATTGCTGAGTAGTATTCCATGATATGTATGTACCATAAATTTGTTTAATCGTTCACCCATTGAAAGGTATCTGGGTTGTTTTCAGTTTTCATTTATTAGGAACAAAGCTTCTATGAATATTTGTGTACAGGTTTTTATGTGATTTGTTTTCATTATTCTGAGATAAATGAATACTCAAGAGTGCAATTTATGGGTGGTATGGAGGTTTCATATTTATTTTTATAAGAAATTACCAAACTGCTTTCCAGTGTGGCTGTATCAGTTTGCATTTTCACCAGCAGTGTATGTATAATCTAGTCTTTCTGCATCGTTGTCCGCATTTGGTGCTTCACTAATTTTTATTTTAGCTATTCTGATAAGTGTGTAGTGATATCTTACTGTGGTTTTAATTTGCATTTACCTAATGGCTAATGATGTGCTTTTTTGCCACCTGTATATCCTTTTTGGTGAAATGCCTATACACCTCTCTTTCCCATTTTCTAATTGAATTGCTTTTTTTTTTTTAACTGTTGAGTTTTGAGAGTTCCGTTTATATTCTAAATATTTGTCTTTTGTCAGCTATGTGGTTTGCAAATATTGTCTGCAAGTCTACAGCTTGTCTTTTCATTATCTTAATAGGGTCTTTCATAGAACATTTTAAAACTTTCTTTCCCCAGCTTTATTGAGATATAAGTGATATATGGCCTTGGTAAGTTTAAGGTGTACAGTGTGATGATTTTTTACATGTATATATTGGGGACTTTTTTTTTAACTTTGATGAGGTTCAATTTATGTGTTTTGTTTTGTTTTCCTTAATGGATCATGCTTTTGGTGTTACTTCTAAGAACACATTGCTTAACCTCTGGTCATGAGGACTATCTTCTAAATTTTTTATAGTTTTACATTTTACATTTATATCTATGGTACAATTTGAGTTAACTTTGTATATAATGTGAGGTTTAGGTTGAGGTTCATTTGGGGGCATATGGATATCCAGTTGATTCAAGATTATTTGTTGATCACTGTTCTTTCTCCATTGACTTGCCCTTGCAACCTTGTCAGAAATCATGTGGCCATTTTTTGGTGTGGGATCTAGTTTTGTATTTTCTATTTAATTTCATTGATCTATGTGTCTGCAATCTATCCTTTCATCAATACTACGTTGTCTTTATTACTGTAGCTATATAGTGAGTCATAAAATTGGTTAATATGATTCCCTCAGTGTATTCTTGTTTTTCAAAATTGATTTAGATATCCTAGGTCCTTTACTTTTCCAAACAAATTATAGAATCAACTTTTCTATACCTAAAAAAAAAAAAAAAAAGAAAGAAAAGAAAACTTGCTGCAATTTTGACTGAAATTTCATTAAATCTCTAGATTAGGGGAGAATTGACATTGTTAATACATTTACAGACTAGTACAAATAATACATTTACTAACTAAAATGATTGTATTTATGTAAGAATAAATATAGTAAACAATGTCAGTTCTCACTTGCTTATGAAACCTGCTACCTACAATCTGAAGTGGTCTGCCTCTTTCTTTGATCTCTCTGTTCCTCATTGTATGGGGGCCAGTTTCGAATTTTACCAGGTGAATACCTGTGGTTGCGAACCAACAGTCCCCCTTTCCTCTCTAATGATTTTTCTGTCTCAAGGTAAACACCAAGATTTGATTTGCCCCTTCCTCTCCTAGTTACCCTTCAACCTCATCTGCTACTATTTTTTTTTTCTTTGCTCATTCCACACAGCAAAATTGGCTTAATGGATGAATAAAATATTGAGATTATTTAAATTTAATTTATACTAATTTAACAAGTATTAAAAAACTTTAGTTTTATATATCTGACTAGTAGTGAGTTCAACATTTTTAATGATGTGCATTCCTCAGTGTTTGCTTATGAGAAATATCTGCATATAGTTGTTCCCCTTTATGTCTGTTAGAAGCCCATATATATCTTGCCATTTGTGTAAGTTCAGTTTTTAATAATAGCCCTTTGTCATATTTCTATTTCTTAAAATGAATTAATTTATATATTTATTTTTGGCTGCGTCGGGTCTTCATTGCTGCATGCGGGCTTTCTCTAGTTGCAGCTAGTGGGGGCTTCTCTTCGTTGCGGTGCGTGGGCTTCTCATTGCAGTGGCTTCTCTTGTGGAGCACGGGCTCTAGGCGTGTGGGCTTCAGTAGTTGTGGCATGCAGGCTTAGTAGTTGTGGCTCGTGAGCTCTAGAGCGCAGGCTCAGTAGGTATGGCACATGGGCTTAGTTGCTCTGCAGCATGTGGGGTCTTCCCGGACCAGGGTTTGGACCCGTGTCCCCTGCATTGGCAGGTGGATTCTTAACCACTGTGCTACCAGGGAAGTCCTGTCCTATTTCTGACCTACTTTTAATTTTAAATTTTGTCATTTTTTCAGAAGTTTTACTTTTTAAACAGAATGTTACCTTAATATTTTTATCCATTGTGTAAACTTTAATGATTAAAAACAATTACTTCAAATAGAACACTTTCCATTTCTATTGCCAATTAAAATTTATGCCACTTTTAGGAAGGTATTTCACCAGTATGGAATTTTTTGCCTGTATACAATAAGGTATGAATCTGAATGTGTGTCTTTCCAATTAATACTCAGTTTTGCCACCAACTTTTATTAAATTTTACCTATATCATCATTTGGTGTGTTGTATTTGTATGAGTATATGTGAAGTTGCCTGTATATAATAAACACTTTTTTAGACTGTTAGTGTATACGGCAATTATGTTTATTTATGTAAGTATCTATTGAATATTTTCCTTCATATCAAACAAATATAATTATCGTGTTAACTTAAATTTTAATATTTGGTAGAGAACAATCAATGTGCCATTTTGAAATATTATTTTATTGTTTCCACACATTTTCTTTTCTGGGTAAATTTATGATCCTTCTGAAATTTTGTTTGAAATTGCTTAATATTGAAATTTTAATTGAAAATTAATCTGGGGAGAATTTTCAAATTTCTGCTATTAAGTTTTCTAAAGAAGAACCATTGATCGTCTTCATACTGTTCAAGTTTATATTTTTTAAATTTAGTGATCCTGAGTACATCACTAAATATTTTAGTTTGGGCCAAAATAAATGGGAATTATTACTGTCAAATTTTTGTTGTATTTGCAATCACAATTGATTTTCAGGCTGATTCTTTTATTTATTCAGAGATGCGTATGTATTTATCCAGAAAATATTTATTTTGCTCAGACTATGTATTAGTTGCTGTTCTTAACATTGAGGATATTGCATTCCACTTGGGGAGAGATGAAAGAAATAATGAATAAACATCATAGTACCAGAGAATAATAGTGGTGCACAAGAAAACGAAGAAGGATATGAAGAGAATGATTCCAGATAGGGGTATTTTGAATACAACGATCAAGGAAAGACTCCCAGAGGTTTTCACAGTTTGCATTTCATTTCTAACATTTTAATTGGAATTGTTTATGGTTTTTAATCTCTTTTCTTCTAGTTAATAATCTATAATTCTACATTTAAAGTATTTTTATTCTAATTTAATTCAAGGCTCAAGCCTGCTCAAACACTGGATAAAGCTTAGAGGTTTTTGTAGTTTAGTTTTGTTTTTGTTTTTATGATTCTAGGCTATGATTCTCATCTTCCTGTTTGGTTAATATGCTGATATAACTACTGGATCTTCATCCTATTTCAGCTACCTGTAGCTCTTTTACATGACTCAGATTATATCAACCTTATTAGTGTGATTTATTCTTAGTTAATTTACTACCTAACCCTAAAGTGAGACAGAATTCTTAAATCATTATGCTGCTCTTTTTTCTGAACTTCTACCTTTGACATTTTTTTCTTAAAATGTTTATCACTTTATTGCATTGAAGGTGTACTGAAATGATAATAATAATATCTACTAATAATAATTTAGGTATTTGCTAGACATTCTTTGAGTGTTCCACATATTATGTTAATCACTTAATGAAATAGATTAATGGATGGCATCGTTACCCAGGTTTACACGTGAGGAACTCAGAAAAGTGGAGTAACTTAAGATAGTATCATAGCTTCTACACTACTGTGGATCTCACATGCTAAATGAAACATTGACACCTGAGAGCATAATTTTTAGTTTCACTCTATACTTCCTTTGAAAATATAGACTATTTGAATATATAATATTTTTAGGGCTTCTGATTTAAAATTGAGTCTAGAAACAAGATCCTTACACAATCTATTTTAACATTCACTTAAATAACCATTAAGATAGAATGAAAATAAGGAAAGGAAAATAAAATAATGAAAAAAATGAGCTCAAAAATAATAAAAATGAGAAAGAAAGAATCCAGGAAAATATCTGGTAATTCTAAAACCAACTAAACTCTATTAAAGAACAGTATACCCATTTTGCTTTTTGACATTGGATTTCACCTCATAAAATGGATGCTTCTAAATATATTTTTTAAATGTAAGGAGAGGAATTAAGCACTCTTCACGTCCCTAACTTAAAAACTAATTGCTTAAAACAAATGGAAAGTGAGGTAGCTATTCTCTACTGTGTGGATGCAACTTTTTGATCCATGTAAAGCCTTCGTCTCTTCTATATCTTTCCACATCCATTTAGGTTTTTTAAGTCCCAGAAAATAATGGTGGGAGATGGAAGTAGATAGAATGACTGACATGAACATGTTACATCCTGGAAAGAGTTCGAGGTAGATTTGCGTGTCAGGAAGGTAGAATTTTTGTCTGTTTTATTACCGATAAATCCCCATTATTTAGCATATGGAAGACACTAACCAAAATTTTGAATAAAAGGTATAAAGCGGTGTAGGTGATGTTGGAAACATGTCAGCTCTAGACACTAGAGATTTCAGTATTCCTTTATTCTGCACTGGAATATTAAGCCATCAACAGTAGAAGCCTTCACTCTTATAGAGCAGAAGAGGAAAACAATCTGGGAGTCTTCATCCAGCAACTCTTCATATTTAGATTCGTGAAACAATTTTGACTTCACTTCAGCCAATCCTCATACCCATTTCCACAGACCAACAATGGCTAGTAGTTCACCGATCAAGGACAAGTAAAGAATGAAAAAACTAGATGCAGTAAACAAACTGTAAAAATAATGTAAAGAGAAAGCTATATTGAAAACTCAGAAGAACATGTGTATTGAGTTCTATGAATTTAAATAAATTTTTCATATTTTTAAAATAAGAATATTTGTTCTCTCTGAAACAGAAGCAGAAAATTATAAGAGAAGTTCAATCAAAATTAGAAGGAAAACCAATAGGAAACTAAAAATGCGATTTCAGAATTAAAACCACTTTAGAAGTAGTAAAGCATTGAGTTGGCAAAGTGGCAATTTGAATTAGTGCTAGGCAAAGAACATCTTCCAGAACACATTAAAACATAAAAATACTTCAGAAAAAGAAGAAAATAGATTTGGAGAATATGACTTGAAATTAAGGATACTCACTGGAGTTATTTATATGTGCTCTCTAGTTTAGGGAGCTAATTTTTCTGCATATTGAATTTGCTGACTCTCAAGTTAGTTCATTTCCTCATGTGGTTAGGAGACTTTGCTTGTGATCTTTTCTTTACTAGGGTTGACAGTATGTCTGTATGTGTGTGTGTGTGTGCTTTCGTGGAGGTGTTTGTGAGTATGTATTTTTTGTAGGAGTTCCCAGCTGAAAGTTGATGTTTTAATTTACTTCTCACTAGGTATCAGGCTTTGTACATATTCTAGTCAACTTTTAAATTAATTCCTAGGTTTACCTAGAACAATCCATGTAGAAAGGTGGTATAAATTCAGACCTTATCTAACACCTTTTCATAGCATATACCAAGGCTAATTGATGGCATTAATCTAATTTCCATACAGAGTGAACTCTCAATTTTCTCTGATGATCATATATTTTATTTATAATAAAGTTTAATAAGAAATATTACTTTTAAATATGTAGACTCATCTGATTTTATAAATAGCTTAGAAAAGCACATAATAAAAGGTAGTCATTTCTGGTGATGGTTATAAAACATCTAGTGATTTATACTTTTCTCCATTTTTTATAATTTCAACAAGCATCATTTAATAAACAGGAAAGCTATTATTTTAAATGCACATTAATATGCTTTTACCGTCAATTCCAAATCTATGCACACACTTCAATGAAATATTTGAAAATTGTGTTGAGAGTTAATTCATTCAGCATGTATTTATTGAGGTTTACTAAGTGGTGACCACTGTGACAATAGCTGAGATACAGAGGTAAAGAGGGGAGACAAGATCCCTATTCTCATAAGATTCCAAAATGGTGTGGTAAAAAGATAATAAATGCAAATAAATATTCAGTTCTATTTCTAAAATAGGGATATATAATGCAATTTAAGAGTATAAAACAGGCCTAACTAACTTGGCTCAAGATTCATCTATACTTCCTTTCAGGAGATGTCATTTAAACTGACACTTGAGTTATGAATAGGAGTTTCCCAGGAAAAGTCAAGTGGCTTAGTTCTATTCTAAACTAGTCCTTTTGTTTTTGAGTAAGTTACCTAATGTCTCTAAACTTCTGTGACCTAATCTGTAAATATACCAAAGCATTATATTTAATCTACCTACTGCACAAAATTGTTGTGAATATTAAGTTAGTATTTTAGTCTGTGCAGGCTGCTATAACAAAACATCATAGGTTGGGTGGTTTAAACGACAGAAATTTATTTGTCATAGGTCTGGAGGCTGGTAAGTCTAAGATCAAGGTTCTGGCAGAGTTCCATTTCTGGTGAAGACTCTTCCTGGCTGCCTCTCACTGTATCCTCACATGGCAGAGAAAGAGGCAGAAAACTCTGGTGTCTCGTTCTCTTCTTATTCCTATCGTATTAGGGTTCCACCCTTTTAACTTCTTTTAACCATAATCCTTAAGGTTTAGGACCTCCTTAAAGGTCCTATCTCCAATACACTCACATGGAGGGTTAGGACTCCAACGTATGAATTCGAGAGCAATATAATTCAGTCCACAGTGATCACTTTTTTTTTTTAACTAGTAGGTTGACAAAGATTGTATATAAGATTTTCAAGAGTATTAGCTACTATTCTAGGTGTTGGTAGCTGGGATAATACCAGTGGAGGTGTTATTATATATAGCCAGAACAACATGTGTGAAAGCCCTGAGGTGGGAAGAAGTTTGACCAGTGTAATTGGAAAATGGTGAAAACTGATACGCTGATTAAGAGAATGGCAAGGCAATCGGGTCAATTCATGCAGTACCTGGTAGGACCTGAAAAGATTTCGAAGTGTTTACAATTGTCGGTCCCTCTGTATCTGTGAGGGATTGGTTACAGGACTGAAGGTATATGCCAAAACCCAGGATGCTCAAGTCCCATAGTTGCCCCTGTATCACAGGTTCCACATCTGCAGATTCAACCAACAACAGATCTTGTAGTACTGTAGGTATTTTTTTTTTTTTAAAGTGTATATGTGGACCCTCCTAATTCAAACTCATGCTTTCTAATGGTCAAATGTAAATCTTGGGGAAAATAGACAGCAATTAGGGAGGTAACAACATCAAGACTGAATTTGAAGATGACTGACTCCATATAGGAAATGCATTGAAAGGGGGAAAGCATTTATGCTATAGGACCAAATATAGGAGAGTAATAATGGGGATTTAGGGTTATCAGAAAGCATATGAGGTATTGCTATGCTGAAAGAAACAATTTAAAGTTCAGTCATTGAGGAATGGTTGTATCAATCTTGCTATATCAAATTTTAACATTTTTGTATACTTTAAAGATGATTTTTAGTAGTATTTTAAAAATAATTGAATAGCAGAAAAGTTTTCACAAAGCCATGCTAAGCTAGGGAGATAATATTTAAAACAATGTTTTTAAGTTTGTAAATTTTTTTATACATCTACGAATGCTACAGGTGCATAGGCACATGTAAAATATTACAAATATTTATGAACAATATGGTACACTTAAAAAGAAAATGAGTAAAATATAAATGTGAAATATTGCATATTTGTTATCAATTTTCATTATGAAAATAGCACTTAAACTATTAATAATTGTTATCTTGGGAAAGACTAATTATAAGAATGCTTTATTTTTTTCATCTGCTTTTTGTACATCTCCAAATGTTTTATAGTATTTATTATGTTACTAGGTATTACACATATTGTATATCTATCTTGATTTTATGGCCTTGATGAGACTAATGAAGTTAAAAAGTAAAGCAAAAAATAATAATTCAAACAAGAATTTTTTTAAGTTGTGATTTTTAAATTTTCTACTCTGATTACATTATTACAATGCTGAAATTATCGATATCTCACAAAGGTAGGAAAATGTTATGTATTAATGTGGTGGAAAAGAAGCTCAAGGTTTGAAACAGAAAGAACTGTAATTGATTCTAAATGTTCTACTAGATAGGCATGGGGTTTTTACCAGGTTAACAAGCCTCATTTTCATTATCAGTGAATAAATGAGAAAATAAGCCCCACTCTACCTATTGCATGTGGGTGTTGTGTGGAAGATTTAAAATAATGTGTGAAAGTTACTTGAAAATTATTTATTATGCAAATCTAAAAATCCTTGTTTTGGCAATGAAATTAATGATCACAGGGAGGCAAAGAAAACAATAAATAAATTATATTGAAAACTTGAAACAAATGATTAAGCAGTATATGAGGAAAGCCAAACACTAAATAACTTTCTTTTCTTTGGGGTTAACTAATATCTCATACTCATGTAGTCCTAATAATCACTAACAAATTAGTTAACTTTCTCCCTAATGGCTTGAAAAAAACAGGCCATTTGATCAAGGACTTCATTAGTAGATTTTAAATTATTTTTATTGTAGCACAGTATATTATTAACTCAACATAAGTAGACCAGAAATAAACTAGATCTACTCAGTTTAGATCTAAATCACACCCATATTTATTAATAATTAATAAACATCATTTAATAATATGCTAAGTGTATGCAAATATGTGTACACTTGGGGTAATTATAGTGGATATAACAGATAAAAAGAATGGTTTAAAAAAGTTTATAATAATGAAAGGGCATTTAAGTAACATTTATCTCTGAGTCTCTTGGTAGTCAGAGCAAAACTGAAAAATTAATTAGCATCATGCATTTCTGTTGTCAATGAGAATTGTGTGGCTTTAAATTGATTTCTTCAAGTCTCTCATAATCATACAATGTTCTGCTAGACTTCTAAAAATATGCGTGTAAATTCCTGAATTTCTCTTTTTACTAAGTGTGATCAAGAATGACAGGAAATTCTCTTTGCAAACTCACATGGGGACAGATCAGTAGTGTGAAAGAAAGAATGTCCATCCTGTTGCATCTGGTGCTGGCTTCTCTTGCCCTTGATTTTAGTTTCTTCCTTAACCCTTCTGGGCCCAACCTAACCCAAAACTTCTTCAGAGGCCCCAAAATGACTTTAACAGGGGACCATTTATTTTCTGCATCCTATTTCAGACTTAATAGCCTTAATACTTTTGAGGGGCCTAAAGTAATTTCTTTAATTTGTGCGTGGTCAATCAAGCAGAAATCTATACATGGCTCATTTTCTGCAAAATGAACAGCATCAGATTAAGATATCTAAATGCCGTAAGGATTGAAAAAATATAGATCCTTGTTTTGTGTGACATTGGAAAGTAAACACTAATCTCCAAAATGAGTTTGAAGAAATACCATATCATATCTCTCATGTGTTACTTAGCATGTTTTGCAATATCAACTATCAAATTCTTTAAAATGTTTCTAATTTTTCTGCTAATTCTTTTAACTGGCACACAAGTAAATGATTACCATAACAAATAGGTAAAGCCCCATGGGTTACTCATTATAATTGTATCTCTATTAATTCCACATGGATTTCTCACCCTATCAACATATACATTCAAGTAATGTATCCTTATGCTTGTGACAACAACTCTAATTTTTTTAAAAAAGAGTTTTGAATAGAATATGGAGAATCTATTTGTAGTAAATAAATACTTTTTCTCCCATAAACAAATCTTTTAAGATAGGCATTTGACTGATTGACATAAAACATCATTGTCAAAATAATTATGTCTTTTTTGCAAAGTACTAATCATTCAATCAGTACATTTTAATGTAGTGACAGGAAGATTTCTGAATTTGATTTACTTAAATTTTTCTCACCATATGTAAATTTATTTCTTCTGTCACACTTTTTTTTTTTTTTTCTGGAAATGGAAAAGTAAAACAAAACAAAACAAACTTTACCTAATTGTTTATTTTTAAGAGTTATATTATGCTCCTTGCTTTCAAGAGCCATCATGGAAAAAGGCACGATAGATTGTCACTATATTATCTTTAGCTATAGAACCGACAAACCATTTAATAATATCAAAAGTAAGATTTCCTACGTTCAAAGATTTAGTTTTCTGTTCAAGTTAGATCTTAGCTGATTAGTTAGGTGTATCTGACTGAAACATGCTTTTTATCTTCCTTTTCTGTGTGCTGCCTTGCATAGAATTCAGCTGAAACATTTTAAAACCATGGAATTATTACATAGCTAGTATATTGAGTCAATTAAATGGGTACTGAGAAATATGTGCTATTTCTTTCAATCTGTTCACTTTTCAACCAAAGAAAAAAGGGTGAACAATTGTCTGCGAAGTATTTGCTGGCTGTCCTTTGACTTATAAATTAAGGATAAATTTAGACAGAATCAAACTTATGTTTTCCCAAATTATGTAATAGCTATTCAGCAAATTTTTCTAATATTAAAGCAAAGTACTTAAATTTATCATTTGGAAGCCATAATATCAGAATATCGATTATGAACATGCAAACAATACATCTTTTTTGAAAGAATGGGGAAAAATACAGCCAACAATTATTTATCTACTTTCAACACCTAATTCTACCAATTTCATAATTACAGCTAATATTTATTGAGCTCCTGTGTGCTACTCATGATGCTAGGTACATAATGTGATCATTTTGCTTCATGTTGATAGTAATTCGATAACAGTGTTACTAGGCTAGATTATTATCCTTATTTTACATATGAAGTTACAGACACCTGTAAAGATGAAATAGTTTGTCCAAGATCACTCAGGTCAGAAGTAGGTGCTGAGGGACTCAGCTGGCTGGGACCCCCTAAACCCCTTCTGGGAGAAAACTGGAACTAACTCTGCCCTACCTCCCTGCACTAACCAGCTTTGAGGATGGCAGTGAAGAGCCCTGGAAGGGAACACACTTCCCATGTGACTCTCACATTGACCATTAAAGTTATTTTATTTTATTTAAATTTTATTGATGTATAGTTGATTTACAATGTTGTGTTAATTTCTGCTGTACATCAAAGTGACTCATTTATGCATATATATATGCTTTTTCATATTCTTTTCCATTATTGTTTGTCACAGGATATTGAATATAGTTCCCTATGCTATACAGTAGGAACTTGTTGTTTATCCATCCTATATATGTTTGCCTCTGCTAATCCCAAACTCTCAATCCTTCCCTCCCCTACCCCCTTCCCCTGGCAACCACAAGTCTGTTCTCTATGTCTGTGAGTCTGTTTTTATTTTGTAGATATGTTGATTTGGGCTGTATTTTAGATTCCACACATAAGCGATATCGTATGGTATTTGTCTTTCTCTTCCTGACTTACTTCACTTAGTATGATAGTCTCTAGGTCCATCCATGTTGCTGCAAATGGCATTATTTCATTCTTTTTGATGGTTGAGTAATATTCCATTGTATATATATAACACATCTTCTTTATCCATTCATTTGTTGATGGACATTTAGGCTGTTTCTATGTCTTGGCTATTGTAAATAGTGCTGCTATGAACATAGGAGTACATGTATCTTTTCAAATTACAGTTTTGTCTGAGTATATGCCCAGGAGTGGGATTGCTGGATCATATGGCAACTCTATTTTTAGTTTTTTGAGGATCCTCCATACTGTTTTCTATAGTGACTGCACCAATTTACATTCCCACCACAGTATAAGAGGGTCCCCTTTTCTCCACACCCTCTCCAGCATTTGTTGTTTGTAGACTTTTTATTGATGGCCATTCTGACTGGTGTGAGGTGGTACCTCATTGTAGTTTTGATTTGCATTTCTCTAATAATTAGCGATGCTGAGCATTTTTCATGTGCCTGTTGGCCATCTGTATGTCTTCTTTGGAGAAATGTCTATTTAAGTCTTCTCCCCATTTTTTGATTGGGTGGTTTAGTTTTTCATTATTGTGTTGTATGAGCTGTTTGTATGTTTTGGAAATTAAGCCCTTGTCAGTCACATCATTTGCAAATATTTTCTCCCAATCTGTAGGTTGTCTTTTCATTTTGGTTATGGTTTCCTTCACTGTGCAAAAGCCTACAAGTTTGATTAGGTCCCATTTGTCTATTTTTGCTTTTATTTCTATTGTCTTGGGAGACTGACCTAAGAAAACATTGGTACGATTTATGTCAGAGAATGTTTTGCTTATGTTCTCTTTTAGGAGTAACAGACCCTTTGTTAAATTCTCCTGAATATACCTGAATCATTCTTAATGCTTACACACAATTTCCTGAGAATTGAAGAGAGAGAGATCAAATTGGTGTGTTGTTACAAAAGCTGTAGTTCCCAGAAAGATTTGCTGGTCTCTCCAGTATTGTAGCCATTAGCTACATGTGTCTATTGAACACTTGAAATTGAAATGTGCTTTAAATGCTTCAAGTGAATAGTTGAAGTTGAGATGTGCTTTAAGTGTAAATACACACTGAATTTCAAAGACTTAGTATGAAAAAAAAGTAAGATATATCAGCAATATTTTAAAAATCTAATTACATCTTGAAATAAAAACATTTTGGAAATAGTGGCTTAAAAAATGTATTGATAAAATTAATTTATTTAATGTACTAGATATTTTGGTGGCTGCTTTTTACTGTTAAGTTGGTTCGTATATGTATTGTCTCTGCATATACTTTTGTATTCTTATGTACATTTTGATTTGCCCCAAAGCTCTTACATTTTTAAAGAGCAGAAATTGTCTTCTATTTAATTTTTAATAATTCATCTGCTGGCCTGAAATACTAAAGACAGGCTGGCACATGGCTCTGTGATAAACTGGCTGTGGGTGGCGATCACTTCCCTCCTTCCTTGGTGGTGTAATCTCATGATTATATTTGGGCAATCCTCCCTTTTCTAAACAACCATAGGGAACCAGTCATAACAATGCCATTTTCCTTAACAGTGATTTGTTTATATCTGAGCCAATGATGCAGTGCAATCCAAAAAGTTTTTTTTTTTAAAGATTTATTTATTTTTTTTTTAATAAATGTATTTATTTGTTTTTATTTTTGGCTGTGTTGGGTCTTCGTTGCTGTGCACGGGCTTTCTCTAGTTGCGGCAAGCGGGGGCTACTCTTCATTGCTGTGCACAGGCTTCTCATTCGTAGCTTCTCTTGTTGCGGAGCATGGGCTCTAGGCAGGCATGCGGGCTCAGTAGTTGTGGCGCACAGGCTCAGTAGTTGTGGCTCATGGGCTTAGTTGCTCCACGGCATGTGGGATCTTCCCGGACCAGAGATCGAACCCATGTCCCCTGCATTGGCAGGCGGATTCTTAACCACTGCGTCACCAGGGAAGCCCCAAAAAGTTTTTTTGAGAGCAAGCCTGGTGAGACGATTTGGGGATTTTTTTAGTATAAAGAGATTAATATGGTGGGGAAAGGTGTAATTAATTCTTCATTGATTGGGTACTTTTCTTGGTTAGGATGCCTGGAGCTGTGACATACACCCTCCTGCATCACAATGAGGTTAGCTAAGTTGACACAGTAAGATTAAAAGGAACCTGGGTTTCTGATGTCATTAGTTTTATTTTCTTTCCTCTTTATTTATTCATTCATTTATTAGTTATTTTCTTTATTCTTTATATATCCGTACATTGTCATGCATTTCCAAAATAAAGATGAAAATTGAGCAGTTTCAGATGGTGATCAATATTATCTAAAAATGATAGGGCCTGGATTTACTGTAAACTGTTATTAAAAAAGTATAAGATTATCTCATTCATAGATTTTCATTAACCCTAATAGTCATATATTTTATAGTTTTATCCTAAACATGCTGCAACTCCTGACGGTGTATAGATTCCAGTTGTATCTAACATCACCATGCCTTATATGTTTCATTGTGTATTTTCCTGATAATTATGTATATTCTTATTGTATTTCTCTGTCATTCATTTGGAACATTTTTTCTTTATTATATATATGCTTTTTTATATCTATGCTTTTAGTCTATCTAAATATTTATATAAAAATACGTATCTGAAGCCTTAAAAATAAATATATTTTCCCTAAACTACAATACAGATTCACATGATTCAGGGGTTGAAGGATTATAGGTGATATTTACTCTAAATTCCTCCTTTTATATTAAGTACATTGTCACAAAGAAGATTGTAGAGCTGGTAGTAGCAATGTTAGGATAAAAAAAAATCTCCTGATATGCCCACCTTAAAATTTTTTCAAAATAATGACCAAATCTCAGCTATCCTTCAGTTTTATACTTTCTAGACTATTGCAGATTCTAACATCATGCACCCAAATTTATGGTACCCATGCCCTACATAATCATCAGTCTATCTCCTTCACATAAGTTATCTCCACAACAGTTCTGGTTTTGACCAGGACTCCCCTATCTTTCCACATAGGCAGACCTCCTGGTGTGCTGAGACTGTGTTCTCAGTATTTTATTTATTAGTATAATTCATTAGCCAGGCTCAGGAAAGGTAGACAGAGATATGGTAATAAAGATGGATACAGAATCCACCTTTGATTGTAATTAATGTGATGAAACTAAAATGAAATAATTTTGACTCCCCAAAGAAGTGGGCTATTGACCTTAGAAAAGCTTGTATTACAGATGGCAACATTATATTGATTTCTTCTGATCATCTTAACTCACCTCTATTTAAGAGCTGAGTTATTTGCTCCATTTGATAGGTTTTGATATTTATTCCCCAAACCCTTAATCATTCCCAGCCTGTGATCATACTTTTGCTTTGCATGCAAAGAGTGTTAAGCTTCTTTTGCTTATTTGTTATTAACAAAAATAATATTTTACCTTACAAAGTAAGCTTATAACATGTACAGTGCACACAGCAAGTCAGCCTGATACAAATATGGTAGTTGAGGAAAAAGAAAGGGGTCTTTTCCATTCCTCTGCTTTAATCAGAATTACTTGCACTAAAGAAAAACAAAGTGGTTCTGAAGAACATAGGGGCAGGACAGGAATAAAGACGCAGATGTAGAGAATGGACTTGAGGACACCGGGAGGAGGAAGGGTAAGCTGGGACAAAGTGAGAGAGTGGCATGGACATATATACACTACCAAACATAAAATAGATAGCTAGTGGGAAGCAGCCGCACCGCACAGGGAGATCAGCTTGGTGCTTTGTGACCACCTAGAGGGGTGGGATAGGGAGGGTGGGAGGCAGGGAGACGCAAGAGGGAGGAGATATGGGGATATATGTATATGTATAACTGATTCACTTTGTTATAAAGCAGAAACTAACACACCATTGTAAAGCAATTATACTCTAATAAAGGTGTTAAAAAAAAAAAGAATTACTTGCACAGATTACCACATTGGTTTAGGAAGTCAGGCACTTTCCAAAAATCACAACTCTGGAGTCATTCATTGTAGACAAACCTCAGAAAAACCTTCAGCCTGAAGACATACCATAAAAACATAAACAGCCTCCTAAGTTGATCTCATTGCCTCTATTCTTATATAACATCTAGCCTGCTCTTATACTATAAAGTTAAGTTTCTAAAAAATCAAATTTAATCCTGTCTTTTCTTATGTTTAAGATATTTCACCTTTTTCATTCATTTCATAATAAAATTGAAAACCATATCATTAAATCCAAGGGCTTTCATAATCTGAACCTTTTGATAATTCTAGCATCATTTTTCAATAATTGCACTCCCTGAACTCTGTACCTTTGCCAGATTCAGTGGATGTTAGCTGTCTGACATCCCATGGCCTCTCACCTTGTGGTGTTTGTGTATGATATTTGTAACAATTTCCCAATCCTGGCTCCTCATGGTTATGCTCAATTAATTTTTCCTTACTCGTGTGACATCAATTCCTTCACAAATCATTTCCTGAAATGATATGGCCAGAATAGTTCTTTCTTTTATTTCTGCCCTAAGTACCTTCTACTACCAAATGTACTTTTACTTGTGTTGAGGGGAGAGTTCATAAAATAGCTATTTATTATTTGTCTTACCAGTTGTTACATATCTGGTACCTAGTTTTTATTATTTTTAGAGAGAGAAGTTGACATTTAAACATTTCAAGGATATTCTAATTTCTAGTAGCATAATCATCCTGGAAAGAATTATTTGAATGATAGCTTTCAGTTATGCATATGTGAGAAATGTAGACTAGACAGATCAGCCATTAAGTCAGAAGTTTTGCACTAGATACTATTTTTATAAGTCAGTGCCTGTGCCACAAGAGTAGTTACAAATTTTGCTGTCACACTTACATTAGAGCCTCCATTATTCTGGAGAAAGCCTGGAATGCAGAAGCCTGCCCTTGCTTCTCTCTCATTGTCAGAGGATTTTAAGATTACCGGGATGAGGTGGCCCAATCTGCATAAGGGTCAATGAATGCCCTGGGAGAAAAAATTTCAAGACTTCTACCACACCACTTTTGAGATTCAGTTTCATTAGAATATGTCTGGTGCATTGATATGATCTGGAGAAATGAGCCAGGATGATAAGTATAGGCCCAGGAGCTTCTAAAGGGGAATTCACCGTAAAAGAGAAAGGAGTCTGGACTGGTATCGTAAAAGATTGCTAAGAGCCAACCATTCTGGGGCTATAGGTAAGTATATTGTAAAGAACGTGGTGGAGTGTATCAAAATGTAAAAACTGAGAGAGTTGTATCACAAGAGTAAGACACCTTGGAATCTCAGGTCGATTTGGTTAAAGTGAGAACAGCACCCAATCGCTCTTATAGGATCTTTCAAATTAAAATTTCCATATATGAATGCTAGATTAAAAAAAATTAAGTGAAGTGAGAACAATCAGAATTGATTCTTTAAATAGGACATATAGAAATAAAGCACTCAAATATAAAGAATAACCTGAGTTTTAAGTCTCTGGTTTGGGTGAAAATTACCGCAGCTGCATCCTTCTTCTTGGACTATCAAGGGGGTGGTCTCAGCTTTGGTTTCAGCAACCTGGTATGGGAAAGCAGCTAATCTGAACCAGTCCTTGATTTCTTGGCTTTATCCATGTGGAAGAGAGAGAGAGAAAAGAAACAATGTCATTACAATAGGGATCACAGTTGTAATGATATAAAAACTGATTTTTTAAAAAATTCAGTCCTGTAAATATTGTTTAATATAGAATTTCAAAATATACGTATATTTATTTTTCTCTACCACAGTGAGGCAGAGATCATCTTTGTCTTATCAGTTGTTACGTATCTGGTACCTATACATAGTCTAGATCTGAGCAGACACTGAATAAATATTTGTGAAAACAATGAATGGTGTAACATATTTTCTGAATCTAAGATGCCTTAGATTTTTTAAGAGGACTATAATTAAATTATAGCTTTGATGAAAACAAGAACTAAATACTATCACATAAAATATATTTATAAATTATAAAACACATATTCCCTTTAGAAAAATTTAAAAAATAAAAAATATATCATTGATAATTAAGAAAATATGCTAAGTAATTTGGCTAAAATAAAACTTCCTGGCATGTAGAATACACAGCACAAAAATGCAAATCTGGTAACTTCTGTTTCAGAACCGAAATATGATCCATCACTTACAAGTTTTATAAATGTTTAAAATCCCATTTGTATCATCTCATTTCAATTTATAAACTAGATAAAGAAAAGTGAGATTCAAGGGACTATTTTATGAAGCTTGTACACTTCTCTAGGTGTATATGGAAGTGAAAATATGGTCCCCTTTGGTTGAGTAGTTTCTGAATTCCCCAATTGTTTCATTGAACATATTTGTTATCAAGAGAAATTTAGCTTTTTAACTATAAGAAATCATTTAAAAATTATACTCAGAGACCTGAACCAAGAACTTCTACACTAAGCTGGAGACGGGTATTTTCTCTCCTAGTTTGTGGAGCTGAAAGACCCTCTTCTCTGCATCTTGCAAGAATTTCATGCAGAAATTATTAGAGCCCAAGTGCTAGAACACCTCACAACTCCTACCCATCACATTATATCATCTGCCTACCTATGATGTAATTTACTAAGAAAATATCATTGCCTACCATGGAACAGAAAGACAAGTTAGACAAAGCTCATGCTTATAGGAAGTATAGCGAACTAAATATTAATAAGAAATGTTGTTTTGATGGAGAAATGTCATCAGCAAGATGGTGGAATATGAGTTTTCTGCTGTCATTCCCTCATAGAGCATTGACTTTGACTACCACCCACAGACAAGTGTACCTTTGTGGGAGTCTGGGAGCTCAGCAGAGAAGTTCCAGCACACTGATGGGGCAAAAAAAAAAAAAAAAAACAGAGAACAGACACATTGAAGAGGGTAAGAAGAACAGATTCACTTTATCCACATCATCCCTCCTTCCATAGCAGCACAGCTCAGTGTCAAGAGACACAACCTCAGCCTGTGATTTCTCCCATGGGGGAAAGTGAGAGAGTAGCAAGTGAGAACTCAGCTTCCCAGACATGTGGGATGCTGGCCAAAAATCCACTTCTTTCTTTCCTCACCAGCAATAATGAGGCAAGCCATGAGTAGCATGGCTGTGGATTGTGAGAGACTGAGAGTAACCAGGCTTGGAAAACATCTAAGGGCTATGCATCCTACTAAACACATCATGGACCCAGTCAGGGAACCTGACTACAAACTGCTTGGGACACTTTGCCTATAGACCCCCCAACTAGGCTACAGGAACCCTAAATGCTCTGAGTGTCTCACTCATCATCCCACCTCCCACCCATGGCAGACTTCCATGCACCACTATGGATAATGAGTGAGTCTTTGCAGATGGCTCATGAACACATGCAGAAAGCCAGCCCACTCTGTGGGATTGGGAGAAGGCACACAAAATTAAGAATTTAAGGGCATTACCCTATCAAAACCAAAAGCCTCTGAACCTAGCCTGGCCTTGGGGGATTGAGAAAAATCATACAATTTAAGAATTCTCGCACCAGAGGGAATAAGTGTTTGGCGGGTGGGTGAATCCATAGAAAAGGCCTGAGAGATGGTCAGAAGCTCTAGCTAGCCTGATTGGTGAAGGTAATTTTATTCCCAAAGGGAATCAGTAAGACTGGAAGAGATGACTATTTCTTTAAATGTGAAGACAGCAACATAAGATTTCAAGGAGCATGAAAAATTAAGAAAATATGACATCACCAAGAGAACATAACAATTTTCCAGTAACGGATCTCAAAGAAATGGAGGTCTACAAATTTCCTGACAAAGAATTCAAAATCATTATTTTAAGGAAGCTCAGCAAGCTACCAAACTGCAAATAAATCAGGAAAACAAAACAAGAACAAAATGAGTAGTTCAATGAAGAGATAGAAATCATAAAAAGAACAAAACAAATTCTGGAGTTGAAGAATACAATGAATGAAATGAAAAATACAATGGAGTACATCAACAGCAGATTTGACCAATCAGTAGAAAGAATCTGTGAACACAGATACAAATTATTTAAAATTATAAAATCAGAGGAGAATAAAGAAAAAAGAATGCCCATTCTAAGCACTTCTATTCAACATACTACTGGAAGTCAGAGCAATTAGGCAAGCAAAGAAATAAAAGTCATCCAAATGAGAAAGGAAGAAGTAAAATTGTCTCTGCAGATGGCATGATCTTATATATAGAAAAGCTTAAAGAAACCAGCAAAATATGTTGGAACTAATCAATCAATTCAGTAAAGTTGCAGGATACAAATTTAACTTAAAAAAATCTGTTGCATTTCTGTACACTATAAACAAAATTAAGATGCATATACTGTTACTGATGTCACAATTTTTTTGCCATCTTTCTAAAGAATTTTTCAAAACCTAGATATTTCCTGAATTCAATAGTGACCTAGTACAACACATCCATATTCTCTTTCTTTCTCTCTCTCTCTGTCTCAGTCTCACACACACACACTTACACACAAACACAAGTCTCCATTACTTCTGACATTCAGAATCTACTTAGCGAAAGATAAGTCAATATAGTTACATCTAATGCCAATGCCACACCCACACCCAACAGAATGAGGATCCATCTCACATAGCATGTATTTATTACATTTACTTTTTTTTTTCCTCTGGCCACTTGCCTTGCAGCATGTGGGATCTTAGTTCCCCGACTGACCAGGGATTGGACCCACGCCCCCTTCATTGGGAGCACAGAGTCTTAACCACTGGACTGCCAGGGAAGTCCTTAGCATGTATTTATTAAAAGCTAACTGTTATCTCATACCATGCTAGTCGCTCCAGGGAACACAAAGTCAACAGAAGTTACTTGAATAGTCACTCAAATTATTTCAAATGCGGTTAGACAAAGACAGGACATACTGTATATTATTACTATTATACCTGGTGGAAAATGATTAAACCAGCTGTTGATATAGTATAGCCATTGATCTGAACTCTCTCTGTCCCTTGAGGGGCATTAGGAAATATGTGAGGTTGCTAGAGGTTGTCATAATCACAAAGAGTGAGGTATACAGTGGGGAGGAAGCAGAGATTCTATATATCTATCAGAGTATGAGACAGTTCTGTACAGCAAAATATGAAATGATCCAAAATGCCAGTATAGTCCCAGAAATAAATAATACAGACTACTTATATACATACATATATGTATATATATTTGTGTATATTCAATATAACAATTTTATAGCATTTCTTGCCATGTAGAAATATATGAGTTATATATAAATATATGTATTTTACATGTATATTTTTCCTTCACTATAAAATTAAGGAAAATATCTTGAGAAATTTTATTTCAAGGAAAGAAATTTTACAGAAGAAATTTTAGAGTTTCTTTATATATTTCAAAGAAAAAGAGACAGCAAAGGCTACACAATGTTTCTGCTCTTCTAGGAAAAACAAAAGGAGCCAGATTGGGAAAATAATATCTCTATCAAAAATTTAAAAATTGTTTTCAGTGACTACCATTCACCTTACACATACTTACAGAATTCTCTCACCACCCTCCCCTATCGCTGGAGTATGCACATTAATGTCTTTTTCTCCAGATAGAAAATTAGGGAAATGCCTTCTTATGAAATTGAGCTTGGGTTTCCAGAATGTGGCTGCTGCCCCCTACGATACTGTGTGGTGTATGGATTGGTCACTGTTTTTGGTGAAAGAAAGCTAAACTTACCTGAACACTGAAGTAAAACATATTCTATATCTTTCTGCTGCAAATAAGCTTATAGGTATAGTTCTCTGGTTCAAACTAATGGCCAGCTATGCAGAAGAAACTATGCCAGCTACCTAAATTAATAAACCTATGCTTTCATTCATAAATATAACTGGACAACAAAAAATTAGCAGATATTTAGAAAAATCAGTACAAAAGTTTAATTTACTTAGGAAGAATAAGCAGACTGTGGAAGAAATTCAGAGAGGAGACTATAACTTCTTAAAAAAATTAAAATAAGAAAAGAAAAGCAAACAAAACATTCTAATCAGTAAAATTAGAGGAATATGAGAAGATAATATTTCTGCTAAACAGAACAAAAATTTATGATAAAAGAAATTAGAGATCAATAAAATAATTCATAAAAATTTAAATTAAAACTCCCCTATGAGTAAAAAAATTGAGGCTGTCTCTCAAAATGAAGAGTTAAAAAGAGGTGCAAAGCATGAGAGGAAATCTGAGGCATAACATATTCCATATCAGAGGACCAACAAAAGACTAATAGACATTCCAGAATAAGAAAATGGGGGGAAAAAAAAAGGCGGAAAGATATAATTGAAGAAAGAGTAGAAGATATCTTCCCAAAGTTGAAACATGTCATGAGTCTATTTTCAACTCTGGTTTTTGATAGAAAGAAATAACTTTCAGGTAAACTACAGTGAAAAAAAAAAAAACTAAAAGAGAATCTAAGAAATCTGAGGAATCTAGAAAGATTCCAGAGGATCCAAGAAAATACCAATCTTACATTATACTAAAATGGAAATAAATGTCAGGCCTAGAGGTAAGAAGATGTTAGAAAAGTCCAAGAATTTTATAATCAAAAACTGATCAAAAACTGAAAGTTCTTAATGATATGGTAACTATGGTATATGTTTTATCTGCCAAAATGAAAATGAAATTTAATTGGATTAACCAGAAAAAAAAAAAACCACCCAGAAAAGTAATACATTATTTGAATATAAAATAAATTAAGACTTGAAATAATTTTTACATTTTATGTAAATGTGGCTTATGGCTTTCATTCTCTGATAGATACCTGTTATATAGTGAGCATTTGATAAATATCTGTTAAAGCACTTAATTAGTTAAATATAAGTAAAGAAAATTCATTTGACGCTGGTGCAAATGATATACGGTTCAAGTATATATATTGTTGAAGAGGCTTTCTGCTGCTCTCTGGATGGAATTGCTGGTTTAGCAGTGAATCGTATTTGCATTGTCAAAGAATTATAAATAATGTATATTCTTGGGCTTCCAGTTTTTACACAGTGATCTATAGGCAAGACATAGAACATTGTATTAGAATTATAGAGTTGATTGTAAATGTTTTAAATTTATTGCTAATGTAAATGTGAAAGAATGGAGATTTAAAATTCTATTAGTAAAACTAAAGCTGCCTCTTACCCTAACTGTGTCCGCTTATGGTATACCAGACTGATGCTCAGAGCAGGAGAGAGAAGCATAGAGGAGGAGGAATGCAAAGAGACACTAGTTTCCTCTTCTCATATACTGGAGTGTCAAGCAATGTAATACATAATTGATAGGCCATAATATATAGGTATGCACATATTATAAAAAACCTATACAATCTTTTTTTGATGTTTTTGTTTGTGTATGTGTGTGTGTGTTTCCTGTGGTAACAAATTACCACAAACTTAGTGGCTTAAAATAACACGAGTTTATTCATTTGCAGTTCTGTAGGTCAGAGTCTGGTGTGAGTCCCATAGGGTTAAAATCAAGGTTGGCAGCAGGGTTATATTGCTTTGTGGAAACTCTGGGAAAAGTACTGACTTTCTTGTTTATTCAGATTGTTGGCAGGCCCAAGTTTCTTACCGCTGGAAATGACCAAGGTCACTGTTTTCTTGGTATCTGCAGGCAGTCCGCAATTTACAAGCTGTTGCATTCCTCAGCTTGTGGTTTCATTCCTCCATTTTCAAATCCAGCGATGGTGGGTTGAGTTCCACTCACATTTCAAAAATTTCTGCCTCTTTTTTAGTCTCATCTCTCTGACTGAAGCTTTCTTCCACTTTTAAAAGTCGTAATCACATTTAATCTACCTAGATTATCCAGGATAACTTTCTGATTTTATGGCCCATAAACTTAATTCTATCTGCAAAATTCTCTTTGTCATGTAACTTAACATACACGGACATAACACCAGGGTTAGTGTGAGGATATCTCCGGGGGTCTTACAGGAAATTTCAGTTCAGAAAAGTGCAGAATAATTAAGCAGATGCTGTGAATAATTGACTTTTTCGTTAGGAAGTAGGCAGAGGTATCTACCTCCTTTGAGGAAGCATTCATCATTATTCTAGCATCTAGTTCCTAGCATTCTATGCAAATACCCAACCCCACGGTACCCAGATATGTTTGGCTAGACTAGTACAGTATCTGTTTTGAGCATAGTTCCTTCATGTTCTCTGAATTGAGTCATCCACTGCTATACTAAATGCTTCATAACAGTCAACTCCCAAATTCTCATTTACTGTTCTCTCATGTTTCTTTGGGCCTTCTGGGGTAGATCTGCTTTAGACTAGGCCGTCAATTTTAAGTCCTGAATCTCCTCTACATATTTCTCATTTGAAAACCCAGGGTCAAGGAACAACAACTAATTGGGTATGTTCTTTTCATAATGACTGGTAGAATACCACCAGGCTGGCAGAGAATGTGTGTGTTGGCTTGTTTTGGGTTTTGTTTATTTCCATTTCTATATTTGTTTTTAACTAAAAACCTTGAATGATACAGAGGATACAGCATTACATGGCTGAATTTTCATTGAATGATTTTGGAACAAACTATAAATGCTTCTTATTGGTTATTTCACTTGAAAAAAAGTAATCCATGGACAATACTGCTGAGTCACACTATTTGAAGAAGAGGCAGCCTAAAGATATATATATATGTTTTTAATTTAATTTTATTTATTTATTTTTATACAGCAGGTTCTTATTAGTTATCTATTTTATACATATTAGTGTATATATGTCATATATTTTAAGCATGATCTTAAAACCCTTTTTCTCAGAATAACGTAGTAGTTATTTTTATTATTTTTAATTAATTTTTATTGGAGTATAGTTGATTTACAATGTTGCATTAGTTTCTGCTGTACAGCAAACTTATTCTGTTACACATACACATATATCCACTCTTTTTTAGATTCTGTTCCCATATAGGTCATTGCAGAGTATTGAGTAGACTTCCCTGTGCTACACAGTAGGTTCTTATTAGTTATCTATTTTATGTATAGTAGTGTGTATATGTCAATCCCAATCTCCCAATTTATTCCTCCCCCCCTTCCCCCTTGGTAACCATAAGTTTGTTTTCTACATCTGTGACTCTATTTCTGTTTTATAAATAGGTTTATTTGTACCATTTTTAGTAGTTATTTTTTAAAAATCAACAGAAAACTCTTTTGCCCTATTGGAGATCTACTTAATAAGAATATATGGTTGCTGTGCCTGAGATTCTGATTTCAAATTAATTTCTCAATGGCAATTTCCATGCACCTTTTAAAACACCTTATTACTCTTGAACTAATATGCATTCAATTAAGTTACATCATTGCTTTCTTGTAATGAAAGCAATTGATTCCTAATCTTCTAACAAAAACTTTGTTAAACTGTACTATCTTTCATTCTTTAGTCATAGTAAATTATTGTTTTAGGTCATTGTAAAGTGTTTATCATGTATTCATATATTTGATCTCATTTTCTCTACTCACAACACTCCTCTGTATTAGGCAGAAGAAAGAATAGTGGATCTAAATTTTTCTACTCTAAATCTCAATCTATAATGCCCAGATGCTTTAGAAAATATTGTAAATTCCTAAGATTCCCTTCAAAACAGAGTGCTTAACTTTAAAATTATCTAACAATTTTTGCTTTGAAAATTGTTTTTATCATAAATTTTAAATATTTAATCTATTTTAGGTTGTAGAGTGTAATGTGTAATGGAGAGATGATTGCCTCTTTTTAAAGAAATATCTTTAAAATTACTTTGATGGTGTAGTGGTTAGATGCAAGACAAACATTGGCTCAAATCCCAGCTACTTCACTCACTGGCTGTATGATTAAAAGGATTTACTTAATTCTTAACATTTATCCTTTTTCATCAAAGGAGGTTAAAATAACCATAATATTATAAGAATTACTTTAGAACAGTCATGTAAACTTTTAGCATATATCCCAACCCCTCAGCTATTATTCCTGTAGCTCTGGCATTTTTTTTTCCTGTTAATGGCATAGCATGCCATTTAGCCTGACATGAATTTTGAAGTAAAAAATAATGTTAAAATCTGAGTATCTGAGTTCAGTTCCACACTTCCATCTAGATTTTAAAGGTGGTGTAGTATATTGCTTAATACTGTGGATCCCAGAGTCAGGGTTTCTTGTTTAATTTTTTACATTTTCACTTAGAAGATGACTGACTTAAAGAAGTCACTTATCACTCTATTCCTCAATTTCTGCATCTGTAAAATTAAAGGAGTAAACATAAATTAATTTGTAAGGTTATGAATCTTTAAGACATAAATTATGTAAAATGCTTAGGAACATGTCTAAGTTAAGGGGGTCACTCTTCTAAAGTTGGTTCTTATTATACAAATTTTTGTACAAAAGGGAAGTATTTTACTTTTGTGTGATGTCAACATTTGACATTAGGTATAATGTTGTAGTCTTGCCCAGCAGGGATGGGAGATATGAGAAAGAAAATTGGAGAAGTGCTACCAAAAAATCCTTATTAAGTTTTCTTTGGACATAAATGGCTTTATGTCACTGTCAAATATATTTTGAGTGTACAATTATGTTTATGATTCATGAACCATATGAGACCAATGACAATATTATTGCTATAATTTTACTTTGCATTTGCATAGCCCTTTAAAATTTAGAAATCTTATTCAGGTACAAAATTGTGTTTAATATTCACAAGCATAATGTGTGAGATGGGTTTACTTAAATACGTTTACTGATAAGAAAACTAAAGCTCAGAAACATTAAATAATTTGATGAAGTTTAAACAAACAGTAAGTGGAAGAGCTTAAATTTAAACCCTGGTCTTCTGACACTCATAAGGGCAAGTTTTTCTTTGGAATCTAAAAGAAAATATTTTATTTAGAGATTGATGTTATCTCACTTTTTATGACAGGAGTAGAATCTCACCATACTAACTTTATGTAAGCCAAAAAATCTCAAAAAACATCCAAAATAAAAAACCTGATAACTATCAACAATGTCCTAAAATGAGGCCATACAGTCTCCAGAAAAATTAAGCCATTTTCTTTGTGACTTCTTTGTTTTGGTTTTTTTTCTCCTTGAGATGAAAAATATTTATACTTATAGCCAGAAAAATTTACTTGCACTATAAAAACATAGGCCATGTGGCCCATTTGGCTCTGCTAGAAAACCTCACATTCATGTAAGCCACTTATTTTACAGATGTACAAAGCAAGCTTTATTTCCTTGTGTCATGGATGAGAAATCTAGCCTGTTGCTTTTAAGAGAAATATACAGCAGATCTGGAGATATCAATGAATACTCCATGTTAAGAGAAGAAATATAATATTTAAAATAACTCAAAAAAAAAAGCTACTAGGCACAAGTACTTTTGGTTTCCCATGTAAAATAAAAATTCTCCCTGAAGTAATTGTGTGTGTGTATCTTCTCTGGATACATATAATTTTTTTTTTCTCTAGAGGAGGTCAAACTACAGCCAGCATATTGTGAAATTAATCAAGTATCTCATTTATTGTGTCTGATTGAATTTTTTTTGTCTGATTGAATTTTAATGGAGCTGATAATCTAGTTTGACAACTTGCTGAATTATTGTCAGACATATTAAACAATCTCTTCTCATTATGTATGACAGTTAAGTGCTGTAAATTATGGGGCTCTGTAGGAGTTGGG
Organism: Balaenoptera borealis; assembly: GCF_965194805.1. Classification (NCBI taxonomy): domain Eukaryota; kingdom Metazoa; phylum Chordata; class Mammalia; order Artiodactyla; family Balaenopteridae; genus Balaenoptera; species Balaenoptera borealis. The sequence goes on along the minus strand of NC_138870.1, from coordinate 62,038,851 downwards.
TGTGTTATAAAGCCAAATGACACACACTTCTGGAGAGGGAGGAACTGTTCTTAAGCGACCTCTTATAATAATTCCCAAAGAGCATTCACAGGCAATTCTACACAGCCTCTTTTATTCTGGTCAGAACAACAGCTGCTTACTTGAACAAGAAACAAAGAGCTAGACAGATAGATAGAACTCTTTTCTAATATTACTTGAATTTTATCCAAACTTGAAGACCCAGTTTCTAGCAACCTTGTTCAACTATTTCAGCCCAAAATTCACAAATATAATAAATATTTGTTGATTTATGACCTGGTAAATTGAGGTATTTAATAAATGAGAGTTATTAATATATTTTTATTTTTTATTATTAAAGGAAAGAATCAATTGATTAAGTTTTAAGTTAAAGAAGTTAATATTTTAATTTAATGACATTAATATATTATAAACTGGTAATTATATTGGTAAATGTTACATATAATAATTAAATTATATATAAATGTAATTGTGTATAATTTTATAATTACAAATATTTATTATATAATATGCTTGTTATATATTATAAGTATTAAGTATTTATGAAATGTATTTATATATAATTATATAGAAATATAAAATTATAAATGTTATATATGGGTAAATGTTTTATATATATATATATAAAATGATTATAGTTTGTAATGTGTGACAATAAATTAACAAGTACTCATTAGAGGGCAGTTAGGGCAAAAATGATGTAACATTATCTCGAATAATATCACTACCTAGAAATAACTGCTAGTTTTGTATATTTCAGTCCTTCTATAACAACTGTCTTATATGAATGAGATCATGCTTTATACATTTTTTTCCTTTTTTTAACTTTTTAAAATTTTATTTATTTTTAATTTTTATTTTTTTATATTTGCATATACCATTTTATGTCACTTTTTTGATTTAACATTACATTGTAGATATTTTCCCATGTCACTAAAAATTACTCATTAATAATTTAAGTGTTTTAAGATTAAATAATGATGACTTTCAGTTTCATATCTGGCATGTAAAGAACCTGAAAGTTGCCACTCCCATTCTTACTACAAGAAAAAGCAGGTCAAACTGAAAATTAATGACTTTTCTTTGATCTAACAGAAAACTAAGTTTCAGGGCAAATTACTTTCCTGAAATCTGGAAAGACAAGTTCATCCAGAGAGACATAGCCAGGTCGGCTTACCTGGAGCAGGAGCCTCTGGAGCCATAAACTGATAGGAACACTTAAGTGGTAATATTGACGAACAGCTAGAGACTCAAGGTGCACTAGTGTGCAAGTGAAGAGCTATTGGTGACCCTCATTTTTCTGAGCTTAATATCAAGTGACCATGCTTGGTTCTCAAGATAAAGATCTCCCAAATGACCTCTTTGGGACAGGGGAAGGGGAAGGGTAATTGTGGAACAGACCTAGATACTTCTCCAGTACAAAGGCCTATGTTCATGGAAAGACTGCTGGAGCACTGTCTCATTTGAGGGAAGGGCATTCTTCCAACCTCATTCCCCTCTAGCTTCCTGTCTCACCTGAGTGGGGGAAAAACTCCATATTCAATTTTGGTCAGGTGTTCAAGGAATTAGAGAATGCCACAGCAGGGAAAAGTAGAGGATGGGGGCGGGGGGCGTTATATCCCTGGATAAACACTTGTGATTGCCAAAGCTCCAAGACACATGCCCACTAAAACTCTGAGATTTAATGGGAAGATTATAGTGTGTAATATAACAGGACTCCAGTATTAAAAATGTCAATTCAGCCAGTAGAGCTACAAGATATAAACTCTCTCTGAGAAAGATTAGTTAGGGAAACCCAAAGTCAAAAGGGGAAATAAAAAAAGGCCACCAAAGGAAATTGAAGACTCTGTCACATATAGCTATAGCAAATATTACACATAGCCAAACTCCTAGACACATTAACTTAAATCTTCACACTAAAAGCTTTTTTAATCTCAGTTCCTATCACCCAATACAGTATGTTTACTTCTCAACAAAAAATTATGTCATGCCAAAAGGCAAGAGAAAACACAATGTGAAGAGACAAAATTAAACATCAGACCCTAAATCAGATATTATGTTAGAATTATCATACAGGGAATTTAACCATGCTTAATATGTTAAGGCATCTGTCTGATGGAAAAAGTGTACAATATGTATGGACAGATAGGTAATTTAAGGAGACAGAGAGAAACTATAAGAAAGAATCACAAGGAAATATTAGAAATCAAAATGAGAGTGTTAGGAAATAAGAATGTTTTGATGGGCTTATCTGTACACTTGACAAGACTGGGAAAAAATCACTAAGCTTGAAAATAAGTCAATAGAAACTTCCCAAACTGAAATACACAGAAGGAATTAAGAACAAATAAACAAACAAACACAACATCTAAGAGCTATGAGACAATTTCAAAGGTATGACATACGCATGATTGGAAAATCAGAATGAGAAGGTAGAGAAAAGATTAAAAGGTGTGTATGGAATATTTGTAATAATAACAGAGAATTTTATAAAATTTATCACAGGCACCAAACAACCTCAGAAAACAAAAAAAGGATACTTCCAATAAAACAAAATAAATAAACAAACAGAAAACCCTGGGCATATCATATCAAACTGCAAGAAACCAAAGACAAAGAAAAAATCTTAAAAGAAACAGGAGGAAAAACCGGTTTTCTTATAGTCAAGTAAGGCAAGAATACTACTAGTGGACTTCTTGTCAGAAACCATGCAAGCAGAGAACAGAGTGAAATACTTAATATGTTGAAAGAAATAAAAAAGAACAAACTTAGAATTGTATATACAACAGATCATCCTTCAAATGTAAATGAGAAAGACTTTCTCATTGAAAAATGAAAACAAAACTGAAGGACCTTGTGACTAGCAGAAGAAACGTAAAAATAAGTTCTTTGGAAGGAAGGAAACAAGCTTGGATCTATATAAAGAAAAGTAAGATGTCAGAAATGGGAAAAAATGTAGGTAAATTAAATATTTTTCTTACTCTTAATTGATGTAAAAATAATACTGTGCAAAGAGATAACAGTAAAAATGTGTTGGTTGATGATAACATATGTATAAGTTAAATGAATATCACAAGGGATGAAAGTGCAGAATTGGAAATTATGATAAAGGTCCCTGCACTACATGTGAAATGGTATACTGCTATTTGAAGATACACAATCTCTCTCTCTCTCTCTCTCTCTCTCTATATATATATATATATATATTAGTTAAAAAATAACAAAAACCTACGGCAATGACTAAGAAAATGACTTTAAAAAGTCTGAAGAGAAATTTAAAATATTCTGAACTAAATGAAAATAAAAATACAACATTATAACTTCTGAGATGCAGTTAGTGCAATGCTTTAGAGGGAAATTTTATAACACTAGGTAATACATGTATTAGGAAAGGAGAAAGACATAAAATCAATACCTAAGCTTTCTCCTCAGGAAATGAGAGATACACAAGCTTAAATCAAGCAGAAAAAAAGAAAGAAAAATCTGAGCAGAAATCAATGGAATTGAGAAAAAGGAAAACAATTGAGAAAAATGATAAAATCAAATGCTTGTTCTTTTGAAAAGATCAGTAAAACTGACAAACCTTTAGAAAACCAAGAAAAAAGCAAAGATGAATATTACCAATCTCAGAAATGAAAGAGGACCCATCACTACTGATGCCATGGATACTAAAAGAATACTTAGAACTACTTTCTGATAATAAATTGAATAGCTTACGTGAAATGGACCACTTCTTTGTAGGACACAAACTATCAAAACTCATACAAGGAAAAATGGATAATACAAATAGCCGTATATCTATTTAAAAAATTAAATCGGGAATTAATAACCTTCCAAAAGAAAACATCAGACCCAGATAGTTTCATTGGTGAATTCTACCAGAACTTTAAGTGATAAATTCTACTAATCCTTCCAAAATTCTTCCAGAAAATGGAAGCAGAGGGCATACCACTAAACTTATTCTATGAGGTCAGCATTACTCTAATACCAAAATCATATAAAGACAAGAAAGGAAAACTACAAATCATTATCTCTACTGAACATTGATGCAAAAAATCTTCAACAAAATATTAGCCGAATCCAAAAATATTTTAAAAGAATTATACACAATAACCAAGTGGGATTTTTTTCATATATACAAGGCTATTCCAACACTGAAATACCAATTGATGAAATTTACTACATCAGCAGGCTAAAGGAAAAAATATATAATCAAATAAATTGACACCAAAAACTTAAAAAAGGAACAAACATTTGACATAATTCAACACTGAAATACCAATTGGTGAAATTTACTACATCAACAGGCTAAAGGAAAAAATATATAATCAAATAAATTGACACCAAAAACTTAAAAAAGGAACAAACATTTGACATAATCCTAAGCTCATTCATGACAAAAACTCAAACTAGGAATAGAGAGGAACTTCCTCAACTTGACAAAGAAAATCTACAAAACCTATAGCTAACATCATACTTAATGATGAGAAATTAAACATGTTCTCCTTCCAATTGGGAACCAAAAAAGTATGTCCTTTTTATTGCTTCTATTCAAAAACATACCAGAAACTACCAAGATTTCTTTCAATATATGAATGAATAAACAAACTGAAGTACATCTATACAATGGAATACTATTTAGCAATGGAAGGGAATGAGTTATCAAGACGTGGAAAGACATGGAGAAAACCAAAACATATATTGCAAAGTGAAAGAAGCCAGTTCTAAAAGAGCACACAATATATGATTTCATTGATTTGACAATCTGGAAAAGTCAAAATTATAGAGATAGTAAATACAACAGTGGTTGCTAGGTTCAAGGAGAGAAGGAAATGGTGGGCATTGAACAGGTAAAACACACAGGAGTTTTTAGGGTGGTAAAACTATTCTGAATAACACTGTAGTGGTGGATGCATGACTCCATGTATTGGTCAAAAACCATAGAACTTTACAGCACAAAGACTGACCTTCGATGTAGGCAAATTTTTAAAATTATTTAAGAAGTCAGGGCATCCTAGGATGGAATGCAGAATGGATCAGAAGAATTAATTTTAATGCAGCAAAAGGAATGGTAGTCAGAACTGTACTCTCATTGATAACATTGTATCCCATGGAAATATAGGATAACAGATTTGAAACACACACATACACACACATATAGGCACACATATGCACACTATCATTGAACACTTAATTGGTGGATGGTGGGGGTCAGGTTTCTCACTTTTGGAACAGAAATTTACAGATAAAAAAAGAGTAGACTAGCATGATTTATGTGGTAATGGATTAGAGTTTGAAACATCAATATGAACTCATTTTCACTTAATATAAATACAGATATATGGAATTATTTATAAATTTATATATATGCATGAGTTAGTATATGCACTTACATTTCCTTGCTCTCTCAGCTGAGAGAGCCTAGGAGCAAAGACAACCCACTAGCAACAAGCACACCTAGCACAAAGAGTTTGTTTTCTAATAACATTCTCCAGCAAAAATAACCAGAACACCTTGGAAAACTAGCTGATTTTAGAACTGGGACAGGAAATACCCAAGATGAGCCTGGAGCTTCTTGTAGTACCAAAAAACAAGGAAGTGCTAAAAAAAACCCTACAATAATTATAGTATGTCAGATGGACACAAGAGTAAACCTAAAGAGCTCCCAACAGCCAAAGCTGGAAAAATTTGAACAAAAAATAAAGGAGTGTTTAATTGACTTATAAATGAATTATGAATTATAACACAAAATATATAAAAATCCATTAATACATACTAATATATAAAAATAATTGAGTAAGTGGGAGAGAATAGACAAATATTCCATATAGAAAAATTCCAAATAATTTATATAAATACTTCACTATCAAGAAGGTGGAGCATAACTTCCAACTCCTTAAATATGGGTTGCATATAGTGACTTCCAGAAAGTACAGTATGAAAAGAGGAGAAAAAATCAGATTAATTTTATAGTGGAGAAACCTGAAAGACACTAACTCAACCAACTGATCAAGGTTAAACTCAACAATGTTGATAATATATACCTTTGATGTGGTATGATGAGAATGGTACTTCACCTCTGTGATCTTCCTCCCAAAATACTATATAACTCCATTCTAATCATGATAAAGATATCGGAAAAAATCCTCATTGAAGGACATTCTACAAAAGACCTGGTAAATACTCCTCAAACTGTTAATATCAACAAAACCAAGAAAAAATTGAAACCTGTTACATCTAAGGGGAGTCTAAGGGGACATGATGACTAAATATAATGTGCTTTCCTCGGTGGGATCCTGGCACAGAAGAACACTCTGTTAAAACAAAACAAAACAAAAAAACCTCTGAATAAAGTATGAACTTGAGTTAATGATAAAGTTTCAATACTATTTCATTAATTGTGATTAATTTGCCATACTCATGTGAGATATAAATAACAGAGGTTACTGGGTTTATAGGGTGTATTTAAACCTTTGTGATATCTTTACCACTATTTTATGAATCTACATTGTTCTAAAATAAAAAGCTTATTAAAATATAATATATCAGTGGGACTTCCCTGGCAGTCCAGTGGTTAAGACTTCACCTTCCAGTGCAGGGGGTGTGGGTTCGATCCCTGGTCAGGGAACTAAGATCCCACATGGCTCACAGCCAAGAAACCAAAACAGAAAGCAAAAGCAATGTTGCAACAAATTCAATAAAGACTTTAAAATATATGTATATAATATATTCAAATTAGTTACATATATATTATTAGCAGATACATATTAGGCTGTCTTCAATGCCTTTCTGGTTTTTTTGTCTTTTGGTTTTTATTTTGCTATATAGAAAATTATTATCTATATGTGGGTCTGCCTGAATATTTCAGACTTACATTTCTTTTTGAGAGCCAACATTACTTTCACTAATATTTTAAATAGAATTTTAAAATATGTAATAAGGTAGCTATTAGCATATTCCAGAAACACAATCTTTTTTTAAAATGGGTCAAAAGTTATATAAAGAGAAAGATGACTATAGTATGATGACTTATCTACAGAGTAGGTATAAGTGTGGTATACATTCTTCAAAGCAACATTTGTCTCATTCTTCAGTGCTAAGAAACATTTGAGAGACGCTCAATATCAAATTGTCCATGCAGCCTGGGAGATGATACGGAAACTAAAGTTCTACATAAGCCTGAAGTTTAAATTTTACATAGATATGATTATTCCATTGAGTGTGTGTGTGTGTGTGTGTGTGTGTGTGTTTGAAGAATATTTTTTCTATTTCTTGTTATTCTTTCTCTTCCACTTTTTCTTTCAACTTGTGTAAATGGAATAGAAAGTACAAAATTGTGCACACCCTCAAATATGTATGGTTTAGCAGGAACTGTCAGAGAAAGAAGTTTTAGGTTCATTCCAGGATGAAAATAATGGAAATGCCAAAAGGAAAAAAAAAGGATGTTGAGATTCCATGTAAAAATTACATTTTGATGGCTCTGATTGTGTGCCTTCATAAACCCTGTGATTTCAAAACGCATTTAGATAGCACTTCTTTTTTCGACAATCCTCCATAATTCTTGAGAAGTATGAGTTATCATTTGTGTGTGTGTGTGTGAAGGTGGAGGGAGATTTTGTAAAACAATAAAAATTTACATAAATTATCATTTGTAGAGGAAGGGAGAAGGGAGATTTCATAAAACAGTAAAAATATACATACCAGAAATGTATAAGGCAGGAAGAAAAGTGGAACCTACCTCTCAGTGTTAGGTAGTGAATGTTTCTGCACTATTCTCCATGCATTATATATAAATCATAACTCAGATTACATTGTCTATATAGATCGCTTTGTACAGTATTTTGCAAAAAGCAGCCCATGCAATGCTATTGTTATATACCTTGCTTTATTTTGATTTTACCATATAAGATGGTGTTTCCCATGGTGAATTTTATGTTATAATGAAAGTTTTTATCCTATCTACTTGCATTTGAAATTTTATCTCTTCTTGCTTTCAAAGCAGTTTTGGCTACAACTATTCACATTTCTTTATTGGTCACATATGTTTGTTTATTTTTTATTAACATTTAATTTCTCTTTGCCATATATTAATTCTTAACTTTTAATGTTATTAAATGTGTTCTTCCGTGGTTCCGATTCCTTGATTTTTATCTTTTTGTATTGTTTGGTTTGGGTATGTTATTTTAAGTTTCTGTGTTTTGATGATATATTTTTCAATCCAATTTTGAGTTACTTTTTCCTCCTGTAAACTGAGAAATTCTACCAATTCACATTTACTGTGCTCACTGATTTATTTAGTTACTTGTCTGCTATTTCTTGCAACATATAATTCTTTCTACTTTCTTCAAGATTAATTGGATTTTTAAAAATTTTCTTTATACCCTTTTCCCTTGTAGTGTGGAAGTTCTACCTCTGTTAATGGGCTGAACTGTGTTCCCTGACCCCCAAATTCAGATATTGAAGCCCTAACCCCTATTACCTCAAAATGTGACTGCATTTGGAGACAGAGCTTTTAAAGAAGTGATTAAGTAAAAATGAGGCCCTTAGGGTGAGCCCTAATCCAATCTGACTCGTATCCTTATAAGAAAAGGAAATTCAGATTCAGGAGAGACATCTGTGCAGTCACACAGAGGAAAGACCACGTGAGGACACAATGTGAAGGTGGGCATCTGCAAGCCAAGGAGAGGCCTCAAAAGACACCAGACTTGCCAACACCTTGATGTTAGACTTCTGGCCTCCAGCATGTGTGAGAAAATGCATTTCTGTTGTTTAAGCTACCAAGTCTGTGGTATTTTGTTCTGGCAGCCCTAGCAACTTATTACAACCTCTATTAAGAGTTGTTCTTAAAGCTCTTAATTATTTAATATCCATATTTTAGCCTAAATTAATTTTTCAATATTAATAATTAAATGCTATCAGTAACTGCTTTTCCATAGCAACAACGGTTTCAGCATGCTTTTACTTAGGCCTTTTCCCTTCCCCCAGTCTGATGGAGTTGTAAATCCAGATATTATGTTTTTTTTTTTTTTAATAAATGCTTCTGTTTTCATAATGTTTTCTTATTATTTGCATTAAATTTCACATCTGCATTGTCAGCTATTATTGAGATTCAAATATATTTTTAAAATCTTATTCCTAAAATATCTTTCATTTCTCACATTCCTAAATTTAATATATGTTTCCTTTGGCTAAAGTACTTTCTCTATTCATGGCAATATTAATTTTTAAGAAAAATATATGTGGCTGGTATAATTTATTTCAGTCTTTGTCACAAAATAGCTTTAATTTTCAATCTTCCACATAAGAGTATTTTGCTTAGATCCAGTTTTTTAAGTTAGCAATCTTATCCTTTACAATTATGTAAATTCTGATAAATTCTAAAGGTTAGAAAGCCAAAAGAAAAAGGAAATCTGGTCTTAACTGATAATATTAAAAAAAAAGAAAAAGCAGTGCTTTGTGATTACTGTCTCTATACCAAATGCTAGAAAATTTCTTGTTAACTTGAAGTAAAAAAGAGGATTTTAATATTATGACCATCTTTTCACTGCTATTTTTTGCAAACTATTTGCCCTCTGACATGTATACTCACATGAAGTGGTTTTTTTTTCTTCATCATATTGTCATTCCTTTGTGTACCACAGAAATCCTTTCCTAAGTAAACTAAGAAGAATGAAGTATATTTCATCAAATTAAATCTGACAAGAGTGATAACATGCTGCTTCTTTAAATTATGGTTAATAGATGCAAGCATGCTGATTACATGATAATTACAAAGTGTAGAACACTAAATATTAAGTTAAACAATTTAAATTGTTGACTGTAACAAAGTTAATGTAATCATAGTAGTCACTTAAAGGAGGTCCTTTTACATTTAAATAGCTTTAAGCTAAAACATAGTTCTTCATAGATTTTAGAATATAGATAGAAGTGTTCATTTACATAATACTTTATAAGTATTTCTTTATGCAAATAAGCACTTCTTTATTACTGAATTATTTCTTCAAAATTTCCAAATCTGTGCAGGTTATAGGGAAAACATGAGGTACTTCTTTTTTTTTTTTTTTTTTTAAAGTTTCATTTTTTATTTATGGCTGTGTTGGGTCTTCGTTTCTGTGCAAGGGCTTTCTCTAGTTGTGGCAAGCGGGGGCCACTCTTCATCGCAGTGCACGGGCCTCTCACTATCGCGGCCTCTCTTGTTGCGGAGCACAGGCTCCAGACGTGCAGGCTCAGTAATAGTGGCTCACGGGCCCAGTTGCTCCGCGGCATGTGGGATCTTCCCAGACCAGGGCTCGAACCCGTGTCCCCTGCATTGGCAGGCAGATTCTCAACCACTGCGCCACCAGGGAAGCCCAACATGAGGTACTTCTTTCCTTGGAATAAATTATCTAATGTTTTGAATAAATAAACATTACACTTTAACTTGCCCACCTACTACCACACACATGCACGTGTACACGTGCACGCCCACACACACACCCTTTAAGCACTCAGAACATCTATTTCACTAAAATTTTAAGTCTTACTTAAACCAGTGATGAAAAAATGGCTATATTGAGGCAAAATGAATCATACTGAGAGATGTGTATAAACTTTCCGTAACTGTTAGTGGCAGAGAATCCCATTTGGCTTCTGGACCACCTGACATTGTTAATGAGGCACAGCTAAACCATCAAATGCGCAGGTTGGGATTATTCTGTCTAAATGCACATACTAATAAATGAGTGTCTTTATAAATGTGTTCTCAACCATGCAACTAGTGTCAGAAACATCAAATTATATTTCTTTTACGAGAGTTCTTACGCTCTGGAGTTGGAACTTAATAAACCCTACACGCCTTACCTTATTTAACTGGACTATTACCATAACACTGATCGGATCCGCTCAGAATTAGACACTAAATTAAATTTGTTCTTTGCCCTTTCATAATAAGTATTTAAATGACAAAAGGCAATTGTCAGAAAGTGTTGAAAATTCAATCAAGAAATTTATAGTGAGATTTTATATGCTTCAGTGAAAGTGGTAGACACTAATGGATTTTGTTCTAAATTATTATATTAATACAAGTGAGCAGAATTTATCTAACAAACATTCTCTTTTTCAGAAATTTTGAATATAAGTAGTTGTTCTAATCTTCAATTTTGAGCATTTTGAACTCTGGCAGCAGAATTCTGGTGCAGAGAAGTAAGCTAGACAGGGAGTATCACTGAAAATCTTCATGAAAGAATGATCCAAATATTAAAACATCCTAAGGTAATCTTCAAAATCAAATCTAATAACTTATGGGAATGAATCATAACTTGAGAAACCCCTAATAACTGACTTTATGGTTTTCTAGTCAACTGCAGTGATCCCACTGATTCTATTCTATACACTTATTCTACACAGAGAAAGTATTGGATTGGCCGAAAAGTTTGTTCAGTTTTAAGTAAAAATAAAGCACGCATTTTTCATTTTTCACGAAGAACTTTACTGAACAACGTATTCACTAACGGAACGAACTTTTGGCCAACACAGTATCTAGCTAACTTAAGTTTGCAAAATGCATTGCCAATGGATTCATTAGAGCCTCAGAAGAATATTGAAACCCTGTTAAAGCTATGATATTAGGTATTTTCAATACCTCACTAGTATCCTATGGTATGATCAAGATAATAGACGTATCCAAAACACAATACTTATTATATTTTTGACTTATAAGTAAAACATATTGTGTGTATATATTTCTCCTAGGAGAAAAATGAAGCAAGTTGATTTTGAATAAATTTTTATTTGAAATATGTATTATTATATAATCAGTTATACTGTATAATAAAGATAATACAAATAAAATGGAAAAATATTAAGTCTACAAATTATAGATCACCACAATTTTCTGTATATAGGCAAGGACTCTGGCACAAACTAG